>NC_053451.1:35356810-35694043 GCF_015227805.2 Hirundo rustica | reverse complement strand
GAAGGTACCTTAAAGCTTATGTAGTTCACACTCCTCAGCCTCCACTAAACCAGGTTGCTCAGAGCCCCAGTTAACCTGGCCTTCTACACTTCCAGGGATGGGGCAGCCACAGCTTCTCTGGGAAACTTGTGCCAGTGCCTCACCACTCTCAAAATAAAGAATTTCTTTCCAATATCTAGCTAAATCCATTCTCTTTCAGTGTAAAGCCATTTCCTCTTGTCCAACCATTACATGCCCTTGTAAAAAGTCCCTGGAAGGTGCTCTAAGGTCTCCCTGGATCCTTCTCAAGGCTGAACAACCCCATCTCTCTCTCAGCCTGTCTTCACAGGAGAGGTGCTCCAGCTCTCTGATCCTCTTCATGACTCCTCCCTGGATTCACTCCAACAGGTCCACATCTTTCCTCTGCTGGGACCCCAGAGCTGGACACAGCATTCCAGGTGGGGTCTCACCTGGAGCAGAGCTGAGGGGCAGAGTCCCCTGCTTTGCCCTGCTGCCCACACTGCTGTGGATGGTTGGCTTTCTGGGCTGTAAGGGCACATTGCCAGGACATGTTGAGCTTCTTGTCAAACAGTATTCATCAACTTTTTGTTCTGATACATCAAAGGCATGTCTTACACAACTCAGATTTTGAGTATCTGCACACAGTGAACATTTTTGTTGCTACTTTATCTAACCTGCCAGCACATCAAACCGTAACTTGTTGAACTTATCTCCCTTCCAGAGTAAAGTTTGTTTTTGTTTTTTCAAAAAAGTAGTTTTCCTTTTTTTACTATTAATAGTTTTAAAAAAATAATCTGTACTGAAAAAAGTGCACATAAACAGCTATTCTTTTAGAGACAAGAAAAATACCAAGATGTTTAAATGCCCTTTATTATTAATTAGACAGGGGTTTTTTTGATCATCCCCATTCAACTTCAATGGGAGAGTGGCAAAGTTGTTTAAAACCTGTTAGGTTAAATAAATTTTGTTTTCTTTCTTGAACAGTTAAACCAACAACTTCTTCCAGGAGCACACGAATCCGCGTAGCCTGATTTCCAGGAAATGTGCACAGCAAGCATATTCCATGAGTGGAACACCCTCACCCGCTTCTCTGAGGTCTACAAAGGACCGGGTTCATCCTGTGATCACCAGCACAGCCGTCTTGTCTGCACAACTGTCTTGTCTGCACAACTGCCTGCTGTTATGAAATAAAGCAGAATTTTCTGTATTTCGGACCTTTAAGCTTTTACAAATATCACCAAAACTGGCTCTAGGGTTCAGAGCTTCCTTAGGAAAGAGACCAGCAGAAATACAAGGGAGTGCTGTGGATAACATCCTTCCTCCTTCAAAAACCAGGCAAAACACGGTCAGGATTTCAATTGATGAATACATGAGGTTTTACGCTTATCTCCCCTGACAGAAATTATGTCTGCTAAAAGGCTAACCTGAAAAAGATACATTTAAGAAAAAGAAACTTTCCCTGACTCTTATCTCTTTCACATCTTGTCATCTGTTTTTGTGGGAAGTTTCTATTAACATATGTTCACAATGTGAATTTCAAAAGTAACTTATTAAATTCAATCCATTATATTTTGAAATGGAGATTCTCATATATCACTTTTTTACCCTTTTTTGCCCTCAGATTGCCTCATTCTGCCAGCATAAAGCAGCTCAATTTTAAATCCACAATGAATTTGAAAATCACACCATTTGTTGCTTAAAAATCTCATTAAACAAGCAGTTCTAAAATTTATGAGTCATTTTTCTAAACAGATACACTACAGATACAGTGTCTCCTCTTCTGCAAAACATTCAAGGAAACACCACAAAATTGTAAGAAGCCAGGAGAAACTGCCATAGTTTGCTTGTAACAGATTTGCTTAATCAATGCTTTAATGAATTGTGATTATTTGAGCTGTAAGTGCTCAACAAAGAAAACCCACAGTCCATAATACATTAATGCAAAAATCTAACTGTGGATGTTTATATAAACTAAATATAATGTACATTATGAATTACTCCTCAGATCCCAAAGTTAGTTCAAAAACTGAAATATTGCACCAGCTTTTATATCAGTGTCTATAAGAATAAATTCATATATGTATGTCAAAAGAATGATTCACTTTACTGGCAAAATCTGACTTACTTCTCCAAGATGGGTCTCAATAAAATTTCCGAAAATATGACAATGGAAAATTTGCTGTTGGATGCTGGTTCTTTGGTATAATTTGGATAAAGGATTTTTCTCAAGGTTAGCTGAGAAAGAGCCTGTCAGTGACTGCAGCCATCACAACATAAAAGCATTATGAAGACCATATTTCATTTGCAGATAAGAGCAGAATGAAACAGTAAAGCATCACAATTTGGGATATACACATTTTTCTCATTCTTAAAAGAGAAATATCAGAGAAACCTACATTTTTTTTCCCCTGTTGATAGCTTTTTAAATGGAGCTTTTCTAACTGGAGAACATCTGGTGGGCCACCCTACCATTTGACAGGGCATACCAGAAAAGGTGTGGAATTTCATTGAATTTTGCCAAATTCCTTTATGAAACAAAGTCAGCAATGATACACATATATAACATACACACACATTTTTTATTTTTTTGTCTTGTCCTCTAGCAAAGGTTCCTGTCCTCAGGGATACAATTTGTTAGATGCTGTGCCCATACTGTGGGAACACAGAGGCATGGCTGGAAGGAGACTGTACTGCAGGATCACGCCCATTACCTAGAGTAAGCAAACTTAATGCTCAGCAAGGAACACCACACTTCCGATAAGCAAATCTTCTTATTCCTTATTCCAGAAACTCATCAGACTTATTTGCTGTGAAGTCTTTCACTAAGGAAAATCTGAAAAGAAAGGGAAATAAAAAGGTGGATTTTCCTTTCCTAAGTGCTCTGCTGGCCTCGGGCAGGCAGCTCAATGCTCAGTTGAATCTATTTAGATTTAAGAGACATAAAACATGGCTTCAGAGCTGGGTGGTCTGTATAATGTCCAAGAATGTATGAATTGGCCCACCTTCAAAATAATATTTTGCTGCTTTCTTTTCCTCAAACAATAAATTATACCCACTTTTGCAATAAAATCACAGGGTAGTGTCTGACGATACTGTTCCTCCACATCTACCGCTGGGTGTCTATCACTGACATCCACCTGCCTCTTCAATTTAAAATAGCAGGATCACTTCAGTAAAATTATTTTTACAACTGGATGAGCAGATATAAAGTCAGAGGGTGCTGTTTTTATACAGTTTCATAAACAGATCAAAAGACTTTTTTTCCATCATGCCCTAAGGGGCATGGGGGTGGAAAGCCAGCTCACCCTCTATAAAATTAGCTATGTGCAAGGTGTAGCCAGAACTCTGCTGAAGCCAGGAAGAATCTGACAAGGAAGGAAAGAGCTGTGAAACTGAGTCCTGCCATAAATTGCTGAAGAAATCAATGTATCAAGCTACTACCTTCTGTAAGACACTTTCAGTCATAAAATCGTATTTTCAATAATATGAACATCTGTATAGTGCTTCAATCATCTTCACAGCACCTCAGGCTTATTTTACACTACATGAGTTCCTAAGTGTAATCCAAAATTAACATTCCATCCAATCCAATCTTGAAAAGTCACACTGCACCTCTGATTATGTGTCTTATAAATACACTGGTTTGAATTTTTATTTTGTATTTCATAGTTCCCAATTATAACTTGGGAATTTCCCAATTTCCTTTTACACAGGAAACAATTTTGAAGTCCTAGTAAGAGTTAAGAGAGTATTTTATCCTTCTGTATCACCAGTATTTCAAAAGTAAATCTGCTAAATGGAATATTTAGTTTTCTGAGACCAAAACCCACATGATGTCACGTTTAACTATGTGGTAAGTACCCATATTAAACCATTAAAATCCCATGCTGCCTGACCACCACCAGTCAAACATTGCATTTAAAGAAACACTGTCATAGACATATAGTTTAAAAAAATAGTATTTGGTGGAAGAAGGGGGAATTTACCTAAAATCTGGTATTTTCTACAAGTATGTCAACAGCACTTAGATTTACTTGTGCTGCATCTCTCCATCGGCATTCACTAACAGGTTCGTTTCACCCTACGCTTTTCAAGCAGCTTTGAAACCCAAACAACTTAGATTTAAATGAACCAGAACAGTGCCGGCCCTGAGAAGTCTAACCACACACACCAGCAGTAGTACTGCTGGATATTCACCAAACATGCCATTGCCAGAGACCACAGCAGGACATGTGCTGCTCGTGAGGGACTCACAGAGGGCTCTGTGGATGCTGTGACCTCAGATCACCACCACTGACAACACTCCTTCAATACCGAGGAATTTCCCATCCCTAAAGGGATAGGGTAGCCCTGCAGGAAGGCTTCTATGTAGCTTCCTGTGTATTTCCTCAACATACAAGAGTCAGGCTTTAGATAAGTTAATCATGTTTTCTCCTAAGTGCCTCAAAGATGGAAAGGGCAATTCCTTCTCTTCCATTCTACAAAGAAGGATTCAGAACCTTGACACCATGGCCTACTCAGGAACCAGCTCTGCCGCATCTGAACAGATGCTCCATCAAACTGCAGATCCCTCAATATATCCTAAGCTCATGACCAACCATACAGCCAACCACTATCAGACTGGTTTACACATGACAGGGCCTCATACAAAGACTGTTCCTGTTTCTCATGGCTACAGGAGATCTCTGGGGGTTGATCTGCACCTTCACAAGACACACTCCACACTGTAAGTACCGTACTCTGCCTTTCAGAAGTCACCACTTGAGCATCTTCCTCCAAGGAATGGGGCACATGCTTGTTTATTAGCAAAACTGAAACACATAACAACCTTAACAAAACAGTAGATCAATGTATGTTGTCCCCCTGCCCTCAACGACACAAGCTGTCATTTTTCCATCTTACAGGACTTTGCAGAGACAGAAGAATGTGGAGCTATGTCCTTGGCTCCTGGGAAGGAAGGCAGGTCAGTACAGAAGGCCTGTGGCACAGACCTGGCTCTAATAGGCACCCCAGACACACAGTCCCACCTTGCAAGTACAGAGCAAGGGCTCACAAGCAGTGACCTCCCAGAAGACAACTGGCCCACAAGGGATTTTTCTGCAAGTACCTTCTAGCACTGAGACTTTAACTCAGTGGGGCAGGAAGATGGAGGTGAGGGAGATCAGTCACTCATGATTTTCACTCTGCTGCCAGGTCTCCAGCTGGGTTAAGCACTGTGTGACAGAGCTGAAATCCTGATCAAGTCCTTGATTTATGTTTTAGCATGCTTCATCAGTGCTTCTCAGCAGGACTAGGTGAATCATTGATCTGTTCCAGTACAATAATTTCTATGTACGCTCATCACCTTGGAAGAATCTGTGTAACATTTGAACATGCATTTAGCTTGCTCAATGCTCAGCTTTAAACACTGAATTGTATTCAAGTTGTGTACTTACATTGCTGCTGCCTATGTCTGCACATTGAAAAAAACAGATTAAAAAAAAAAAAATAGGAAAAAAATACAATCATCTCTTGGATCTTCATTTAGGCCCAAATTTAAACATTTTGTGAGATAAATACTTCATAAATTAACTGTATCAGACAATGTTACTCTTATAAAATCCTTGACCACAGAAAAGCTTGATTTAATTACTGAATAAAATAAATGTAGCCAGGGAGACAGCTAGTCCTTGAGCATTCTTCCTGAATTCTGTCTCAACCATGCTCATGAGGTCAGACACAGGCAGAAAGTCATATACAAATGAAAGTAACTACAACTGCCAATGCTCAGAGAGCTCGAATAAGTCTCTACCCTTGCACAGCCAGAAGCCCGCTGACATCACTTTTTAAAACAAATGCAGAAGAGAAATAAATTATAATGATCTAAAGAAATTTCCTGTTATTCTGCTCAAGAGAAAACCCCCATCCCATGTCCTTCACATATATTTCCAGACTCAGGACTCGGGGCATATTTTCTTAATGAGCATTACAGACAGATTTCCAAAGCTGTAACTCGTGAGGCCTTTGGGGCACCAGGAGCTCCAGGCTCCTTGGGGGTCCCTGACCTCCTCTTCACAGGTAGGTGCCACAAGGCTGAGGACCAGAGCAGCTCTGCTTCCCACCTGCCAATGGCTCTGGAACGACTGAGTTTGCAGCCCTACCTCAGCTCCCCTTTGGTTTTCCTCAAATTAGGCTCAATTTGATCCTTACAGCTCCATTTCATGTCTAATGTACCACACTGAGCAACTCTGGCAGTTAGTATAAAGGAGAGACAATTACCTGGTTACAGAAATACTATACACAATGCAAACAATTCTTTCCTCTATGTATCCAAGAATGCCTGAGGTTTTATAGGGTGTTACTCAGGAAATATTCATTACACAAATGCAAAGAAAACAATGACTATTTTGTTTGACTCTTGCTCAAGCTGGGGGCACCAACGTATTCACCATCAACTAGCAACTTACTTGATTGTGAAAGCAAAGCAACTTCTTCCTGTTTGTTAAATATCCACATCAGAAACCATCTGAGATTATATTAGATTAAGTATCCAATTCCCAAGTGTTATTTTTAAAACACCAAGCAAAATAATTCAGGCAATATTCCATTTCAATTTTTTTTAATCAATAAATCTAAAAAAGTGTTTATTTATTATCCCAACAAATAACAGCAAAAAATACTTTAACTAAAAAGAAAATTTAAATAATTATTTCTCTTCCCATGCTTTTTTTAGTTGCTAGCATACTCAATATCAAAAAAGTTCTTAAAAATCAGGAAATGTCATTGTAGAACTACATCATCTGGTGTTAAAAAAAAAAAAAAAAGAAATTTACTATTATTTCTTTAAAAACCCTAAATGAACCTTAAGTGGCAATGCCTTCTGAAGCATCAGTGCAATAGGACTTCAGATGTATTATATTAAACTTTACTTTTCTTTCACCTGTCTTTACCTTTTAAGCTGCAATTCTCACACAGCATGAAATACACAAAAATTGCAACTTAAAAAGGATATTCGAGTGCACATTTTAAAATAATGGTACTTGACAATTCCTAGGTAAAGAGGAGATTTCTGGAAAACCTTTGTCAATATAAAAATGCAGATGAGGTTATCTACCTCCTACCTACCAAGATACTAAAACAAGATATCTGCACCAAATTAGATCTGACATAAGATGAAAAGAGCAAAGCACAGGAGAAGGGATGCTAAGCAGAACATGGAAGGTGTTGGGTTCTTGAGATGAATGTCAAGTATGCCAGGTAATCATTTCCAACTAAGTGAAAAAGAAAAAAAAAAAAGGCTATTACCGAGCAGATGGCTACCGAAAGAGAAATTCTCCAAAAGCTCTCTCTACACGGTGGCAGCGTAAGAGCTATGTGTAAATAGCACCCTGAGGTTTACCAGCAGTCCAGTGGCACACAGTATGCCAAGGAGCACTTGCGGAAGTGAGAAATTATCCTACATTGCACACACCTTAAAGCCCTTCAGACCTAAGTTGATTTTATCTCTACATTATCAGATACCTTCTGAAATGCTGAAGGGTGTGTGGGTTTTTCCTTCATCCCCTGTTTTTGCAAATGAAACAAAATGACTGAAAAATCACAAGCCTAGCAAACCATTCCATTTGGGGAAAGGAAACCTCCAGGACTGGTCTAATGAGCATAGGTTAGGATATCCTGGACAGAATTAAAGGTTAAACATTTCCAGTTTCCTGAAAAAAAAAAAAAGCCCCCCTAAATAGATGACTTCTTTATGTGTAATCTATAGAACAGAGAAGTAAAGACTGGAAAAAACAAGTTCTTGAACTTAAGTATTTACAAATCTCATCTTGGTGCTCTGACAATTTAAAACACCAGATCTTTCCTAACATGGAATCCTAAGTTACTTCAAGTAATAGAGGGCTCCTGAATATGTATACATATACATATACACAAACGATAGCACAGTATCTATATTGTTTGCTCAAAGAATAGTTTCAGCTGAAGCTGTACTTTACCAGGAGGAATAGAGAGGTACCAGTTAGCGGGCAAATAACAGGAATGCACATCTAAACTTTAATTAAGGGGAAGGCAGTCAACCAAATAGTTCCTAGATCCTGAAACATACAGTCATAGTTTTTGTTGTTTTCCAAAGTCTTATTTACTTCACATTAAATTAATATAGTAGTATAAATTAAAGGCTTGAAATGCATTTGCAGATCCAATGCCAGATGACTTATTTAAAATTAAATTGAAATGGAATTGAAAGTGCAGGCATTTCCACCTTTGAGTACCTTATTTAATGAGACTAAGAATACTCAAAAGAAAATTAACTTTATATTCATTTTCTCTTTCCTGAGAAATGCTGCATTTTTCTTTAATGCCTCTCATGGAGACCGAGATAACTGCTTGTCAACGGGTACATGTGAGCACAAATGTGCGTATCAGTCAGAGTGTTATCTATAATTCTGAGTACCAGGTGGCATGCTCGACATTCTATTAATTGTTGCTATCCTACCTGATTGCAAGGGCACTTTCAAGAGGGATACACACAGAATTATGCATAAAATTAGTCTTTTATATTTTTAAAATTAATAGTAGCTGTCTGTGAATCAAATGTGTCTAAAATAAGGACGTGCTGAGAGGCTGAGAGTGCAACAAAGAACCATCAGTCTGCTTTGGTAAATCACAAGAATAACTCCTGGGTAAGTCACCCTATGCTTCCCAAAGACAACTGACAGCAGATTAACACCAAACCTACTGTATATGATCACATCTTCACCTTCAGCTTATCAAATGCACAAAGCAAGCAAATGTTTCTTGTACTGCCAAAGAGGTTATTGCATACTGGTTAAGAAACCCAAATAATTTATTCCTGCACTTTCCCTTTATATTCATCATTTCTTAAAACACACTCAAGCACCTTATAACGCACGATAAAGCATTTTGATAGTGGTCTAGAGCAGTCAGTGGTTTTATATTTTAATCAATATGATTTACATTGTATTTTTAATATGACTCTTTGGACTAGAACTGCTTGGGTGGGTGGTGCTGATACAACTCAAACTGACACTGCCCTGTCACCTACTCATAGCACACTGATTATGGTGAAAACGTTCACACTCTTATCAGAAGCCACAAATAAAGCTCCAAGCCTCTTAAACTATTTGAAAGCTTTGTTTTCAGCATAAGGCTTACCCTTTGTTTGTCCCTGTGAGAAGAGTGTATCAGCAAGAAATTATCAGTAACCTGTCAGTCTTCATTACAGAGTGACAACAGAGGATAAGCTAAATTCCAGTTTCATTAAGTCAGCTTTGGAAGGTGACACATGCTGAAAACCTAACAGTGTAGACCCTTTTAGCTGGGTCTAACATTTAACTTTTCAAAAGGACAGGGACAAATCAAATCACTTTCTTGTCTTATCACCTGATCTTTACAAAATTAGAAGAACAAACTCAAAGCAGAATTTCAGAGAGCAGCTTTTCCATTTATTTAACATTCTGGTTTCAAGCATTTTATGACTTCAGTTTTTCCTCAAGTGCTACAGGCAGTTGTCTCTTTAGTTAATGCTTCAGTCAGCAATAGAGAGAGAAAAGATATTCTAAACCAGGAAATGTATAATTGGAAAAACCTAAAGCTCCTTGGTATTTCATCTGTACAACTGATGAGATTTCAAGATTTCAAAAGCCTTCTACAGTAGCTGCTAAATAAAGATCTGTGCTACAATCATGCATCTTTTCTTTCTTTCTTCAGGAGACATTGCATGCCTGGAAGAAATGCATACAAACATGTATAGAGATCCAGCCTATGACAGCGACCACACATCTTTACACTGCATGAAGTCACAAAGGTGTTCCAGCTACTCCTCAACACATCATCTTCCTCTCTACAGCTGATCTTTGTTGCTTTGGTGAAATACTTATTTTGCCAGTAGTCCTTCCTGAGAAATTCTACCACTAAATACAATCTACTGTTTTGGGGCACCTAGATGATACAAAACGTAGCATTTCAAATAGATTCGCTTTTAGAAGTGATGGTTCACGCCTCATGCAGGAACAGTTCCTGCAGGGAACAGAAATATTTTTTTAAAAAAATCCAATATAAACATCAAAATGTCCATGTTGGTTTGACACCAGCCATTTAGCCTCCATATATGAATGCCAGCCCACCTGAGTTCTCCTGCACTTAGAATCAACATGCCCTCTCAGAGACAGAATCATAATCACGCTTGAACTTAGATCACAAGTTATACAGAATAATCACATAAAATTACAGAAGAAACCCCAAATAGTTGCTTCTCCATCAAAAACAAGGACTGCAGCTCTACCCTCCATGTCAACCCTGGTCATCAAACCATGCCTCACTATTTGGTGAGTATTAATATTAGAAAGTGTTGGAGTCCAGGGCATTCCTTTGGCTGCCCTGGAGGGTCAGAGACCTGGACAGGGGGGTCTGGGACCCCAGCCCAGAGGGACATTGGCTTTGATCTCAGTCCATGGGAAAGGCTTCCTGCACTGCAGGAAGGATTGCAAGCCACAAGAGTGTGAAAGATAGTAGTTTAGCTTATCACAGGGTGAGAAAACAGTAGGTTTGGGTTTTTAGTATTGAAGTGAATGGGGGCAAGATGGAGGATTTGGGGCGTTGTCTCCTGCTTCTTCTTTCTTCTTCCCTCACTCCATTTTCAGCAGTGACAGTGGCACAAAGTAATTTAAAGAGATTGGGTCAAAGTAGGGATGACCTGTTTAGTATAAGTGATAGGCATTGGCAAATAATGATAAATAAAGAAGACGTAGCAATTAGTATAAAAGATAACAACTGCCCAGTTCGGGGAGAGTCACCAGATGCCCGAGCAGCTGCACAGACCTTTGTGGGGCACTGAGAAATTTGTAAGATAAGAAACAATAAACGAAGCATGCAACCTTGAAAAATCAGAACCAGAAGATCCCGTCTCTTTCTTGCGTTTGGCTCAGGGCTTTGCAGAGGGCAAAAAGACTCTAAAACCACCTGAATCTCGGAGGTAAAACCCGAGAAGAAAGTTTTTCAAATATAGTTATTTCTAACCCGCGTCTAGACCCTGCAATTGTAGACTATTATTTCTTTTGCTTGGTACCCAAAAGAGTATTTTCTTTATTCTTGCCCTCATTACAGGAGTACTACACACATGAGAGACTACGATCAGCTTAGCCTCTTTCTAGAATAAATAAAACATTTCAAGTAATTTTAAGTTCCTCAAACAATACGGTCTATAGATGTCTGATAACTCCCATTCTGCTCTGGCTCTGCACAATGTGTCCATGTATAGACGAATTTTGTTACTGCAGCTGACATTATCAACACTAAGGAGAGACCAGTGATAACTTCGCATGCTTTGGATGGTGTACTCTTATTTATACCATCATAGAATGAGAGAATGATTTGGGCTGGAAGGGACTTTAATGATCATCTAGTTCCAACCTCACTGCCATGGGAAGGGACATCTTCAATTAGAAGAGGTTGCTCGAAGTCCCATCCAGCCTGGCCTGGAACACTTCCAGGGACTCAGTCTCTGTCTACATCACTGATGAAAGAGCACTAAAAGAGCTGTGTCCCAAGAGAGAGTTGTGAAGGACACCACTCATCACCAGCCCCCACCTGGACTCAGAGCCATTGATCACAGCTCTCTGGCTGTGTCCGTCCAGCGACCAGTCACATACACCCGATTACAATTGCTGCTTTCCACCTCTAGGTACTTCGATTCTTGTTCACGTTGCCATCTAATTCCTACGCACTGCTGTGAAGAGCTATGACCCATGAAGAGGTTCCAAATTCTCCATCTGTACAGTGGATTCTTTCTTCTAAATTGCAGAACCTTCCACAAATTTGCACTGTATATTTTGGGAGCATTTTCCATTTTGACAACTTGCTCTGAATGACATATTCACTAAATCTGTGTCAAAAAGCCAGACAGCTTGGAAGACAGGTTTGGTCCCATTGTTCAATAGCTTTAATAATGATCAGGATGATTACTTAGAGTAATTCATCTGTGGATGGAACAAATGATCCCTTCCACTCTGATGGCAAATTCAGTACTCAGGTTTTTCAGCCAGTTTTAAGTAGGAGGGATTTTTTCTACAGTGTACTTTCTGGCCTTTCCTATGAGAATGTCACATGAGAGTCTGTCTAAAGATTTACTGAAGATATATGATATCCTCTATTACTTCTGAATCAACGAAGCCTCTAATCTTCACAGAGGGAAGCCAGTTTGACTTGACACAATTCATTCCCCATCAATAGATGAAGACTGCTCACTGTTATTCACACTGTTATGCACAGTGTTATTCACACCCTTGTTTCTTCTAAGCGTCTTCAAAGAGTATATGTGAGGAACCATGCCAGAATTTTTGACATTTGCATGATCCTGGGCTAAACACTGTAATGCCTCATTGAAAAAAATTAAATATGTTTTCATTCAAATTTATAGGGATAAAAACCTCTGGCATATCAGAAAATTAACATTTAAAACACCTAAGGTAGCCTACCTACTTTACAAAAAAACCTTAAATTTAAATAGACTACACTTACTCCTTTGAGCAAATACTCAAATAACTGTTCTAACTTAATGTTTTTTAGGGTTTTTCTCACTTACTATCTACTTATACAATTATCTTATTCGCACCTTAAGTGAAATCCATTTTTTTTTAACAAGTCAATTAAAATGAACCACAGCTTCACCTGATGATGAGAGCCATGGTTTGGTATTAATGTAAGAGTAGAGCCAGAATCTGAACTAGAGTTTATTATTATATTAATCAGATCTGGTTAGTTTGTGGTAAGGTTTATTTAGGCTAAAAATGTAAGATGAGAAACCTTTCCTCAGTATGGTTTATAGTCAATGTACCAAACATATGAAAGAGAATAAAGAATGTCTCATTCTTTAGAGTATTTGAAATGGCCCATAAAGTCTCAGTTTCACATAAGAAACTGGGTTTTTTTCACAGCAGTTTCTTTTTCTGTGAAATTGAGACTTTATGAACTGAAGCATGTCTGTGAAAATCATCTATGACATAATTTATACTCTTCCAACCAAATAAGCAGATGGTAGAATGAAGAAGAGCTATGTAAATCAATGTTTATACAGTAGCAGACATTTGACAGGCTTCAAATTATGTCCAGGGTACACTGATAGATGCCACTATCCATTACCGCTCTTTCTGTGACATTTTATCTAAGGGCCAAAAGCCAAAAGAGAGACCACAAGCATCTAACCACAAAGTAGCTCTTATTTTCCTATTCTAGTCAGCAATTAGCTCACAGGAACAGAATTTCAAGTATTTCCAATGCCTGTAGTTAAAAATATGCCTTTTTCTAAAATGAAATACAAATGTCATATGGTAAAAGCCATTGTTGGGACTGCAGTCTTTGGACTAAAACTACATACTCACTTTGCACAGTAGTTACACGTAAAATATTTGATCATGTGCAACTCTTACATAAACAGAAAGACTATTTATTTTAAAAATACATACCAAACCCTGTAGACTCTAATGTAATGTAATTGCCTTCTGCTTTTCATGAAACGGAGATTTTCTGCCCTGTCTGCTATCAAATCAGAAACATGTGATGAGTGTGAGTTACCAGTTCAGGACTTGTATTTCATGACCACGCCAGTGTCTGCAACCGCTCAGTCTCGCCACAAAGGATTGCAGCAATCAAATAGGCACAGGTAAAATTCAAATGACAAGCAGGGATTTCTGAACTCTAAATCCATCGTCTAAGAATTATAGTTCATTTCTTGGTGACTCCTTTCATAGGTGGATTTTGTTAATACATAGATGGTTCTTAATTTTTTCCTAACTGCAGCTCAAAAGGATCTCTCTTTCTTTAATGTCTGAATTAAGAATTTCTTTAATGTCTAATTTAAACAAGCAACTACACAGACCCTCAGCTCAGCAAAACTAGGTAACTATTTTTAAGAGAGCAGCAGCAGCAAAATCATGAAGAACTGACAGGCAACAAATGGGCAAAAGAAATTAAGCCAAGGAGCTGGGACAGCAAAGAAAACAAGAGAAATAAAGTGTACAGAATGTGTTGATCATAGCTTCCTTCTCCAAGTGATAGAGGAGCCAATGGGGACAGGAGCTATGCTGTATTGTTCTCACCAAGATGGGGCTGGTGGGGAATGTGAAGCTCAAGAGCAGCCTGGGCCGCTGTGAGCATGAAGTAGTGGGGTTCAGGATCCTTATGGCAGCAAAGAGGACACATAGCAAGCTCCACACCCTTCAGGAGAGCAGACTTTGGCCTCTTCAGGGACCTGTTCGGTATATATATGGTATATAATACCATGGGATAAAGCACTGGAGAGAAGAAGGGCTCAAGAAACCTGGTTGATACTGAAGGATCATATCCTTCAAGTTCAGGAGTGATGCATCCCAAAGAGGAAGTTCAGCAAAGATGCCTGGAAGCCTGCAAGGATGAACGAGGTGTTCCTATGCAAACACAAAAAACAACAACAACAAAAGCCTACGGAGGACGGCAGCAAGGACAGGTAGCCTGGAAGAAATGCAAAGAGATTGCCTGAGCAGCCAGGAATGAGGTTAGGAAAAGATAAAACCCTGAGAGATTTAAATCTGGCCAGGGGGAACAAGAAAAGGTTCTGTAGGTACACTGGCAATAAAAAGAAAACAAGGGGAAATGTGGGCCCTCTCTAGAAGGAAATGAGAGACCATGGTTATGTGGGATTTGGAGAAAAATGAGGTACTCAGTGACCTTTTTGCCTTAGTCTTCACCATCAAGTTCTCCACCAACACCACCTGCATCACACAAGGAAAAGTCAGGGACTGGAATATGGAAGTGCCATCTGATATAGGAAAATATCAAGTTTTAGACCATCTTTAGAAACTGAAGGTGCACAAATCCATAGAACCTGAGGAGATGCATCCACAGATCCTGAGGGAACGGACAGATGAAGTGGCTTAAGTCACTTTCCATCCTATCTGAGCAGTTGTGGCAGGCCAGTGAAGTTCCCAGTGACTGGAAAACGGGAAACAAAATTCCTACTTTTAAAAAGAAAAGAAAAAAGAAGACCCAGGTAACACAGGCCAGCCAGTCTTGCCTTTGTGCCTGGCAAGATCATGGAGGAGATCCTCCAGGAAACTATGCTAAGTTACATGGAAAAGAAAGCAGTGATTACTGACAGCCAACATGGGTGAGTAATTTACTAAGGGTAAATTGTGCCTGATAAATTTGGTGGCCTTTTACAACGGGCTTACAGTGGTGGTGGATAAAGTAAGAGCGAGTGATGTCACCTGCCTGGACTGGTGCAAAGCACTCAAGACTGTCCTACACAATATCCTTGTCTCTTGCCTCTTTAGAACCATGGTTCTATATAGATGTTTATATACTGCTTCCTACCTAATCCTCTGGCAGTAATTCTGTACCATGCCCCACTTCTTAAAGTTAAATTATGTCTTGTAACAGAAATGCAGGAGAGATAGCCTTGTGATTTAAGAACTGGACTGGAACGCTGTAGCTCGAAGGCACACAAGTTTTGTCTCTGACCTTTGGCAGAGACAAAACCTTCTCCTTTAGTACTCCGTATGTAAAATGTGAAGTGCCTCAAATATATATGAAAGGGTAAGTCAATTAGCTGCCAAATCTTAACTGTGTAGTACACACATGAGAAAAATCATACAGAAAAATAATTTTAAATAAGGAAGGAAAAATCCAAGTTGCTTGTAGTGTTGGCAAAATACAAGATAAAATACATCTAACAGTTTTGAAATCCTGCAAAAATACAACCCAATCCCTACATGCTGTGAATGGATCTTTTTAGCAGTAGGATTAAAGCGACCAGAAATCTTGTCTGCACTATACTTCCACACACAGAGCTCGGTACTTTAATGCCAGGATCAAAGACAGGAATCAAATCTGTGAACCTCAATTGCTTTTTCATCATCTGACTTGTAATATCAGCCTTGTTCTGGCCAGTGCCTGGGAGCTACAGGGGTGATGTGAGAGAGTGCCAGTGATCACATCCCCACAGAAGGCATTCCAGGGCAGCTGGGATGCTGCGGTCCCCAGCAGCCACAAGCAGTTTATTCTCAAAGCCTGAGAACCAGAAGCTATTTCCTTTCTTTAATTTTGCATTTAAGGATGACAGGAAGATGATAAACAGCCAAAGCCCAGACACATCAATATGCTAGCAGTACAAAAGCCCTTTGTGATTGACTGACAAAACCTAAAGAAGGGGAGGAGACCCTCTTTTTCTTCCATTGCGGATGGCTCTGGACAGAGACGCCTGAAATTTTAGCCCTCAAAAGCTTCTCCTGTTACCACCAGATCACCTTGCAGGTAAACACTTTCCTGGTTCATTGAGTCACTGTTACGTATCTGAAAAAGAATCTCCACTGAAAAGTGATAATGGTGGAAAAATACTCCCAATTGTACAGCCATAATTCTTACACTGCTTGTCTGCAGGCAATGCATTTCCTCTCTTGAGGAGGCTGTGCAACTGGATCCAGCTACATGTAAAGCAATCTGTTAAAATGAGGACAAGATTTACTGTTGGAAAGAAAAAGTTAAAATTCATTCCAGGAACCTAGGTACCATATGGCTAAAAGTGACTAAACATGGTAAATTAAATTTAATCTCTTCACATTACATTCAAAAGTTTGTATTTTTCTGTACAAGAGAAAAATTTACAAACTTACTGATTTAGCAAATGCAATGAATTATTTGTAATAACTTGTATTCCCTTTTAACTCCTGAAGAAATAAAATACTTCTGTAGGCTATTTAGTTACATTTTTAATAGTGTATGCATAGTACTAAAAATCCCTATTTCACTTATTTCCTAGCATGCAAATCTTCCCCTATAGCTGTAAAATCATTGGTACTACTTAATCCACAGGAAGCTATTAAGCAAGACTTCTGAATTTAGTGTAAAAGGGGCTTTGTTTCTTCTTAAAAGCAGTGAAGCTCAACAAAAGAGAAGTCACATGCTTTAGAGATGCTTTAAAGAATCTTCTTGACTTTTGACGTGTATTACCATTAAACAGATTTACCAGCATATCTCAGTAAGAAAAACTACAACCACAAAAAAAGATAGGAAGGAGAGGAACTAAACAGAACATAATTTTCTTCCCTCACTGGCAGATGAAAAAGCCTACTCTGCAGCCTTTTTGCAGACTGCAGGAGTCAAGAGCAGCATGATTTAACATAGGGAAAATGAAAACTAACCCAAGTTCAGCCCACACATTTAATACCCCTCATTTGGACCTGACTTAACCACAGCTCATGCCTTCAAGAACAGAGCTAGTTTGAAGACAATAATACAACAATAAAATACTTGCCTACTCATTTCAATCCACTATTAGCTTGAAAGACAAAGTAAAAAATAGTATGTACTGGGACTGGCAAACTTTCTATAATAAGAAAGGTGGTTCAAGGGGTTGGAGGCAGTATCTGTCTTTTTTTTAAAAGCCAAAAGGACCACCTTTATTCTGGGCTATCATTTGATACAGATAACATTTAGGTACTGTTTAGGCATATAAAAACAGAGCTGCAGACAGCATGCTGCAAAAGCACATACTGTTTCTCTATTAGTTCAAGAGGCAGAAACAAAAAAAGGAAAAAAATGCAAATTAGTTACTTTGATGATCCACTATGCTTTTAAATAAGTACTTTATCTGAAGAGCTTTAGTAAACCCAAAGACAAAAAGCTGCACTACAGCCCTAATAAAGCAACCAGCCATGTTCTCCCACTCCTTTAATTACAGCTGGTTCACAGCTGGTCAAAACCCTGTCCTGCTTGGTCTCTTACTCCTTAAGTGCGGATACTGTTCCATCTCTCCTCCTCACATTTCTCTTTTCTTCTCTGGTCAAGCAGTGCATCTCATAACAGAAGTAGGTCAAGGGGAAACAGTTTTGAAACTCAGTATAATCCATCAAGAGGATCCTCAAGAGGATCCAAAGAAAAAAATATTTTGAAAGGTACTCAAGAGGAGAATTTGTTTTCCCAGTGCACATAGCCCCATACGGAGCCTCCTCCCTGTCCCTTCCCTCCCCTTGGCTCCCAATCGATCACAACTCTGGGAAAATGATGCTAATCATCTGTCTCTGCTGGTAGTGACACTGTCACTGTGACTCCAGCTCACCTTTCCTACGCTCTCACCCTCTTTCCAGGAGACTGCAGAGCTGCCAGCTGGGATGGGAGGAGGCAGAGATGACACTCACACGGCTCGGCACCAGGTAACAGCTGCTTTGATCTTACTACCAGAAGGAGTGTTTAAAATACTGTAAATATGTTTGTGCTTATCCCTTTGAACACCTAAGTCTCGCAGTATAGACTCTCAGGTTTGGTTTAGTTCCCTATGGTGTACATGGACATGCACTCTGCACCTCTTCTGGGGATAGGCACGGACATGGTGACATTGCTTGGCTCGGCATGACAGCCACACCATGACAGACCATGAAATAACGAGCACAAGGATTGAAGGTGGATGTGGTGTGCATTTCCTTGGGCGAAACTGTAAATGCAACAGGCATCATGCAATCAACCATCCTTATCAAAACGTGGGAAGTTTTCTCTCAGGGTATTTTCAGGAAATTAGTCCAATAACTCCTGGTATCTTAAGACTAATTCTGTTCTAGTAACATTTCAGTATCACAAACACATGCATTCAGAAGGCAAACATGAATATTAAATGCTACATTCTAATCACTAAACAAAATATGTTGTTAATATATTCTTTCTCAGTAAAGGCACTAGGAAAAAACTTCATAAAATTAACATTACATGACAAATCTCTAATTTAAAGCAATACTTTAAGTACTGTTACCAAATTGGCATGTACATTTTGAAAGACAGAAATAAATAATGGCAAATTTAAACCTTTCTTGTTGCAAAGATGCATCTCTAGGACACAAGAAAGGTAAAAACACTTTCCCTTTTTCCTCTTCACAAGGATCTAAGGAGATCACAGAGTTTACTGAAGTTTTGAACTTTATATTATTGTAATATTACAATAATTCTATTTCAAAATTAAAGAGTATTTTCAAATGTTTCACATATTTTTTCCAAGCAGGAGAGCAGCTTGTTCTGTGATGGCCTTTTCCTGTAATTTTAATCCAAAAACTTTGGCAATAACCCATAAAAATCAATACTTAAATAAATACTTCAATATACATGTCCCTTTCAGGTTTTTTGATTTTA
Organism: Hirundo rustica; assembly: GCF_015227805.2. NCBI lineage: Eukaryota > Metazoa > Chordata > Aves > Passeriformes > Hirundinidae > Hirundo > Hirundo rustica. The sequence goes on along the minus strand of NC_053451.1, from coordinate 35,674,897 downwards.
TCAGCAGAACACAAGGTATATTTTTTTCATATCAAAGCCAAGAAATGGAAAGATAATATGGGCCATGTATGCAGAGAAGATTGGAAAAAACTTAAAATAATAGTATCTCAGCATTTTATTAATTCCAAACACCATCTCTCAGACTAATTTTAATAGGACTTCTAGGTAACTTTAAGGAAAAATGTTAGCCTAGATGAACCCCACCTAGAACTATGCAAGTTTGGTGCACAATCCCCTATATAATCAGTAAGAGAGAGGAAAATCCTCAAGATGAGTTAAACCTACACAAGATGAGAACTGCCTTCCATCTGCCCATCTTTCCCTCCTATTTCCTAACTTAAACCAGATAGGTGCCTAAAGCTGAAGATGAATTTTGGAAACAGGCCCTAGAGACATACTAAAGATCTAATTGTTGTGAGGTTCTCTTTAATGCTATGTTGGGGATCAAAATGGATTTCTTCTAATTTTATGAAGAAATTTATTTCACTGTTGTGTTCTTCCTTCAGTACCACCCACATAAACAGGTGAAAAGTAATGATTTGCAGTTGAAAATACAAGAACACAGAAATTGCAAAACTGGAATTTCCTCGTGGTTATTGCAGAGTAGCCACTGCAGACAATGATGGAGCAAGAGTGTCAGGAGAGGCTCACAAATCAGCTAAAGATGCTCCCCTTAATCCTGCTGGACACTGCAATTTTCCACCCTAAATACACTTTTTTTTTTTTTTTTTTTTGGTAAAATCTCGAAGTTCAGATATTCTTCTTACCTGCATGAAAATGTAAAAATCTCAAATTCTTGTAGTAATAAAAATATGCTTGAGATGCAACTTTATCATTTCTGAACTGCACATGTATGTGCAGCATTAGCCTGAGGAGAATCAGGCTCCCTGTCCTGTGAATGTAGTGGAGTTTGGACCAGAGCTCCACAAAACTCAGCAGTCCACAAAATTTCCCTGCAAACCAAACCCAAAAGTACTATATGGAGCAGCAGGATTTAAGAGACACCTTCTACCCATATTTATATTTGAACCCAGTCTGTGCAAGTCCAGCGGCAGGTCTCTGCCACAAATGCCTGAGTTAACCCTGAAGGTTATCTTCCCATCCCCAATCCCCTCTTGCAATTCATGGTCTACTTTTGCTCACACTAAATAAAGCAAACTGATATTTATAGCATTTCTTAGGAAGCTGAATGTTTTCATCTACTCACCAGGTCATCCAAAATACCTCAGAAATCAAGTTTCAAGACATTTACCAAAACAATGTTTTGAATCACTAACTTTGAGATGTTTATATAAGGATAGTAAAAAACATATAAACATGGAAAAAAATCCTCATCTCTTTTTTTCTTCTGATTTATTACATAATAATTCAACAGCAGAGGACTTTTAATGCACTCTTGTAATTCTACAGCAAATGGAAAATGCTCCAAAATAATCTTTATAAGAAAGGGGAAGATTGTTTCATATTAAAACTATATAGCAGCAACTCCAACTGTTAAGCCTGCTGATTCTACTGTAGAAGGAAAGTAGAATTATAAGGCGAAAATATCTTTCAAGCAGTTGCTTCAGCACAGAAAGCAGTTTAGGTGATTAAACAAGAGACTAACATGGCACTGGTACCACACATTTTTGAAAGAAAATACAGGCACTTTGAAATATCATGTCGAAAATACTGAATAAATTACAGGATATGTGTTTCACAGAGAAAGAAGAGCAAATAGCTGTAATTTGGGAGGCTAGAATTTCCTTAATGAGATAGCATAAAGGGCTCTGTGAACAAAAGGACCTTTTTCAAAGGTTTTCAGTGTCTTTACACAAGCTGCAGTACTCTAGTAGCAGTATATGACACTGCATCTGCATTTCTTAAATGTTTTTTTCACTAACCGTTTTTAATCAGCACATAAAATATAAATGGCATTAAGAGATAAAGAGCTTTCTGTTGTGAGCTCTGCAAATCCTGAGTTATGATAAACATGATGTCCTGCTTTGTGAAATCACAGCAGTAACTTCAGATTATCTGAAATTACTGTCTCAGAAAATAACACTTTAGCATTTATCTCTAGAGAAGGCAGCCCTCATCCTCAATTCATGATCAATCAATCATCAGAACCATTCAGCTTCCCTTAATAGCCGGTTTCAGCTCGTAGGTGGAGCTTTGCTTTCTAAGGTTCAGAGCAGATGAATTAACATGTGCATATTATAAGATGGTAGTCTATGGTCTAAGGATTAACTACTACAGCAACCAGAACTGTAGTCTGATAACATATATTCACCCAAATTGCTGGATTTTCTAAGTTTATGTGGATAGGATTTCTATGTAGGTGTTCATTTGTTGTACAGAGATTGCAAGTTTCATATTACGTGGATTTTTTCAAGCATAAAAATGCACAGCCATTGCATCAGCCTTCCAAAAAATCCCTTGTGTAAAATTCAAAATGAAACTGCTACTAAAAAAAACCAATTTCACTGTGTTTTACAAATATTTATTTTACACATTGTAGGATCCCTCTTGCTTCTTCATTTCATTCTATCCAATTACTCTAGAAGACACTCTCAGTACCACGAATTACTCAAACTGAAATAAGACGGCATGAAACCATGGTATAATCAAAACCTTTCCACCCACGACTTAATTCCATGCAAACTACAATATAAAAAAACCTCCAACAATTAGAAGCAGTAAAGAGAAGTGTTCTTTTACTATGAGACACTTTAAGAATGGTCTCTGAGGACTGACCAAGTGACCTCTCTGCTGTCTCTTCTCCCTGAAGGGAACTAGAGTTGGCCAGACTGTGCATACCCAGAGATATTTTCACCCAGACCCCTCTATACCTGGTTTATTTAGGAAAGTAGCACACTGTGAAGAAATCCTACTCACAACACATCAGATGACAAAGCAACATCAGATCACACCACTAAGTACTGGGGTTTTTGAGTAAGTGGAGACCCACGCAGACCCAGTGGAGTTCAGTATCACCTAAAAATTAATTCCTACAGATATGAGGACATTCCTCTCCCCAGACACATTTTTGCATCTAAGATTCTTAGGCAAATATGTGTGGAAGGGAACAATCCTGTTTCAGCTGTGGTTGCCTGTATGTGTGAATTAAATATACGTACATCAGATTCCGCCATACTGTGTATACTACAGCTATCCACAAATGAGTAATGCATTTTAATTTCATCACTTCCAGTGGAATGGAGCAGAAGCATTTTGAGAAAACACAGAGGTCCAAGTTAGAAGAAAAGTACCACAAGACAAGGATGGAAGAGAAGAAATAAAAAAAGTACGGCACTAAAATATGCTTCCTCTGTCTGTAAATATAACTCTGTTGCTTGTAAACCTATCATCTACATTTCAGCTGCTTTTTTCTTAGTATATTCCTCTATTTTTTCCTGACTCCTGCAATGACTTTTTTTCTTCCCCCTTGGGTCACTCTCTCCTTCCTTCTTCCTACTGTCCTCCTTTGTATGTTGCTCTTCTGAATTTACCTTCCACTCTGACTCTGCTCTCACTTTATCTGGAGTAATTATTCCTGGCTTTTCCTTCTACCATTTCGGTTCTGTAACCTCAGTTCTTTACTCCTGAGATTTAGCACCTACTTTTTCTTGTCCTGTAGCAAATGCATGCCATTTGAGCAGTCCAACAGAATTTGGGGAAAACTCCAGTGATAAATATCAAGGCTGCTTGCTGAAGTTTTCAACTAGTATGAAACACCTGCCTTATCAGACTATTATTACAAAATCTGCTTAGAAAACAAGATAGGGATTATAGTGAGATACTGAAGACAGTCAATATGCCAGAAAAGGAAATATTCAAAAAAATCAAGAACAATGCCTCTACTTCTGTAGACGAAGATTCATACATCTGTAACAGGAGTATTTCCTGCAACAGCAGGAGTGGGTAGGAAGACACCCAACTCAAGGGAGAGGTATGATCATGTTGCAATTAAGTGCCATATTTTTCTCTTTTAATGGATAACTATCAACCAGAGCACTGGCCTTCCAGAAGCAACACTAAGCAAACTCAACTTTACAGGCTGCTGTTAACCTGGAACCTGAAAGCTACCTTGGGAGCTATGTGATGTAGAGAGCATACCTCAATTCTTCCACAAAGAGAACAGCTTTGAACTTTCCAACTCAAGTAACTTTTAATGTCCTAGACTCAGCTAAGATCACCTAAAGTTATGCTGGTATGCAGTTACTTAAAAATGACCCAAGTCCATGTGAATGCCGTGGAGCATCTCTGCTCTCCGTGCTTTCCCAATCAGCACCGCTGGCTCTGGCCAATGCAGCTACCATGCATCACAGTACAAGCTGTGCAAGGAAAATGATTCACCTCAAAACTACCTGGAGCAGAAAGAACAGCCAAATTTAGTTAAACCTGAAGCTGTTAGGAATGCAGTGTCTGTCAGGGCTACCTGTTAGGGACAGTAAAAAATTTTAAATCAGAGAACCCAATAACCTCAGATAAGGCAGTTAATATGAACTCGGAAAATAAAACACTATTCTGCTTTTATTCCACGCAACATTTGACTCCCAAGCATCAGTCAGACTTTCACGGCATACAGGTAGACTTACATTAAGTCTCTTCTTAGAAAGTTTTAAGCTTCAAATTACACCATCTAGATATTAGGATTTTATCTTTAATAATGAAAGACTTTTATATGATCTCGGTGACCATGACTGCTACTGCTCTCAGTACCTTTGTTGACATTTCAGTTGGGTGTAGATGAGAAAAAGTAACTGTGGGAACAAGTTAAGTACAATGCAAAGGAGAATTTTCTGGTTTTCAGGTCAGTGAATGCTTGTTAAGAGTAAGCAATGTTTTATAGTCAACAAGAATAGAATATATTCTACAAGCCAAACATATCTGACTTTGAATAAGGTGTTTATTCCAAAAGTATGAACGTGATTTTGTCAGTTTGATCCACTTATGATTAAGAAAAAGGCTGAAGTGATTTTGAACCATTAAATAGGAAATGTAATTTAATGACTCTCCCAATTACTTCCTGCTTTACATGACAACAGAGACAGCAAGATTCCCTTCCCCGGGACTCCACACAAGATTTTTTCCAAGGGCTATCCAAAAATCTTAGAGAAGGTCATCAATGGTCAATTCACCTATCAATTCAGTCCACAACCAGCTCACAGCCACAGCCAGTCCAGACTGTATGTACAACAAATGTACAACTCTGAGGCCTGATTAAGTGACCTCTCTGCTGTCTCTTCTCTCTAAGCAGTTGACCAGACTCTGTGCAATACCCAGAGGTACTTTCATCCAGACCCCTCTATACCTGTTTTCTTTAGGAAAGCAGTGCACTGGGAAGAAGTCCTACTCAAAGTACTCACTACAGTGAGAAAAGAAAAAAATCAAAAACTAGTCTGTGATAATTATTTTTGACAAATTTGTGTTAGCACATTCATTGGTGTTTAGAAATAGATTTTTTCCCCCCAATAATTAAACTAAACTTGAGCCTCTATTTTAATTCCACTGTTAAAACACAGAGACAAAAGGAATTAAATGTTGTTGATGATTGCTCAACAGGATATTCCATCAGCCTTGGCATGGAGTCACAATTTTAGAAGAGAAAGTGGTTTGGAGCCCATTCAACTGCCAGTGTTTCTGTGTCAGGTCAGGGAAAAATTCACCAAATATGTCTTGGCTCTCCTGTGTCAATTCTCACCTCTAAAGAGGCTACAGGAAAGCTGGAGAGGGATTTTTTACAAGGACATGTAGTCATAGGATGAGGTATTGGCCTCGAACTGAAAGAGGGTTGGCTTAGATTTGATATTAAGAAGAAATTCTTTACTGTGACATACCATGTGGTGGTGAGTCATGGAATGGTTTCCCTGACAAGCTGTGGACATCTCATCTCTGGAAATGTTCAAGGCCAGGCTTTGCGCCCTGGCCCAGTGGAACGTGTCCCTGTTCATGGCAGGAGGGCTGGAACTAGATGACCTTGAAGCTCCCTTTCAGACCAAACCATACCAGGATTCTGTGATTTAACTTGCAGGTTCTCTCTGAAACACCGCTTCGTTACCAAACACATAGATAGGGGACAATTAGCTTCCCCCAAGATCATAGAACACTTGCAGTTTTGACCAGAATTTTAGTGCTCTGAGTTCATTTGACCAGCATTTATGCAGACAGGTGTCTAATCTCAACCTTACAAGTCAAATTCTCTGAGGCTGTTATGGCTTAACTCAGGGCTGTAGAAGTAAATAAAGCAAGAAGACTGCCAATGCAAGGTTCTTAATAGGTTATAGATGAAAGGAGGAATGCTTCTTCCAATCCCCTAAATTAACAGCCCTCTTCTATCCACAGACTGTTCTTGGCCAATATCCGTAACTAATGGAATTATGAAAAACAAGCTGCAGCTTCCAGAGTTTTGCAATTACCAGGGGATCATACAGCTTGAAGAACCATAGATGGCTGCACGATGCAGAAAATTCTAAGTCAAAGGGTTGTAGTCAAAGGTTACTTTAAAAAGCAACTTTCCAATTTGAGATAGAATGAAGTAAATCTGAGAGGTCTGGCATTTAAAGGGAAATAAGATAAATGACATACATAGATATTGCAAACTGAGAGAGAAACAAGTAATTAAAATGAATGTCTCATCTACCTCCCACTACCGTAAGTTTGAAAACATGAATACAATTCGTAACTTGTGAAAACATGTGAAAGAAGTTTATTCTAAAACTGAAAGAAGGTAGTTACACCTGCATACAAGTCAAACATTCAATACTATTCAAGACCGCAAAATTTGATTTTCCTGTTCTCCCCTATTTTTACCAGAAGAGTGAATGTGATCTTCCTGCCATGAGCTCTTAAAAAGAACCACAAAAAGGAGATTTCAGTTGTTTTCACACTATGTTAGATCTCCTTATTTAGGAAATGAAACTCCTTAAGTAATCAGTACATTCTCCAGAAGACTCAACATTTCCCTTTTTAGCCCAGTAATGTTACCAGCACTGGGTGATGCCACTGAAGCACTCCAGCCAATTCAGCTGGAATGAAGAATATACAGAGGAATACCAAAAACCAGTAAGCTCTAAGCTCCAATTGTCCAAAACAATTTTTACAACATAAATAGATACACCAGCAACATACCTGAAGAAGAACATGAACAGAGCAGCTGTGATGCAGAACAAAAGGACCTACAAGAAGGAGAAAGAGTGTTATTACACAACACACTACTACTGCATGTTTTGGATCATGAAGATTTTATAACTTTTACTATAAAAGCTATGCTTTATTGATAAGCTTGAGGGGTCAGAATGAAAGCATGTCTGAGTCCACCAAAAATGACTGATTCCTATAGAAGCTCAAAAAATTGAAACCCAAACTGGGGTAGTGGGAACAACAGATACAGCAAATGGCACCACTTAAAGGCATCTGTAATAAAAGACCAAGTAATAAAATAATTATAAAACAACAGAATTTAAACAATAAAATATTAGAGCTGAAATTTAAATGTCATCTTTTACCAGTCCTTGCTTTTGTGATTTATTCAAATATCATATTGCTAGTTCCAGTTTAAAAGGCACTGTGTTTAAAACATCTGTATTGACAGCTGCTTGTGCTGAACTGCTTTCCAGCAAGCTTGAGAGTAGATAATTCCACTCCCAACTCACAGTACCCTTTCTAGGAGTTTATCTTAGTGCTAAACTCACTTGGAACAATCCTATCTTGCTCTGTATCATCAATGTGCTCGTACAAGAGCTGTTGAGCAAACTTAGCAGCTCTCCAGCACCGAGAGGGGAACATCCCACTTCGTCCTGCCATCCTCTCTCGGGCTCAGAGCTGTTACTTCCTCCATATCACCCACACAGGGAATCACAAATGCTGAAGAAATCCTGCCTTAATCCATTCCAACATTGCCAGGTACAGCTCACAAGTGATAAAATACTGTTTTGTTCTAGATATACTGGCCCATATTCATACCATCAGTTAGGAAGCAAAATCCTTACAGAAATATTGCAAGTCCTTCAGAAAATATTTGCACCTATTTTCAAAGGTTGAAAAAGTTTTGATCATGAAAGGATACAGACATCTTATGTGAGAAGAAACAGAAGAGGTGGCAGAGGTATGAATTAGAAGGTTTTAAACACATAGAACAGGAAGCTACTGCATGTTAGATCAGAAAGTGTGACAAAAATTTGCAAAGGAAATCTTAACAATGACTTTCAGAGAAAAAAAACTTACAAATTACACCATTTCCCTTTTCTAAGTCCTCTGGCATGTGACTTAAAGTCACACGAGACATTAGAACAGCTGCTGTGTAAATTACCTATCTTTTCCTTTTCCGTCATCAGTACTACAATACTTTATTAATCCTCATCAAAAATGTGAACAACCGAAATAATTTTCTACAAAATCATTAGGGAAAGAGTATATTTTATGAGGGTAAAGAAATATTTCATTTCAAACTAGCAGCAAAAGCAGACTTGTTTTTAAACACAAATTCTACTCAAAAAGATCTGCTCTGTTCCTCTAAAGTTCAAAATCTATTTGATCAGTCAAACAACCATCAATTCTCTGAAGGTTGTTCTGGAGACACGGGGAGAAGGCAGCTAGACAGCCTGAGCATCAATATTGGGAAATAAGTGAGAAATGGCAAAGAACCAGTTTTCTGGATGATGGGGAGGATCAGGGGAATGACAAAACAAAAAACAAAACAAAAGAAGGAAAAACCAAAAAATACCCAAGTATGCCTTTGCATACTAAAAACACTCACTTCACTAAATAGTCTTTTTCTTGCCCTTTTTTCTTTTATTGGTTTTTTGCTTTTTTTTTTTTCCCAGTAAGTTTAATAATAAACTAGCAAGCATTTATACATATCATTAAGATGCCCTCAGAGGGCAAAGCACTGCAGCTGTCTCAGCTTGGGAAACCCAGTGCTGGACACAACGCTATAAACCTGTCTCAGCAGCACTGAGTAGAAGGGAAAGATCACCTTGTTCAACCTGCTGGCTGTGGCCTCCTGTTCTGGAAGGGCCCTTTGCTGGCCAGGTGTCCAGCTTGGCACTCACCAGGACCCCCAATTCTTTTTTGAGAAGCTGCTTTCCACTGCCCCCAAGGATAAACTGGTGCCTGGGGCTATTCTTCACCAGAGCCAGGACTCGTCCCTTTGTTGAACCTCATGAGGTTCCCATCAGCACAGTTCTCCAGCCTGTGGAGATCCCTCTGGTTGGCAGCACAACCACCCAGTGCAGCAACAGCTCCTCCCAGTTTTCTATCACCTGCAAAGCTGCTGAGGGTAAAGCCTCTTGTCCACTCCTCCAGGTCATTAATAAAAATGCTGCTGACCCAAGGATGACCTGCTGGGGTCTGCCCCACTGGCCAGTCTCCTGCTGGACTTTGGGCTGCTGACCACAGCCCTCCACACCCGTTCAGTTCAGTTCAGCCAGTATTCAACCCACCTCACCATTTTGTCTACAACCTATATTCCATTGAGCAAAATCCAGAAACTAAAAATACTTGGAAGGCCTTGCTTAATCAGCCTCTATAATTTCAAGATGTTGTCCAGAACTTAAAAATGTTCCTTGAAAAAATTAAGACATGGAAGACTTAGGCAGGTGGAGAAGCAGAAATTGATACCAATTTTTGTAAATGAGAATTTCAGGGAATATTAGACTGTCGACCAGACCACTTCAAGCATCCACAACCACAGTGCAATATATTATTTTACACAGGCAGTTTATAACCTGCCTTATAACCTTATAACTTTATCTAGATAACAAGATAAGAAACAACCAACACAACAAACAAGTAAATTAAAATTACTGGAATTTTCTTCTTTGACAGGTGATTTAAAGGAAGAACAGGAGAATGTTTTCGTAATTTTAACGCACCTTTGTTACTGTTGGTTCTGCTAATCAAGTAAGTGTGCACTGGGCTGCTCAAAAACTCTACGGGAGCAAACTTACACAGCTAGCAGTTCATTTGCAAACTAAAAGTCATTTTAAGTGAAGTCACCAAAGACATTTTGTCTCCTTCTTCAATAATAATTTAAATGATGGAATGTGATTGAATTGCCCGAAGTCAACACAGTGAAATTCAATTAAAGCTAATATGAAGTAGCTGGCAGGAGAAATCACATGCATAAAAAGAAGAAACCACCACGTAGGCAAGAGTACAATGAGTATGTATACAAGAGCATAAAAATTCCTCAGGTCACAAGTAAGTAGGTACATACAATGCAATGCTGTAGAAAGCATTGTAAAATATCAACGATTCTTTCAGGACCAAAGGTAAGATGTTACACTAATAACCTCAGGCTAGCAAAATCAGTGTTTGGAACACCACTGTTAAAGAAAAGCATAGACAAAACAAGGCAGTCCAGAATATCATGATGGAAATAAAAGGCCTGTAGTGTACAACTGCTGGAAAACTGCTGAAACGATAAAAAAAGTAGTTAGTGGTGACTATGACAACTATTTTCATATAATTATCATATACTGATAAATCTGACTCATCAAGTACAGAAGGAGGAAGGCAGAGTTAAATCTACAGCAAATAAAGCATTGGTTGGAGAACAGAAAGAGTTCTTTCCAGGGTAGTGATGCACCAGAACAAGCTGTCTGTGAGATCGTGGAATCTCCTTTACCAGAGATGTGTAAGATCAGTAGAGGGAAACATATCCAAGAAATGCCATAGGCATGTTTGAAACCAATATTTACTCAACTGAAGGACAGCAAGAGGCGTGGCTGAACCAGACCCAGACTCTTCTACATGAAATTCACAGCCACACATGGAAAGTCCAGAGACTGCCTTATCATAGCACAAATAAGACAGAAAACAGAAGAAAAAGTATCATTGTGCTTTCAAAATAAGCCTTTTTTTAACTTTTTCCCCATTCTACAATTTTTTTATAATAGCTCCAGTACAATATGCAATACTTATTTTAATTTTTAAAATAACTATATTTTAAAAAAAGAAGAAAAATACTAAAGCCTACAGAAATATAATTCTAAATATTACGTGAATTTAAAACTTCTACTCCAGTGAGCAGGAAGCCTCACTTGGGATTTTTCTTGCAGAGTCCATTACTTTTTGATTTATAATGGAAGACCAACACAATGTACTTGGCAACATACAGACCTTGAAACTTTCCAGCTGAAGAAACATATACAAGCAGAAAACCTGCATGTTGCTAATGAGAATTATATGCCCTAAATATTTTAACATCTATGAAGAGATGCCTGTAGGTTACAAGGAAAAATCCTTATGCTCCAGGACAGGTTAGCATATTTGATATGTGATTACTTTAATTGATTACATTACACTTCACTGTACTACTCCAAACCTTAATAATTTTTATTTTTTTAAAAGGAAATTTGCTGACAAAACTGAAGAGGTCCTTTTTTCCAGATCTCTGTTAGCTGATAAAGCCAGTTTTTTGCGTTTTTTTTGAAGAAAGTTTAGCGCTCATACAATCAGCAAGCAGAAGTGACATCGGGCAGTATCCAGCACTGAGCACAAAACAAAAAGCTCCGGGTGAAAGTGGTTACTACTTGCCCTGGTGACAGCAGTAAACCCAGTAACAGCAGGAGAAGCCGCTCACAAATGAACTGCCCTCACGGCCAGATAAAAATCTTGGCCCAAAGAAAGGAAAAATAACACTGCTAGAACTATCAAAACTACTTGAGTCTTGTGTATTCAGGCTTTTCCCGCACATTACTCAACCCTGAAGTTATGTGCATTTTCTTTAAGCATTTCCATTATAGTCAGATTTCCTGTGGTACAAAAGGTCTCTGACTGGAGGCTGCTGGTTCTCCCCTGCAGCCAGAAAGAAAGAGTAGGACTGAAGCCTGTGATGAAGGAACACAGACCTTGTAATTAAAAGGAAAAACACTGAAGGTACTCATAATCTATTTAATGAGTACTCATAATCTATTTAATGAAGACAGGAGGAGGTAAATCAGTGATATTAGCTGGTAGAAGCACCCAGAGTGTTGGAGCTACAGTTCAACACTGCACTGTGCTACTACCAGCTCACAGAAGACCTAAGGCAGCTTCAACCACTGGCACATAACACTTGACTTCTAATGTATTCATAAAACCTGAAAACCATCATCTTCCTGATCAATCATTTTGCAACGTATGCAAAACATAGAGCTACACTTGATACAAACAAAGTTTCTACTACTACTCCTAAATCCTGGAGGCTGTGTGCTACAGAAAACTGAACTGCCAGCTGAAGTCTGTCTGAAGGAAGGTTTAGTGGTAAAAACCATGGAAAATTAAAAACCCAGTTTAAATAAGCCCCTTCAGTAACTAGTACTTGAGCCAATTTCTTCCAAAGTTACAAGATATATAACTGGGATACATATAACTAGGAGCTTTGTACAGTTGGTTACAAATTTTTACTCTTAAAATATATGATGCAGAAAACCACAACTATTTTGCATATTTTTTTATTCCTTAAAATAAAGACATTCATCCACAGAAGAGTTTACTGCTGTCTCTGCTGCTAGAGGTTATAACCCCCTCTCACCTCTATACACAGTTGAAAAGCAGCACAGTAACTGTAGTATCTTTTATTATACCAGGGATCATGGAAGATGCTCCATGGGACTTTTGACTACATAATCTGTTTTTCTAATTTGCCCCCACTTCAGACATGAAGAATGATTTGTTGTACCCAAAAGAAATTCTGGTTTTTTTCCATACATATTAATTAGTCTAATAAAAACCAAAGCATCTCTAACAGTAAGCCCCCAAAGCGGCACTTGCTTGTGGTTCCTAAATTTTATTTCAAGATGTGTTATTGCCCTTATTAAAATGTTTTCTACAGTTCTTATCACTTAGATAATCTCTTAGGCAAACTCCCTTCTAACAAAACCAAAACAAAACAAATTAAAATAACGGAAGTAGCTACGCACATTAATGTAATGGCCTTGTACTCCATGACCCAGCAAATATATACATGGAATATCTCTTTTTCACCTGCACATTATATAACAACCTAATCAATGAACTCTCATTATGAAATACATGGGTTAATCTTTTTCAATAACCAAATAGCTAGTTTAAAAAGTATGAAATTTTCTATAATTTTCTAGTAGTTAAAAGGGATGGAAATCACAGTCTTTCTGAGTAACTAGACAAAGATACTGGAAGTCATATCAAAAGACACCAAAGACATCAAAATGAACTTACATAAAAGCAGAAGCCACGTTACTTTGCATTCAGCCTCTTAAAATCTAATCTTATGATCACCCTTACTAATATAAATAGTTATTTTTTACCATTATTTAATGCCTCAGGCAAGAAATTGTCACAGTAAACAATTACCTGATGGAATTAGTCACCATTAGCTGAGACAGCAGTTCCTATGTGACAGTTACATCGTCACCTATATGGGACTATGTCTGGGGAGAACTTCACCTGCCATCAAAAGTAATGACGAAAACTCTCGTCATGCCTGTGGTTATCCACATAATGATTTTTTTCCTAGCTGAAATTAAATAACTTTTGAATCAACTTTTGAAGCAACATTGCTGCTGCTTTAAAATTGATAGGCTTTATGAAAATACAGAAAACAATTTGTCAGGCATTTATTGGGCACAGGGCCAGTTCAGCTACACCTACAGCACTCAGCTGTTAGAGGCTCCTGATTTGTTTTCTGACAGCAAGTCTGAAGCAATCCCTGGGCTGATAAGATCAAAAGAAACACTAGTATGTGTTATTAAACAAGAGATTATATAGATTCTTGTTAAAGTACTGTTGTTGGATCACGATTAAAAGATTACAATTGGCAAATACAGACAGTAACTGAGCCAAGACCGGGAGCACCTGCCAGTCCTAGAACAGCAATGAATAAAAAAAAAATAAAAATTAAACGCTTGATTTTTCTAGTCCAGAAATTCTGTATGTATATGTATAAAATATATACTATATATACACACATACATACTTATAACTAAGCATTTCAGCATTCTTCATTTGTTTCCTCAAAAACACACTTGTCAAATTACTTTCCTCATTCTTCATATTCTACTAGCCACAGCAAACAGTTACAACATACAGTGACAGAGCCACTGAATATCCCTTCTGGAAGCTTCTCAGGAGAGTCCACTGCTTTCAAGAATGCACAAGGCCTGAGAGACTGAAGCACAAAAAAGTAGTTGCCAAATGAAACTGTAGTTTCATCACCAACACAAACAAAAGTTTTGTATTATACCACTGGAGCATAATGAGTTCAATTTAAAAATCTACACTTCCAATCCATATTTAAAAATCTGAGACTGGGTCACCACGATCCTCCTACAAGTTGACATGCTCCTCACGATGGCTACACATCTTGCTGTGCAGGTCTGCCCATTGCTGGGCCATGCACACAGCTTGAGTTCAAACTACAAAGTACTTCCAGGTAACATGAACGTGTGTAGTCATCGCTCCTCCTCCAGCACCTTTTTTTTGATGATTATTCCATGTGTCTTCTGCTGGAACAGAGATGCACAGGAAAACAAATCTTAGACCTCACCCACCTGAGAGCAACTATTTTCTGCTCTCAAGGAATGAACAGGGGCAGGGCCAGACAACTTAAGCCACAACCAGATCAAACCATAACCTGATACTAACAACATAGTCAATTCAACCAGCACGATTTGAACCTCTCTCCATCATCATTTTGACAAATAAATGCAAATTAGTTGTGAATTGTTCAAATTATATTGAAAAGGCAAAATTAGTGATATACTTGAAATACAACACTGCAAATGAAAACTACAACGCTAACATCTCTAAGTATTAAATCCGTATGTAAGCCAAAATTTAAATCTGGTCACTTATCCTACAAGAGCTTTACAAATGCAGTAAATACTTAAAACCCAATAAATTTACTTAAAGTAGTCTGTGCAGATGTCTTGTATTAGGCTTCTGAACATAACTGCTTAGCTCATGTTACAAAAATCATCCAAGACTTTATCTCGACCATGAGAACTTCCGCTTATCTGTCTCTTCTTCTTCCAGAGCTCACAGTCACTGAAGAAATACAAGGTTTGATATTACCTTAGTATCCAAAAAGGAACTACGAGTTATTTGTCTTTAAAAGCTTGTAGGTATTAAAATAATTTTGTTGCTGTGAAGCACATGTATTAAAATAATATTATAAGCACAATACTTTGCAAGGCAGCATCATGAAAGCCACTGTAATGCTTCATACTGGTGAAATTTCTGAAAAGTAGCCGAACGTGATGTATTTCTGACAAGCATTAAAAGCTAGTAAAGGGACAGAGTTAAAGAGGCAGAAATAAATTATCTGTTTTGATAATTCAGACATAAAAAGCAGAGTTTTCCCACTACTGCAACCGTTTAACTATTATGTAAGTGTGTATTTGATAATTAAAGTCAGTTAACTGGCCAAATTTTAAAAAATACTAAGAATTTTGGCATGCTCAGATTTAAGTTGACTACAACAGACAAATAGCTATCCTCTGGGCTCAAGGGCTTCCTGCCCCACATGCCCATGCCCATAGCTGCCCCTGTTCTGCAGGCTGAGACTGGGGCCATGGCAAAGAAGAGGCTGAGGAAATCAGTGGAGCAGCCAGGAGAAATTCACATTAAAGAATGGGCTCAGGAACTGTGTATTATTTTTCTTAAAAATGCTGCACAACCAGCGGACACCTACAACAAATGCTATTTCTATATATACATATATAGCATCATTTTGACGTTTACTGAGGAAAAATATTTCAAATTGATGACAATTAATTATGTTTGTGCATAAATCCTGGCACCTTGTATATAATTTAACTTTCCTTTATCTCTCCACAATTTTGGCAGAGTTCTCATTAGCATTTTGAACTACATGCGTTGCTTTGCAAGTAAGAGCCCCCTTAAGAATGTGAGGAGGGGGAATAGCTAAATAGATAAGCTAAAATGCCTCTCACATTTCCCTAGATAGGAGCCTCCACAATGTACAGCTGACACTGGCTGTCATCATAAGACACAGGCAGCTCCTCAGGGGAACGAGGACTCTTGAAAACTAACATTTATGTGAGCATGTTAGGAAAGAGAATCAGACCTGAGTGGAAGGGGGTGAAAGCACTGATTGTGTTATCTGTTGGACAGAGGACTTCATGCTGCTATGGAATTACTCTCCAGTGAATTTTCCTGAGAAAGTATAGATACTCCTGTGGCATGTGAAAGGAAGAACTTGAATTCTCTCCACAGATGTCTACTCCGTCTCACTGCTGGAGGTTCCTTCTCCCTCAGCATCCACATCACTGCAGTAAGGCAGGGAAGGGGCTCAGGCTGCTGGCGATGGCTGTGCTTCAGAGAGCAACTCGTGCTTTGAAGAGCCCCTCCGGTGGTCCTTGTAACCACCTCCTACATGGAGACTAAGTGGCAAGAGGAGATGCTAAGCAGAAGCTCATGAAGCACTATTATAAACTGTTCTAGCTTGATTCACAGTGCCTTGCCCTATCTTTTTGTTAAGCTATAATATTCTTAGCCATAAGATATGGAAGCTGAAAACTGATACAAAAATCAATGGAAAAATAATGTTGTTCTATTGAAGTACTTAATTTTAAAAGATTACACAGCGAAGACCCACACCCCAGCAAACACCCATTCTTCCTCCATTACAGAACTTTATTACACCTTGATTAAGATAAATAGTATAGATTATATTATTCTCCTCTTTCTCCCAACAATTTTAATTTTGCCTTGTTTGTTTTACTAACCATCTCCTTAGTGTTAGATGTCACCCACTTCCCCACACAACACCTACAGGTTCAGGAAAAAGTCTTGGCACCAGCAGAGAGGGAATGCTACAGAGAAGGCAGATCAATTTTTATTCCTTCTGCTATTGTTACTATCATCACAACACAGAAAAAAACCCCAACAACATAAGCAAAATGAAACAAGGTTAACATAAGATTATGCCCTTTGGTCTTTGTTTAAATATTCTCTTAGATATTTAAAAGTTGGTGTGGATGTTTATTCATGCCTAGAGGTATTACTCTGCTGCTGATCCAAAACACAACACTCCAAAACTGGTACATACTAAACAACTAAAATGGTCACAATTTCATTTACATTACACCCCTGCCATCTGCTCTGCACCCTCACCTCTCTCACCCTTCCCTGTCCTCTGGGAAGGGAGGATGGCTGTCTGCACACAGCTTCTCCTGCTGGGAGCTGGGGAAGGAGGGCCACCAAAAAGGCTGTCCCAGACCATCAAATTACATCTTCCACAGTGTGGTGGATAAAATCCCCAGTGGCAAACTGCATGCATGCAATGGTATCAGACCAGTAGGAAAAGGGGAGAGGAAAGAAAAGCAAAAGGAACAGATAATGTGGGTTACCTGGTTAACCAAATCTCCTGCGTCTGCTCCTGGAGAACTTCAAAAGTACTGTAGTACTTGGTAATGACATAATTTTTATGTTTTGATAACTTTTTAAAAATATAAATGAGGACACATTCAAATAGTGTCATAACTGTGCACAAAACACCTCAAAGAAAGAAGTTACCTTGATAAAGAGAGTTAGAAAACCCTTGAAAAGCATACAATTAGCTAAGATCTAAACTAATTCATCTGCAAAGATTATTTTCATTTAGCAGTATGAATCATTACCATGAACACTAATGAAAATCTGATTCTAGAAAACAGCTGTGCAATCCACTGAGGTAACTGCAGACAGCCCAAAACTATGGTGTAGAACCCTGAAAATTACTGGGAACCTGATAAGGTCACAACAGGGAGATTAGCTGCATTTGTAACTGACCACACAGAAAAATTTAATGAGCTCCTGACACTGCTGCAAGTGTCTCCAAACTCAGTTGTTTCAAATTTCTGGACACATTTTAGGAAGCTACTCAAAAATTTCAATTTCATGCAAATAATGTAAAATACTACATGACCAGGAATGCACATTATCTCATGTTAGCCAAGAAGCTACGGATTTACTTTAAGCTCTCCTTCATCTAGACTCTCTCTACTCAGTAAGGGGAGACTCAGCAAGCACTCCTGAGAGATAAAATAACAAGTTCAAATGAGAAAACCTTTCAGAAGCTAAAGCTGAGAGAAAAGTCTGATCTTTCTTGCAGCACTTTCTCTCACTCATGTCTTTTCCAGTCTTTACCTCAGAGCCATCAAGCACTGTATCACTGCTTTTTCAACTACAAAATACACTAACTAATGGCTGAATATAGTGTTAAAGACAGTACACCACAAACAAGATGTTTAAACAAAATTTTGAACTGCTGCTAACTGTGGATTTTTTTTACACAGCTAACCAGATCTATGCAGAGCACATGGTACAACATGGCATGTGTGAGTTCAACTCTTTCCTAATATGCATGTTCCAAATTTCAATGCAGCACAAAGCAATTATCCCATGAGAAAAACTTACATCTGAAAAATGTCTTACTCCACTAATAACTAAAAAAAAAAAAAAAAAAAAAAAAAAGGAATTTTTGTTTATGGAAAAATAAGGTAACTTATTTAAATTATTTTTAAAAATTTAAAGGCTTATCATATGTATGATTTTTACCTACAGGAGAAAAAATATGATTTAAACAGTTTCATAAATGAAACATCTGCATTTAATACAGCTGATTACTCTATAAAAGACATCATCAATTATATTTTTTCCTGTAAAATTACTGCTATAGATTTGAATCTTCAAAAACATCACATTTTCAAAATGTTATATTTTTTCCTCCCCAAATATTGCATTGAAGTAATTCTCAGCCCCAAATCAGTCCTAAATGTCACCAGAGTCTATCTCACCCTGTCTTGCCTTGGGAGTCACAACACAAGCACATTTGAACTCACCATCCCCAGATGTGTTTAAAAAAAGACTGGATGTGGCACTCAGTGCCAAAGTCGCGTTGAGGTGTCAGGGGATGGGCTGGACTCAATCTTGAAGGTCTCTTCCAACCTAGCCATTCTGTGATTCTGTGAAAGACCTGTCTGGTTTGGTTGACAGCAAAGGATGAACAACAAGTGCCAGAACTCTACAAAGATTTCTTGCGATAAGAGAAAAAGTGAAGGAAAGCACATCATGAGTTCACTCAGTTCACTGAACCGTGTAAAATGACTCAACATGAACATCTTCAACTACAACAGCAAAGAGCTCAACTGATTCACTCCTGCTCTTCAGAACACACCTGCTGCCCTTTTGAACTGTCTCAGTAAATATTGCTCTGAAGCACACGGGCGAGCTTTAGCTAGTGAAGATTACAGACTCCACACATCACTTTTTCAGGAAACAATTTAATTCTCTGTCTTCTGCACCTGTAGATGCACCATAAACAGTGCAGAACACCAGATGATTTGGCTAAGATCCCATAATTAAAGGCTTTTTGATTATAGAACAAGCACTCTGAACGCAGTACAGCAGAAGGTGAAATGTAGCCATACGTGCTCATGAAATATTTGCTCCACTAAACTGATTCAAGTTTTCCAAATCACCACTGAGAAACTGTATTTCCAAAGCCAAGGTGTGAGTAGATGAACTGCCAGCTAATGAAATAAAATGGCATTCCAAACAGGATTATAAAAAAACCTCCACTATTTAAACTTTGAAGACAATGGATGATTATAATGTAAATCAAACAACCCAAACATCCTTGGGTTCAGGGATGACCAGCTGAAAACATCTTTTCATCTTTCAGCTACTCCCAGACAAGCTCTGTAAAAACGGGACTAGGAACAAATTGTGGGGCCAGTTCCCTACTGCACCAAAATATATTCTCTTCATTGCACTCAAAAGCATAACGGAGCTATGAGAACATCTAAATGCAATGCAGCAACACTACAATCTTCTATTTCCAACCACAATTTTTGTATCTTTTATGCTGAAAATAAGAGCTAAACAAATTGCCACAAGGTTATGGTTAACACAAGGGGTTAACAAATTCATACCCAGAAAAATGTAAATTCAAGGTAAAATTTCTGCAAGTTGCAGCAATGGAATTGAAATTAAACTGCATTTAGTTTAAATCCTATTATCACTGGAAACTTTTTTAAAAGTCAGCAGTTTTGGCATAATTATGTTTCTGGTCTGTTTCCTCAAGAATCTCAAGAGACTTTCCTGTAAAACAGCTTAAATGCACATCCTACTCTGTAAAATGACAGAGTGCATAATATCAGGGTATCCATCACATATAGATGTGCTCTTTTCTTCCCAATAGAGCACGTAAGAACAAATAAGTCAACCAAAAGAAGATTTCAGCACATCTTAGTGAAAGTATCCCGAAACAAAGACTTCTTTCTGCTAACTTAATAAAAAAGACAAGTGAGGTAAAAGAAGACATGTAATGTTATCTCATCAAATTTCATATTTAAGGGAATGCTTTCACAAATACTCCTGACATCTTTGAGTTAACTGCTATATCACAACTTCCAGGGATTTCAGAGATTTTAGTAATTTCTCTGAATCCAAGACAGAAACAAAAGAATTTTGGTTTTGTTTCCTTAATAGCAACCACAAGAGCCCAGCAGTACCCAGCACCACAAACCCCTGCACTCACCTTTGCAGGGACAAAGGGCTCTCTGGGGAAGGCCAAGAGCTCCTTATATTCCACTAGCCAACAACAGCTGTTCATTTAGAGTATACGTAGAAGACTATAATCTTACAATTTAGAATAGGCTTATTAAAAGTAGGAAAAAAAAGAGGGAGTTCTGTTGTTGCTGTTGATTTTTTCAATAACTTGACTGCCTTATTACCTTCTGGCACTGTTACTGGTAATATTAAATTACCTTTTTAGCATCAGTTGCTAGAGAGAAATTCTTTTAGCTCTCAAATCCCTCACATGTACACATCACTTCCTACTTCACAAAAGTTATTTCTAGCCTAGAGCCATCTCTTCCTCTTGGAACTCGTAAGAAAATATTTTGTGCTCCTTCCATGTGCTCTCACTGTCATTAGGGACTAAAATTATTCTTTAGCTGGACCAGTTTCCTTTTCATGCTACCCAGGTTCAGGTAGGGGTTAAATAGAAACAGCTTTGTCAACAAAAAAATCCCTAAAAGTAAAGAAATAAAATACATACAAAACATGAAAAAAGACAAACTCAGAGACAGAAGATCCCCAAACACACTCGATTTAAAGGATTTTTTCAAAAAGCAGAAACTAAAAGGGAGTTGGCAACAAGAACATACTCACAGATTCAAATCTGAAACTAAAGATAAACCAAACTTTGTACAAAATCCTTGCAGGCTGCTCACAAATCATTAGCCTCTAAATTAAATACAGGAAACACCATGTAACCCCCCCCATATTTGTCATTGCACCATTGTCACTATCTGCAAGGTATGGTTGACCTCACATGAACCTTAATGTTCATGGACTGCAGGGAATCATTACAGGAGTGAAAACTAGGGAGACAAAAGCAGAGTGGAGTCAGGCAGGCAGCACATGCCCCAGAACAGCCAAAATTCAGACAAAGAGATCAGGTTACACAAACTCAAGCAAGTACACACCAGTGTAAAACAGGAACCGATAATTTCAGCTATCAAATTACAGGAAAGAAACCTTTGTAGAAATGCAATACCAATATAGACAAAATGTTAAGCTGGCAATATTTAATAGATTAATACTTAAGAGATTATTTATGTTACAGATATTTGGTTGAAAGTTCAAAAATAAATATAATAGCTCTAGTAATCAAAAATTAACTGCTGTGCTCACATTAGTATTTTTAAAGAAACATCTTGCAAATATTAATTTTAAAATACTTTATTCATGCAATCAAAATTATGCTATCACATAATAACAGTGGGTGGTAATGTTTTTGACTCTTTATATTACCTACTTAGTACCGATTTCACCCTCCACTGAGAACAAAAGAAATATTAAAAAAAAAAACCAAAAACCTCAACATATTTAACATAGAAGCAGGTAAGACCTGCTTTCTTTGTTGAAACAATACTGTCCGTAGATACACAGAGAGATTCACACAGAGAAGGGGGATTAAATAAAGTAAAAGCCCCAGTCTTCCCAGGTTTAAGAGGGAGGATTAAAAAACAACTTCCTTCCCAGCAGGCTTGGACTCTTCTCCCACAGAAAAAGGAATAATACAAGAGGAGACAGCCTTAAGCTGCAGCCAAGGGAGGTTTGTTTTAGATATTATGAAAAAAAATGTTCACCTAAAGGGATGCCAAGCATTGGAAGTGGCTGCCCAGAGCAGTGGTGGAGTCATCACCCCTTGGAAGGATTTAAAAGATAAGTGGAAGTGGCACTTGGGAA
This sequence comes from Hirundo rustica, assembly GCF_015227805.2. NCBI lineage: Eukaryota > Metazoa > Chordata > Aves > Passeriformes > Hirundinidae > Hirundo > Hirundo rustica. The sequence continues at coordinate 35,652,685 of NC_053451.1, read as the reverse complement.
CAAAGTTTAGTGGTGGACTTGGCAGTGCCAGGTTAATCTTAGAGGTTTTTTCCAATCTTAATCATTCTGATTCTGATCCACTTTTCTGACAAGTCTGCATCCAGTTTCTACAGTGACCAGTGCCTGAATAACATCTAGTCTTCACCATCACAAAGATACTTAAGATGTCAGCCAAGGGGAATGTAACATGCTATTTTATCAGCTCATGTGTTTGCGCCCTCTTGTCATTCTTGATGTGCACCCATATGCTCTATCAGGTTTCTGGCTTTTCTTCTGAATATCAGAACATCACGTCTTTGAGCAAAGTGCTACTTTCAGACCAAACACTGCAATTTTCCATTTCAGCTGCAGTAATAGCAAAGCTTCAAAGTGAGAGACTGTTTCAGGTGGAGTCTGGAGCACCAGGTGATTTCAGAACACACCCAAGGCTGTCCGCTTGCACGACTGACTGCATTTGCTGCACTCACTGATGCTGTTTTGGTCTTGTGTCATTCAGTTGCTTCTGTTACAAAGATAACATAGCTTGGACAAAAGTCTGTTCATCATGAGACCAGTCCATGAATACTCAGTAAAATGGATCAACTATTCTGACTCATGGAGTAATCTGTTTTGTTCTCCATTATTAAGTTTCCTTCCTCTACCTACTCACACAGAGTAGGTTCACTGGGTTTTTGTTAGCTAGGAATATCCCCTCCTCACTTTTCTGTGCCTTATGTCCTTGCCCTATCACTTGCCATAAATCAAACGCTGTCCCAGAATTATGCTGTTGCAGAATTATCCTATTCACCCCCTGGAAAAAGTGAAACTGATAATCTGCATCTTTCCTCATTCCTTCGAAAATAACCAAGCCAAGCAGTACACAACCAGAAGTTATTTATCAGATGAGATGAATCACTCAGTAGTGGGGTAACAATAGCATAGCTCTTATATGTAACACTGAAGGAGGCAACAGCACAAGGTTAACAGGCAGGCAGAAAAGGAGTTCAGTTTTTGTGGAGATTATAAAAGAGGATCATTTTGGTAGGCAGTTTGGTCTTTGTATAAATTGGCTACTCCCTTGCCCGCGAGTGACATGAAAGATGTGTTTCCTGAAGCAAAGGGGAAAAAGGAAATAAAAGTGAAGACACTGATGGAGACAATATGGAAAAGTTCAGCATATTGAGTTATTTTAAGTTTAGAAAAAACGCCAGGAACCCAGGAAAGAAAAAATATTACACAAGGGAGGGAATCTTACTTTAATTTTTAAAAATGTGTTGGAAAGAAAGTTATAATCTAACTTTATGAGGAAATATTGTAGCCAGTAAAGCTGACTTAAACCCTCTAAATTTCAGCCAGGATGATGACCAAGGAATTAAAAAAATACCCATGAGAAGTAAAGGAAATGTCTTTTTGACACATCTACAATTAAGTAAAACACAGGTTACCTGAGCAAGAATAATTCACTAATACAACTCACAAAAAAAAAAAGAAACAAAATGGAAGGAACAGTTTTAGCACCGCCCAGTCAACAATGGAACTGGTCAATTTTGGGCTGGTCATCAGTCTATTCACTGATACTTAGGAATAATTAAACCTGTCAGGACAAGGAAGAGGAATAAATTAGTACACCATTAAGAGTCTTTTTCAACACTAATTACAACCTGCCTTTTGTCCAAAAAAAAAAAAAAAAAAAAAAAAAAAAAAAAAAAAAAAAAAAAATTTATTAGGGGGTTTCTGTTGCTGCCTTTGTGTTCAAGAGCTTTACTTTAAACTGCAAAAACAAGAAACTAAACTGATCCTTGCACAGGGTCCTAAGCTTGGTACCCCTGTACAAATATCACAACATCAAAGCAATTCTCAGATTGCTTCCAGAGCTTCTGGCAGTGTTTCATTCTATTCCTAGAACATCTACTTCACTACTGGGGCAATGAAATGCTCCTTTCAAACACTGATCAATATTGTGCTTATTACCAAAGGAGAAGCACACATAAAAATATTGTTTGGGGGAAAAATCACAGACCCTTATTACCATTTAGCTTCTTGAAACAAAAATTAAACTCATGACACATACATATCACATTAAAACTAAATGAGGGCTTAATACTAGCAGATTTAATGTAAAAAGCCTTTATGAATCTGACCCGAGGTCCCTATGCTTTTGAGCAGAAACAAATCCAAGACAGAAAATTAAAAAACTCAAAAATAAAAAAGAAATACTTGAGAATTAAATTCTGTTATCTTCTGGTTTCTCCTGAAAATGTGTCTTCTATTGGAAAGCTTTGATATAAAAATTAAGAGCATTCTCAGGTCTTACCTATAATAAGTACTGAATCTCTAGCAAAGAGCTTTTGCTTCCAATTAAAAAACATGTTCACACCTGAAAGGTTTTGATTAATAAGACAGCCTTACACAACTGGATAAATATTCTGAAAGGGTGTAACTTTGCTAAATCTACAGACATTAAAGAAAAAATGGTTAAATTAAAAATCCTTTTAAAGTATTTTCTCTCCCCCAAGTACAGCACCATGTTTATCTGCTTGTTACGTCACCTGAGCAAAAACTGCTTTAGAATCATGCAACACATGACAAATCAGGCCTTATCTTCAAAGGTGGTGGTGGGAAAAACCAAAGGAATTTCAAACTCCTGAGATACCAACAAAGAATTTGATTATTAAGTGATTTACTACAGTATTATGATACTGTAATCTGCCTACAATACAGGAATGGGTCAAAGAAAAATTGAAGCAACCCTGGTTCATTACTATATCTTCAAATTTTTAATGTGTATATTTTCAAATGTTTAATATAATGTCAGACAAGAACATCAGAAACAGAAACACAATTATTTCTTTTTTAGAGATCTTGCATAAAATTCCTTAAGATACCCTGAGGGAATTAATGGAGACAAATCTGAACTCTCATCTATACTGGGAAAATGACTGAATGAGGTATTTCAGCAATAAAAGCAGCTTTGTTTAAGTTTAGCTCTCCTAAAATCCCTTCTTAGGGAACCTTTCACATTAAGCGCTGTGGGACTGAAGACATCTTAACAGCAGGCAGCACAGAAATTATGTTGTAACTTACAGACAACCTTTTCCACAGTCTTCTGATCAGATGGTGAGACCGGTCCAAAGAGTCCCCCTCCAACAGGCTGTCCCAGTTCTTCCAGTACCCCTCCAGCAACACTGGTACTCTCTAACCCCACAACTCTCACTTTGGGGATGAAGCTGCAGAAGCAGAAATCTGCTCCAGAAAGGCCCTACCTACGATAAGAAAAGACTTTGTTTTGATAACACCTTAAAAAAACCCAGCTGTTAAATACTAGAGAAAACAAAAATGGGGAAGGGTGAAGATGCAAAGAGATAACTTCCAAATAAATGCACAATCTGCTTCAGACAGTACAGCATTTGAAATGCTAAACTGGTGTCACTTTACACTCCAGAATTCGCAATGTAACCTCAAATTGTAATTTTTTTTGGCATAAAAATGCCTTGAGGTAAGCGACCAAGGCAGGAACCTTTTCTTAGCCAGCTATTTGTCACCATGTCCATTGCTGAGCAGCACTTTAATAGCTTTAAAATCATGCACTGGTATTTTAATATACACCAAAATATTTATTAGTCAATAGAATCAAATGTCTTTATTTCTGTCTTTTGTCCATAAAGTTCCATTATCTGGAACAGTATTTCCCATATAATTGACACATTAAAATAATCAAAATGCTTTGTGCACCTCAATGCCAAATGCTGCTTATAGCAACTGCATACCCTGAAACAGAAATAATTTATATTGGGAGTACAAAAAAATACCCATTTAAGCCAGTTTCACAAGTACAGTTTACCGCTGGAAGAACATGCTTTGGAAAATAAGACGTCTCACACAGAAATTATTTCTTGATATCTACTGCCTCTACCAGACCACAATGGTCATCAGCTGTTACTTTTAAATGGCTCTTTGTTATTCAAGATGAAACAAGAGAATGAACTTAAGGATCTTTGGTGGCTACCAAGAACACAGAGAGAGATATTAATAAATCTTTCCTTTAAACATCATCACTACCGTTCAAATGAAGTGAAGGGCACTTAAAGTCTGATAAACAGCTCCAGGGTCAGGTCTGATTACATAAAAGTTCTGAGTTTCAACAACTTAGGAGAGTTTTTTGGGGGTTTTTTGGTTTTGTTGGGTTTTTGTTGTTGTTGTTTTGGTTTGGTTTTTTTTTGGGGGGGGGGATTGGTTTGTTTGGTTTTTTTTTTTTTAATTCACCCACATTGTAAGAAACATGTGTGAACACTTCCAAATGTCAGGAATTCCAAGCACTTTCCTTATGACTGGAAAATTGTACCCACTCATGGTCTCTTCACGTAGTCATTTCAAAGCAAAACTGAGTTCAAGGACGTGCAGATGACACAGGGAAATTTATTTGTCTACATTTTTGTCCTGCATTTACATGAAGTCCAATGAACTGTACTGAATGCCATGGAGAGGAGTACATTGTGTCCAAAATAATCTCACTGAAAGAAATATTTCCACATCTGCCTCTGTTCAGTTCCATCTTGCACAGACCACAAGATGACACAGCTCAGAGCAAATTCAGGGAAGTAAATTGTCAATAAGTGTAGAACTCTTCTCACAAACAAGTTACTAGAGATTTAAAATCCAACATGCAAGGGAGTCAAGGCACCTGTCAGGAAAGAGCTTTGTAAAGAACACGGTGCATCTCCCCCTTTGCTACAAACACTTCAGCAATGAACAAAAGGAGGCAGCAAGGCTGTCACTGTTAACCCATTAAAAGATTTTCTTCTAATTAGAAGTGAAGCCTGGCTTCCAAACTTTAGTAAAAAGGTAGACAAAAATATGATTTCTCTTATATCCTAACAATATTATTAGTCTTAAATTTTTAGCATCAAGTTTCCAGGGCAGCCTGGCCATCACCTTATATCACAGGATGGTTGAAACAAACAGAGGTTGCCAAGCCACTGGGACCCAGCTCCACCAGAACCTAAAACTGCAGGAGTGGGCTATCAAGAGAATCTTTCCCTGCAAGTAACCCCATTAATTAGTTCATGATAGTAATTAAGTACATCTACCGCATGACCTATTGCAAAATAAGCAGTATATAAGCATTTTCCTATATAATGAACAGAGCAAAAGCTTCCTTTTCACATGTACTTGTAGGACTCCCAGTCAGTCAAGAAGATGTTAGTACTAAACTGTTTCCTAGACTCTTTCCAAGTTTATTCAGGAAGTTAACTGCTCAAGACAAGCATCCCTTACTGAGTTCATGCAGTTCCTGATACACATTGCTGGTGCAACTGTAATTCAAGTCTCTGGTCCATCTCTCATTACTTTGTCACATGATGGATTTTGTGGAAGACCTCGTGCCTCCTTCATGAAAGGAGGTAAACTGACATTGCAGTGTGCAAATGGGGAGTACCAGCCTCATTACCTCAGAAAATGTCAGCCTGAGAAGCTCAAATTAAAAAAAAATATATGGGATATATATAATACAATATAATAAATATAAGCCAAGGTTGGTAACTGTTCCAGGGTTTCCAAATATAAGGCTAAAACAGTGCTGATTCCGATGAGTCTTTCAATGCTCTGACCTAAGAAAAAAATAAAATCTAAAAGCAAACAAACAAACAAAAACTTCAACTACATGCTTACATTATTATTTCTTGTCTAGCAAAAAGTTTAGGTCACTTGTTTGATTAAATACTGTTGAAATCAAGGGGACCTATAGACACTCTTAAATTCACTCCCTACTGAGAGAAGCACTAGAGCATGTGCTAACCGTGCCCTTGGGAATTAGTGTCTCATGCTGCACACTCTCGCAAATATTTAGGCACATGTTTAGTTTTGTCACCACGAATATTTCCATGGATAAACATGTTCATAGCTGTTAATAGGAAAAAAGGTCTGGAGCATTACTAAGGAGGAAATTTATCAAACAAATTACAACTGCAATATTGTGTCTTTTTGCAAATTACAATCCCAGAGGTGAACAAGAAATTTCTCTATATGATGAGATAAGAGTAAGGGAGTCAGAACTTGCTTTACTACACAAGTAAAGCAAGTTATTGCCACTGCTGACTAAAAGAAAAGCAAATTTTCTTTGCTCAGCTTCTATATCTTTTCCATACTCACAGTTCTTTAACAGGGCATGTAAATCCAAAACAGCATAGTATTTGTATTTTTAATCCCACATAATTAATGAGCACTTTTCCCTCTTACTTCAATCAGAACCCCCATATAGGAAAATATAAGCCAATTGATGCCATATGTCCCTCTGAATTGTTATTCCAGATGTATTCCTTGGAGTCACAGAATTAAAGTTCATGTTTCCTTGAAAAATAACGCATTCCTAAAAACTCAAATGAAGTAATTTTGAGTATAAAGTAGTTCATTACAAAAAAAATGAATCATATTAATATTCATTTCCTTCAGCATTTTTTCCTGTAACCTAAGTACAAAATACAGGAACAATTTATCTATAACATATTGAATTGTCAAGAAGCACAAATGCACTTAGCTTTAGCTTTTAGCTGGAGATTTCTCTGGCCAGAATAGCCAACTAACACCTAGGAATTTGAGAACTAACGTTTAAGTTTTCATTTCTATTAGCACAGAATAACTTCACCCATAGTCTGAAGCAGTCGGATTTGATCACAATGCTTGCTTTTAAAATACTGCAATGTTTCATTATCTTTTTATCTAGCCTTGTAACAAAGAAAGAAATAAAAATACACCATTTTTGTGGGAATATTTGCTTAACTGAAGGTTAACTGTGCTTTAAGTACTGCAAACAGAAAATCAGAAGTGGGGAAGGGAGTTGCAGCAATAGCTTTCCCACACTGCCCTGCCAACAACCTCAACCTTGTTGGGACATTTTCTCTAAGGGCTAGAAGTAATTAAGTTTCATTGCTAAATCAGTCTTGAGGCTGTCTTGAGCAGAAAAATCACTTATGTTTAATTGCATGCAGTGATGTGGTGAGCAGTCCATTAGGCAGACTGCAGATACCAGTTTACTTTTTGCAGCTCTGCAGGATACTTATAAATGAAAGATCATTATTTTATCCAAGCAGTCACTTGTATAATACATATTTCCTACAGAAAACAGTGGAACTTCAAATAAGGCTCATATTTGAGATTTTGCTACATAGTTTTACTAAATATTGTTTTGAGGGCTGTTGGGTTTAAAAGCTTGAGTTTCTGAAACTTAGTAACAATAAAACTGAATATTCATTCTACCATAATAAACATATATTTAATAATTATACAAGAATTTTATCAATTATAGTACAAATATTTTAAAACCAGTACAATAAAAAAAAAAACTAAACTGCCCATCATTTTTTAAGATAGAAAGATAAATATGAAATATAAACAATATGTAGTCACACACATCTGAACATGGCCAGAGGAATGTTCTCCATGACCAAGAAACTCTACCGACTGTTCAGCCTGAAGAAGCAAAGGTTGCGTGGAGACCTCATAGCACCCATCCAGCATCTAAAGGGGGCCTACAGGGAAGCCAAGAGGGCTTTCTTCATCAGGCACTGTAGCGATAGGACAAGGGGGAATGGCTTCAAACTGAGAATACATTTGGACTAGTTGATAGAAAGAAATTCTTTACTGTGAGGTTGATGAAGGACTGGCCCAGAAAAGCTGTGGATGCCCCATCCCTGGAGCTGTTCAAGGCCAGGCTGGATGCTGATTGAGCAACCTGGACTGGTGGAAGGCATCCCTGCTCGTGATGGGGGGGAGAAGGAACTAGATGTTCCCCAAGGTCCCTTCCAACCAAAATCAGTCTATGATTCTGTGACAGCAGTGATTTAGTTGACATATGTATATTTACACTGCAAAGTCTGAGTGAAAATGGTGTGCATCCAGACACTGATAAAGCTATTCTTCCAACAACTTCAATCAAACAACTTGCACAGAAACTGAGGATTAGTTATATGTCTACTTCAGTAACACTTAGCATCCTTAAATGCCTAGAGGAATTTGAACAAATTCTTAGCTTTATCAGGTTAACTATCTCCTTACAGTTGCCTATTTCTTCAACTCTGTGATTGAATTAACTTACATCAGTATCAACACCACCAAAGTGAGAAAGAAGCATTATTCTAGCACTAAGCTCCAGTAGCACCTACTCTGCCTTTCCTCAAGCACAAGAGTAAAAATCTCTCTACACATGATCTTTACTCTTGCAGAACAATGAAATTGCAGAGGTCAATTTTGGGGGCAGGTTTCAAGTATAAAGCAAAATGACAGCTTCATTCCAAGGCCATGACATAGAAGACTGAAAAAAAAAACAAAACGTTTTGGAGCGAAATATATTTCTTTGCATTTAGCTTTGTTGCAATAACTTTTTATTGTCTACTTTTATCATGCATTCACTGCTTTGCTGATGCAAAGGAGTTAGAAATCTGAAATATATAGGCTAAGTACTAAGGGGAAAAAAAAAAAAAAAAAACAACAAAACAAGTCTTTAAAATAGGTAATTCCCTCCTTACTTTACTACCTGCCAATATATTCTTGGTGAAACACACCTGGCAAATACCTCTGGGCATAATTTAAATTACTTTTTAGCCTTGTGTTTCACTTCATTAAGGGAAGTTAAGACTATTCTAAGATACAGTTCTTCATATTCAGCTATGGTTTTAAGACAAACTTTTCCTTTCCCTTCATGATTAAAAATTACTTAAAAACCCATAGACTATTCAAAATGGATAACTCAGGGCAAGCTAGACAAATAACACCTTCACACAACAGAATACATGGCAAAAACAGCACTGGAACACTCTACCCTGGAACACCTCAAAGACAATCTGCTGGTTTCCCTCCCCAGGGTTCAATGCCATTCTCAACCTCTCTCTCACTCCCCAATCAAGCTTTAGCTTTCACTGCGTTTAATCAGAAGAATCATTTACTTTTGACTTACTTCCAGATAACATAGATAAGGTGTGCCAGTCTTTGGCAATTAAATTACCTTTGAACTGTTAGCCATTGTGACCTGCCAGAAGGATTTTCCAGATCCCAGTACTATTTTAAAATATTTCTGACACATATGCCCCGAACCAAAACCTTAAGCCAAAGGACTATAAAACAGTTCCATTCTTCTGGATATATTTTATCCATTTGCTTCTTCTTTACAAGAAGTTATAAAAGACAGGCTCTGTACTACTTCCAAAATAGGCTTCACTAATGAGAAAGCTATAACTATGTATGCCAATAATTAAAGTGAGTTGTTAATTGATGGTTCAGAACACTCTTACAGGATAACTTTTAAATTTTTTTTTAAAAACACATTTCTTTTGAAAAACCTAAAAATTAAAGTACAGATTATTTTCTAAGGACAGAGAAAAGGGACCTCACTTCAGATATACAGGCACTCAGACCCGCCGCAACCAGCTCCTTCCTTTTAGTTTTGCAAATAACTTTCAAATATAAGTGGGTAATTATAAGAGAAATTAATACTGAAACCTACTGGCAATTTGGATCTTACACGACACTCAGAAATACAATTTGGTTAAATTAAATTTACACTATTTTGCAACATATTAAATTTTAAAAATACGTATGTTTTCTGTGTGCCAGCAAGCCTTAACCAGGACAGGAAAAACCCAGAGGATAAGATCCAAGAGACTAACAATCCTAGAACCCTTTTATATGGAAAAGAGATTATCATTTAATGAATACTTAGTTCCATGTCATCTTCACATTACACAACTAAATATGATGAGAGGTGCCATTGTTGCATTGTGCTTTGTGTTATTTATTTTCGTATTGTATTTTATGTTATTTATTTTCGTTATAATGGTTTGTTCTGCACCCCCCTGTTCTCCTGAGAAATGTTATGTTCTGAGGTCTGTCCCTGCCCCACTTCCTTGTCAATCCTCCCACATTCCTCCCAGTCCCCTCCTACGGGCCCTGTCTGTCATTCAATTGTTCCTCCCAGCTTCTAGAGAGTTCAGGTAAGGACATGGAGTGATAGGGCAGGAGCTGAGAAGGTTCCTCCCTTCATGTTTCCATTGGTTTCTTTAAATGTCCCTCCAGCCCTGTTCCACTCCCACGTTGTCCCTCATTAGATGTTGGTTTGTCTCCTCCCTTAGTCCCTCCCCTGCATTTAACCCCGGGCGCTCTGCTGGAGTTGCTCCCCTGTGGTTCAGGTGTCCCAGCTGGGACTGAATAAAGACCTTGGACTTTGCCCTCCAGCTGAGTCTGACTCCTTCCTCCATCTTCGGCGTGGTCTCTCCCGCGACAAGGGGAAAGCCCCCTTGCCCGCTCCTCTGGTTCCCAGGATCCAGAGGGGAGTTCCCCGTCTGGTCACAGTGTCGAGCTAGCTCAGGTGGATGGAGCCGCTACTCCGTGAGGGACACTGCAACATGTCATACTATCTCTTTTGAATCACTCCCTTGGCAAGTAAAATTTACAAAGTTCCTTCTCATGAAAAAAGCTATTACAGTTACTGTTAATACAAAAGGTTCATGTCTCTATGACTTTAAATCCACAGGTGAGTTTACAGGAGTCTACACCACACTCTGCTATGGTATACTGGACTGGGAAGAAAGAGGGCAAGGAAAACCTGAGCTGGCAGTAATGTCACCTCAACTATGTACCCTCCTTTCCAAGGTTCTTCCAGTATGACTGTGGAACAAATACTGCAGCACGAAAGAGCGTTTCATATTGCTCTTTCCACTGTTCTGTATTCACCTGTAAAAATATGAATTAAACCACATTTTAAAGATCCTCACCGGTCCCCATGTTCAACATTTAGTCAAATGTGGTATCGCAAATACATCACTGGTATAAACTATGAACACAAATCCACAGAAATTACTTTTTACAGGTATCCGGGCTAAATTCGTAAAACTTTGCACTTCACATTACTGAATTTACAGAAAACACACAGAACAGTGAAATCTCTTAAAAATAGCTTTAAACAAAAACAAAGACTTGTCTTCTTTCAACAAAGTCCTCTTTCAAGCATGGGTATGTACTGCCATGTATTACACTGCAAGGCAGTAACCCATTTTAGGATAGAAAAACCTATTTATTTATGCTAATAGCCACAGAGATCATGCATGGTTGGTACCAGCTGTGGCTCTCCGGGAATCATAACTCTACCATTAGATATGCTGGCTATGTCAGATGATGTATTTCATGCATTTTTTTCATTTAATGGTTCCACCTTCATAGTTTATCCCTCTACTCCCTCTCTCTGTGTCCCTCATCTACAGGGACAGAGAACATCAGTCCTGTGAGCTCACTGTCCTAACCAGATCTCTCCTTTTTCAGTATCTTGACAGGATACTGAACACATCCTACGTGACACACTGGTTCTGGTGTATCACTGGTGCAATGTGAAAAAATTGGTCATTTCTAGTAAAATTTTGGAAGTTCTCTCTCTCTCTGTGTATAGTCAAACTGATCTTAGCTTGTGCCAAATGTATTCCATCCCGCTGCCATGCATTCAGTGACTCCTCACAGCCCATTGCTGCCAACCCTTACTCCTCCTTATAGCTCTCCTTTGGGGACTCAGCACACAGCAGCAGCAGATGCTCCAGGAAATGCAGAGCTGGAAAGCACAGTCAGCTCTGAAGTAGGAGCCTCCTTGTATTTCACTTCCCTCTCATTTCAGCAGGCAGGCTGTTGCTGCTCTTGTTTCCTCAACCCCATCTCTGCTGCCACATCAGCCAGCACCCACGGAGACAGCCAGCCTATCTGGAAGAGACTGGGCACTCCAAGGAATTGATGGCAGCAGATCTAAGCCTCCTGTACAAAGACCAGAAGAAACAGCTGGAGATGCTCTCTGCGTGGTGCCAGGTCCACGCTCCCCAAATGAAGCTCTCAGCTGTGCCAATCACCGGCTCACAGTCTTGTGTCGTTAATGAAATGCATATTAAGACTTTCAGCCATGGGATTCGGTGTGATCACACCTGCTCCCACAGTTTTTGGATCATTTGGGAATGGGCTGGAAGTGGTAACAGAAATTAATAATGCTCTGCCTCATGCTCCACCCCCACAACAAAATAACAGACAGGAATAACTAATTAACATAAACAACAACATATTCAGTCCTGGGAATGAATTACGCTTCTGGGTTTGATTCCCTCCCATGGACTCTACTACACTTCAACACAGCCAGGAGCAAGAGAACTGCTGAGAAGATTCTCCAGGAACCTCTGTGATTAATATGCCACAGTTAAATAATTTTTGGCACTATGCACCCAATTTTGATAATTAATTCTGGCAGCATAATTATCTAAACTCTCAACAGTGATTTTATAAGCCACAGGCAAAAGTAGAAAGACCAAACCTGTACACTCTCATTTTTCAATTTCTTCAAGGATTACAAATGAAAAACATAAAAATTCTATATGCATAAAGACCTGATAAGGCCAAATGAATGAGGAAATGCAGAAAGAAATAAAAGCGACTGCCGGTGAACATTCAATATTATAACTTATAAATCCACCTGGTGATGACCACTGGATCATAATGGACAGCTTTTCATGCATCCTGTTTTGCCTGTAGAATAAACATTTATACATTAATCTGTTCAGTGGTACAGACAGAATAATGTCATTTTTTTTATTAATTAAAAACAAACAGGTATGACTTTTGCCTTCTAACAGTAAACAGTTTTACTCTCCCTCAAATTTTAAATGGTGTTACATTTTTAAGTTCTGATGTGAAAGTTGAACAGCACTTTTGCACATTTGGACTGCTGCCTCTGCATTTTGAAATTTCCATTTAAAAAGTTTCTCTGTTTTGATTTTCACTGCCAAATTCACACTTCTCAAAGAGAATCCAGTCAACTTTAGTTCATATTCAACTTTTTTTCTGGCTCCCTTTCTATTTATGCACTGTGCAAATATCCAGCAATTTCTTGGAAGAGCAAAAAAATTTTATAAGGACTTGATAATTATATGTTTCTTCTGGAAAAATTAGTTTCATTTGAATAATGTAACTTCTCATTTTCAGACTAAGTAAATTATAATTACACAATGGAACTTAATGAAAAGATCTCCCTTGAGTGAAAACATTTTCTGCTGCATAGAGTCCAATAAAAATACAAGAGAGTAAAAAGTTATTTTCTTGTTTCTCCTGCTGCCTTCTTACACAAAAAGCCAATTCTGGACCATTATTAAAAGTTTTTTCTACAAATTATTTAACTTAGCCTTAACTGCACTTCCACTGAGGCCCCAGGAATACCTCAGAAAAAGTATCACACACATGAAGTTCACTTTCTCGCACTTCCTTTCTTGCTAACCATGGTTACATCTTCTCACCACTTATGTTGATGCTTCTCCTCTGGTTGTCTCTAGCCTTTGAGGTGGTTTAATTGAAAAATGATCAGAAGGAATATCTGAAGAAAAAAGTAGATTTTTTTTCTACCTTATCAGTGAGTTAAACTGGCTCAACAGAAGATGTATCAGAATCAGAAATTACTAATATCACTCACAACAGACATTGTTAGGTCTGCACTTGTCCCGATATTTTGGATTGTAAACAGTACAATTAGCTATTCTTTAAAAAAACCTCATAGTTTTATTTTTCCATAATTCAAACATTGACTGGGTAACTACATAAACCTTTTGGGCAACCTGGAAATTAGGTACCCTTCACTAAAAAAAAACCTAACCAGGGAATTTGGAAGGGATGCACATATTCAGTAACTAACACTTCTGAAATGGAATTACCTTCTTCTGTAGAAAATAGCAGAAGCAAAATTCACAGAGGACCCACATATTCAGAAAAGTTAAATGACAGGCAATGGCAGGACATGATATCTCAGGTATATCTTCAGATGCTGATGCTGAGATACATTTTTTTTCACAAAAAAGGGATTAAGGCAACCTCATCAGCACAAGGAACATTTCACAGCATGGTTGGGATTCCGAGTCAGCGTAGGTCAAGATTCCAGACTGAACGCTAGTAAGTTTTCACAAACTTAGTAGGAATTTTATCAAAATTATATTACCATGAAGAAATACTGAGGTTTCTAACACTGAAAAACCCCATACACTGAAGCATCCAGCTGTGGTAATGCCCAGATCATTTCTCACTTCCAGTGTCATGACCAACTGTAGAATTTTAATTTTTAAATGAAATTCAACCTAAGCATAAATGACACCAACTCATACTGGAGATGCTTAATCATCAACATTCAAAACCATGTTTACCAGATATAAAACCGTACAAAGATGGAAAAAAATGTTCACCGCAAACAGAAGCATGCATGAGCAACATAATATTCAAATACTTTTATCCTCTTTGGAATAATTAATGTATTAATACTTTGTATATTACACAAAATTACTATTTCTTGAAAGGAACGAAGGATGAAGTAACCTCTCCACAGCTACCCAGTAACAATTGCTTTAAATTTCTCTAGATTTGACAATCTTTAATAGAGAAAATTCAGTGAAAAACTGGATCCCAGCCCTTGGCAAAGCAGCTGAAAGGCTCTCTTGAACCACTTCTATCATATGGCTAAGTAATGATTGAAGCAAAGAATAGTGTTCTTTGAAAAACATTTCATTTCTGACTGGGCAGTATTTAAGTTCCTGTTCTCCTTTTAAAAAATACTGGAATGTAGGTATGCAAGTTATATATAGTCCAGCTCTCTTCACTTACCTGAAGATAGTACAACTTCCAGGAATTTATAAAGCATTGTATTAATAAAGCATTATATCACACATGAATTAGGGGAAAAAAAAAAAAAAAAAGAAAGAAACAAACAGATATATTTAGCCTTACTTCTCCGTGTCTTAAAGGTGTGATAGCTCCTCTTGCTACTGCCATTCGGAATAATGTTTCTGTGGCCTGCATCAACAAACACACAGACAAATTTATTATTAATAAACAGACAACACAGCTCACGACAATTTGCTTTTATAATATTTTTTTATGTTTTCTGCTGCTTTCTAGTACCTATTTTACAATTTAATTGCTCCAGTGACTCCTTTAGAACAAACCTGCACACTTTAGGCAAGTGTTTATTGCAAGGTGAGACACATTGAGGATTTTAGTCTTGGCCTAAGTAACCACTTAAGCAGAACATGATCCCTCAGGCAACTGTTCCAGAAGACTATTTGAGCAGGTCAGAGATGCTCAGCCCCAGATAATTGTCCTCCAGAAGTTGTCAGGCAAAAGCGGGGTACTATGGAAAAAATAGCTATATGGTATTTCACAACTCATGGAACTTATTTTTAAAATTGCTGTTTAATAATGTACATGTAAATTGACAAGAGAGTATGAAAAAACAGCACGATGCTTTTCTTAAAAGCACCTGAGCCCCTCTTCACTCTCAGTAATGGTGGCATTACAAAACACAGCATTGTCAGGTGCAAATGGCAGGGAACACAAATTTGGGGAATCTTTAATTAGGTTGAATACCTTTCTGAGTTAGTTGCCTCATCCTTTCTTTAATCCAGTGAGACAACTGGCACATGCCTCTGATACAGATATAGGTTACTATCTTAATACAGACTGTAATCAGTTCTGTACCACCTATCTTTCTACAAGCTAGTTGGAAAAAGGAAAAAAATTCACAAGTTACATAAATTCACAGATTGGCACATCAGCATACACATGAACAGATTTGTTTTAAAAACTTGTTTCCATAGCAAACAGTGAAGCTGGTTTCAATTTCAGCTTTAAAAAACCATGGGTTTAATATCTGGTTCTAATTTAAAAAATACCCTGACATTTAAGGATCTATGTTAAGGAGTAGTTAGCAGGCTGTTTGGGAAGAAAAACAACAACAAAACAATCACATTTAGAAAGTTTATAAATAAAAGCAGTTTGCAGTAGCTGATCACCTTTCTAAACAGTGATTTTCAAAAAAAGCATCTCAGTGCTTCCATGACTGCATGATTTGCACCACCACTACCTTAAGACAGCTGTATCTCAATAAATCTGATATCGAAGATATCTCTTGAGATTAATTTCTCCGTCTTCCTAGAGACAGATTAATCGGGGTTTACTCTATCCTAAATAATTTTCTTCAGAAAATAACTTACTAAAAGACATTTTAATTACCTTATGCTCTCCCCACACACCTGCAAATGAATATGTGCACTCCAGAACACCAGGCTACAAAACCTCTTACTTCATTTACATCTGCAAGAATGGAGGGCAGTGCTCCACTGTGATTCTGCTTCCTGAATCTTTCTTCTCTGACAGATGAAGTGAACCTCACAGAACCTTTTGTATTTCACAAAATTGGCTTCTTTCACCAACATTTTTAGGGATGTTTCAACCAAATTGAGCATTCTGTCAATACAGCCAAGCAGCTTTGTTTCTTTTGAAAACCACTGGTGTGTGTGACTTTCTTTTCACATCTACTAGCAAAAGATCTCTCTTAGTACACTTGTACTCATCACGTTAATGCCAGATGTCAAAACCATTCAGAAACAAGGAAAAACCACAGCAATAGCAACTGCAACATCACAGATGTCTCCCGGTGGGCCACCCTTCACCAAGATTAGCACTACAAACACAGCTTCCCACACAAACTGCATGGCGGGGATGAGGCCACCTATAGCCACTGACTGACAGTGGCAAGGCTGGAGGAAGCTACTGGGGGTTTTGGCACGCAAAATCCCAGAGGAGGCTTAAAGAAGTTCATCTTTCAAAACAGGAATCAGCCCAAGCTTACTGTTGGTGTAAGCTTTAAGGTGAAGGAGGTGGACACTGCCAGTAAATAGTTCAGGTCTGCATTCTTTCAACACAGCAAACTAGGTGTGAACATGTGGAGATTTGAGTCGTACAAGGAAGAAGAGCATGATGTAAGCATGAAGAGTTTTTTAACACCTTCACAGGGCTACAACATCACACAGACTAATGATAAAAGTAATCAGCTAGCAAAATTTTGCCAGTCTTAAAACATAAATTTATCTGTAACACTGCTGTTTTTTTCAAAGCTTCCATGCAGCCTTCAATTTCTATCTTTTTCCCTTCTGCCCTGCAAAGGCAGAAAATCATACTGGAGCACGTCCAAGGAAGTGAAGCAGCCCTGGGAAAGGGTCTGGAACACAAGTCTTATGAGAAGCAGCTGAAGGAGCTAGGCATTTTTAGCCTGGGGAAAAGAAGGCTCAGAGGAGACCTTATCCCTCTCTGCAGCTGCCTGAAAGGAGGCTGTAACCAGGTGAAGGTCAGTCTCTTCTCACAGGTAACAAGTGAGAGGACAAGAAGAAATGGCCTCAAGTTGCACTGGGGAGGGGTTTAGATTGGATATTAGGAAAAGTTTCTTCCTGGAAAGGGTTGTAAAGTGCTTGAACACAGGCTGCCATGGGAGGGGTTAGAGTCACCATCCCTGGAAGTATTTAAAAGATGTGTCGATGTGGCACTTGGGGACTTGGTTTAGTGATGGACTTGGCAGTGCTGGGCTAAAGGATGGACTCTATGACCTTAAAGGCTTTTTCAACCTAAACAATTCTATGATTCTGTCTGGTCCTGCTCAGATTCCCTTGAACCAGCTTGTCAAGGCTCATTTTCAGCATCTCAAAGTTTGGAGGTCTCACAACCTCTCTGATCAACCTGTTTCAGCATTTCATAACACTTTAAGTGACAAGCCCACAAAAAAATGCAATTTACAGATGAACTATAAATTCCTTCTGCTTCCCAAAGAAACACAGCCCAATTCCTCAAATTCTCTCTAAGTGTTGGAAATGCTTTGCGACAGCCAAGTGGTAGGTACCCTTCAGTTTCTAGCTGTGAAAAGCCAAGACATAAGGAAATCCAAAAACACAGAACATGCTGCTGACATTCAAGCTGCACACATTGGATATGGAAGAATAAACATAAGGGTGGAGAAAGTCAAAATATACATGGACTGCGTTTGTTTTCTTTTGAATGTCAGAAACAAACTCCATCATACTTAATGCTCCACAAAGAAAAGAGGGAAAAAAAGCTGCATGAAGAACCACAACACCAATATAAAAACAATATTCTTGCACACTTCATATACTTTCTAAAATTCTATTTATGATAATAACTTGATGAGAGCAAAAGAATCCCTACAGGACATCACAACTACTTTGACTAAAAATCCAGTTTATTGAACACAGCTTGGCTGACATATTCTTGGTATGTAATTACAAATCTACCAAAGTTACCAGTTAATAATAGTCAATATTCATGCTGCAAAATATTTGCATACAATTTGTTTCAATACTGACTAAGTCTATTAGAGACATTTGAGTTCAAAGGATCTAATTTTAAATAATGTGTTGAAAGATATTAAGTATATTGAAAAGGCAAGTTTATTTCATTTAATTAGATCAGCTAAAAATATGCAGAGTACTGCTCTGTCACAAATCAAACTAGACATAACTGCCCATTTAAGAAACAATAATACTACTCTCAGAGAAACTGCTGACTAGGAATTCAGCTAATCTTTAACTGTTTTTCACTTAATATTACAATATAATCAGATACTTTAGAATGCTGTAAAAACTTGAGACTTATCTGCATTCAATTCACTGCGAATAAGCCTTCTAACTCAGCCATGGGAGTCAGAAGTTCATAAGAAAGCAAATTGTCAACACATGGTTTTAGCGATCTCAGCGTGAAATAAATGTGTTGCCAAGATGATTGTTACTGAATCCGAAAATTGTTGCTTGTTATAAAGAACGCGTGGCGCATTGCATTATACGTGAGGTGAAACGGCAGCCCAGCGTATGCCACCCCTCTGCAGCACCGTGCAAGCTCCAATGTCATCTCCAGACAAGGATGACCAACTGCTCCTGCCCCAACAAAGCAGTTGCATCTGATCAAATTCTTAGCAAGTGGGTTAAAAAAAAAAAAAAAAAAAGAAAAATAAAAACCACTTCTATGAACCAGATCTAAAGTGGAAGATAATTGTGCATTATTGATGGCAATGGTAGGAAAAACAGAAACACTGCATTAGATTCCAGATGTCTTGAATTTTCTAGGTATTCGCAAAAATAAACTGGTCTCACATAAGACTTCATCAGAATAGGTACTGTTTTACTAAAGTTAAAAATTGCAAACCTAAGCAGTGAAGAGACTGATCACACAAGTTAATCAATTTAGAAATGCACATTTTTTATTCACCTGACAACTTTTGGCATCTACTTCTATATACGTATTAAAAATCCCAAAACAAAACAGAAAAAAAACCCCAACTGAATTAAAATTAAAATGGTGCAAATTGTTTACAAGAAACAAAAAGGATGGAATACCACAAAAGACATTTTTTCACTCCTATTAGGTTTGCTGATATTGGATACAATAGCTAGCTGACAGCTCTGGCCTGCAAAATTTGTTCTTCTTCATGAAAAGTATATTACGTGGAAAAAAGCGTTTTGACAGTCTACCTGAAATCATTAAAAACAACCTTTCAACTTGATTATATATGAAGTACTGCTACAGCCCTTATTAGAAAACCATCACACAACGTTTGAAAACAAGAATGACTGCTAGAAAAAAAAAAGATCTGGTGAGATTCAGAAGCAATAGTGACTAGTAAAACACAGAATAAGAATCTGAATTTTTTTTCCCCTAAATTCTGTCCCCAAAAAGTCAAATGTAAAGCAACTGTCTGCATTTAAACCTTACTCAAGATGACAGATTTAACTGAGGCGCTTAATTATTGTTACAACTTTTGATGAAACTACCACAATATTAAAATAGAATGTGTTACCATTCTACACACTTTATAGATTTAAAATATTTTAAAAATATATTAAATACCATACAGAAGCTGAACTGAAGCTTTCAAAAAGACAGATATGTAAATTCCTACTCTCTGAAAAAACATAAAAAGTTGAATTAATTCCACTGTAGAGATGTGAATTCCATATACCTCCATCTTTTACTATGTTGAATGACT
Organism: Hirundo rustica; assembly: GCF_015227805.2. Lineage (NCBI taxonomy): Eukaryota > Metazoa > Chordata > Aves > Passeriformes > Hirundinidae > Hirundo > Hirundo rustica. Next base: position 35,632,833 of record NC_053451.1, on the reverse strand, counting down.
CTGAACGTCTCTGCCTTCATTACTTAACTACTGGAAACTCATTTGTACAATGAGTAGATCAGCCTTTATTTGACATCTGCGAGACACAAGCTCTCTCCAGTCACCAATTAATTGATCAAATAATTTCTTACCTTTATCTTCAATAAAAGTAATCTAGCTGTAAGCTCTCTAAAAAATAAACAATTTAAACCCCATGATAAAGCATATTCTACAGAATTCATGAAAGCCTTGTATTCATTTTCCAAAACATCTCTCATTTTTTCCTAAATTCAGCTTTCAGAATATGTTGCACAGAACACCCATCTTTGCATCCCATAATACTTGAACTCCCTCTCCTCTGGTTACTTACCCAACATTTGTGCAAACAAAGCACAAGTCTGACCATGTATCTTATGCAGAAAAGTACTATATGGAAATGCTATTTTTTCTTAAATAATAAACATGTATTGATTCCCTAACTAGAGATGTGCAAAACACATCACTAATACAGCATAAATAAATCAGTATTAAAACTAACAAGACTGATAGCATGGTCACTTTTTTTGATTTGTCTTGCTCATTCCTGAGAGCATTTGCAGATTTATCATGTAAATATAGGTTCAAATTTACACATAATTCAGTGTTACTCCTATTCCATTTACAAGTTCTGTTTGCTCATTGACCTAAATGTGGACTTTCAGGGTTAATAAAATACCTTATGAACTAATTTACCTCTACTCTCTGCCTAACTAAACTATCCTGATCTTCCTCCCTGCTGCAGTCCTGCTCAGGAACCTCAGCCTCTCCTTAAAGAGCTTTATAATTTAAATTTGCAGAACACATGCTTAACAACTGAACCAAGCATGGAAATAATAACACTATATATGCTGCCGAAAGGATGAAATAAAAGCATTTTTATGTATTTATCTTAATCTGAACTCAGTAGTCTGCAGTTGTGGTATTCGTAACATTTGCCAAGAGCATAATAATTGCTTTTTTTCTCCTGACTTCTCCTCTACCTGTTTTTTTCCCTTTCCTTCCTCCCAACCCCCTTCCAAAAAATGTTTGGTATTTACACTGGGATTCCTGGTCCCAGCCTGTAACTGACTTTCACCTTTTTCTAGTTTTCTCCACACAAAGGATTGAAGGGCTCAACATTGCAATTAACTAAGTATCAGGAAGCCAGGAAAAAAAATCCAGCAGTATAATGCTCATGAACTGAATTACCCACAAACCAGCCCACAAGCCAGCATGGGAAACTGGAGAAATAGGCCATTTCATTTCCTCTGCCTTGACAGAAATGCCAGAGAAAGGAGGTCCAAGCAAGCCTGCCCTACTATCATCATGGAGCAGAGGTTTCTGCATCTGAGAAATTGTCCACTGAAGCCAAATAAAACCTTCTTTCTTCCCAATCACACAGCAGAAGGACAGCAAACAGCTGCCAGCCAGCCTGCAGAAAGCATATGACAACTGTCAAACCTGGTTTTGATTAGTAATGCTGCCAGAGCAGAAAAGATAGTGGCCAAAAGACCGGTCTGACCACACCAGGAATACACAAGCACATTTGCTTGTATAGTCAGTGATCCCCCAGGATTTAGGGGCAGCGCAATCTTCAGATTTTCAGCTCCAAAATGGTGAGAATGAGCACTCATCATGCTCCATCTCCCTCTACCACATTTGAAACTGATCCATGGAGAGCTTTGCTGCTTCCTGGCCATAGGCTGCTGGAGAAACCACATGCAGAAACAGCAGGTCTGGCAAGGCTTGATGCAGTCACCAAGTTTTTAGGATGAAAGGGTAACACTGTCCTGAGTCCAGAGCTGCAACGAACTCCAACTACACGGAATCATTGAATGGTTTGGGTTGGACAGGACCTCTAAAGACCATCTAATCCAACTCCCCTGCCATGGGCAGGGACTCCTTCAACTGGACCAGGTTGCTCAAAGCCCCATTCAAATCAGCCTTAAAGACTTCCACGGGATGGGGCATCCACATCTCGGGACAAACTGTTCCAGGGCCTCACTACCCTCACAGCAAAGAATTTCTTTTTTACATATAATCTACACCTGTCCTCTTTCAGTTTAAAACCACTGGCTCCAGTCCTGTCACCACAGACAGTTGTAAAACGTTTCTCCCCATCTTTCTCTTAAGTCCACCTCAAATACTGAAAGGTTGCAATGAGGTCTCCCTGGAATCTTCTCTAGGCTGAACAACCACAATTCTCCCAGTGTGTCTCCATAAGAGAGGTGCTCCAGCACTCTCATCATCTTTGTGGATATGCTCCAACAAGTCCATGTCCTTTTTATGCTGGGGACCCCATAGCTGGACATGGCACTCCAGGGAGGGTCTCATGAGAGCCAAATAGAAGGACAGATTCCCCTCCCTCACCCTGCTGCCCAAGCTGCTTTGGATACAGCCCAGGATGAGGCCAGCTTTCTGGGCAGTAAGTTCACATTCCCAGATCATATTGAGCTCCTTATCCACCAACAGTCCCAAGTGCTTCTCTCCAAGGCTGCTCTCAATCCATTTGCCACTCAATCTGTATTCATGCTTGGGATTGCCCCGAGCCAGGTGCAGCATCTTACACTTGGCCACGTTGATCATCCTAAACTTATTATTACGTCTTTGCCTGTACATCCATTTTGACTCCTTGCTGTGACTTAATAAGCACCTCACTCTCCTCATCTTGAGAGCACTGGTGAAAGAAAGACAAGAAGACAAGGTGTGTCACATGGCAACAGGCATCAGGATGTTCCTGGAGAATTAATTCCCAAGCTATTGTAAATAACTGAAGCCAAACTCTTCTGCCACACAAGTTAAAAAAGACTGAGGTGAGCTTTCCAGGTCCACCTGTAGTTCCCTGGGTTCCTTGAGTTATTGGGACAACAGAGAGGAAAATCAAAAGATCCTTGATCTCTCCTCTCCACTCTAACCCCTGAAAACGGCAGATATTTAAACACCAGCAAGCTCTTCCAGCAGCCTTGGATCTTGTAAAAGACATTCACTATGACCAGTAGATTAATGAGAGCTGCATATTTAGACAGCTTTATTTCATATTATCCAAGCACATGTTCTGCAATTCCAGACTAATTTAAACAGCCATTTACAATTCCTTTATCTGCCTTCATTGACCAGAATTTCTAGTTAGCGTGAACTCTGAGCGGGTTCAATTCAGTACTTCAGTACATTCCCTACAAGTTTTACAAGATTGACATTTAATGTATTTCACAACCAAGGCCCTTTTTCTTTAGGGGATTACCTCACCTTTTACATTTCCCACTGGTAGCAATTTTAAGCAGCAGCTCCCTGTATCTGCAAATGGAACAAAAATTTCTTTGTCTCAATTAGTTTGTTTCCATGTGTTGTGATTTACTCACAGTGTTATGCACTAAACTAATATGAATCTAATTCAAAAAACTTTTTCAAACTAGTGATTTATCATGACCACAGTGTAAACATTACCATAGATTACATTGACTCTGAATGAGACACAACTCATTTCCCAAACTCATTGTTTAAACACGTATATGTCACACAATCTTTCAGAACTAATTAGAAACAGAACACACAGGTTAACACTACTTCATTTTTGAGGCAGCTTATAAAAATATGTCCCTACTCTGCCTAGAAAAGTTTTACTAATGGTAGACAGCAGCTAAATCGCTTTTGAGGAAGAGTATGTCTGTTCTGGTGATGTCCTAACAAAAAAATAAGATTTTTTTTAATCACATGCTCTTTTCTATAAAAACAACTAACTAAATCAGATGCTGATTGTGATTGAAACCACTTAATACAAAATAATCAACAAGAAAATTCAGAAAGCCATATGCTATATAGGAAATGGTAATTAACTATCAACACAATGTAGTACTCTGAATCATTTTTTTAATCAACTTTTTTTCTTTTTAAGAGAGATAAAAATTTCATTGCTTAGAACAATATTTTGAGAACTGGCAGAAGCACTGGCCAAATGTTTCCTGTTCTGCTGCACTGCGTTATTATAGAGACAAGTGACACTGTTCTCAAGAAAGCTGTTCTTATTTTGGCCATGAGTAACTAACAGAAGCCCTCACTTATGGGCTGCACAACACCCAGAGTTTGCAAGTCAAGCCATTTCAGACAAACTGTATGAGCAAGAATTCTTCTTCCCAAGCATTTTTTCCTCCAAATTGACACAACAGTCCCTCCAGCATCTAAGAACTGCCCTTCTCTGCCAAGTAGTGCCAGGGCCATAGCAAAGCGTTCATGCAAGCTGTTTTCTCTTTTTAAAAGCAGGAAACTTTTATCACAAGACCAATCTCAGGAGGAAGCCACACTTCTCCTTCACACACGCTATCAGAAGAGCCACGTCTACTTTCAACATTGAGGCTGTTAACAGAAGCCATGGTGAAGCTGTACTCCACAAGCCCTGCTGCATTATGCACATGTACAACAGCGAAAAGTAGTAAAATCCGACAAATCTGCTCAAACAAAAGGTATGAGAGTGCACCACCTCTAATTAATACCTAAATAATTCTAAATGTACAAATCTGTAGGATTTACCCATGTATGGCCTAAGTCTAAAGCACTTCACACTTCTGCTTCTCTGTCATGCCAGATGGATACTCCTTCATGCTCTTGAATGTTTTCCATGAAGGGAAGGATGCATCCTGTAATGGATGAATTACTGCATCCAGCCTAGCCGCACGACCAGAGGACAAACAGCAAATGTCAAAGCAGAAGAAAGCACCTCTGGAGCAAGCTGAACTAGTAAAATGCCCTTAAAAATCAAGACATGAGCCAGACTCAGACTCAAGCAGCCTGAAATGAAGTTGGCTACAACCTCCATATCCTGAAGCGCATTAGATCCAGAGAGGCTTTCAGTCAGAACTGCTCAACAACACTGCAGTCGCCAAAATTACTGTAATGAATTAACTTCAATACTATGAAATGTTCTTGCCTGGCGTACAATGATTTGATAATTGCTGTCAACTAACTTTGTCATCCTAACAATAATGCTTTTGTAAAGGGAAAAAAGTGCAGCCTACTTTAACTCATGAAATATGGAACTTGATTTCTACTTTCTTTTGTGGGTTGTCTCAGGGGATATAAGACTATCATCAAAATTCAGATGTTTGCTATAGACAGTGGTAAAAGAAGGAAACAAAGCTACATGGCAATCAATAGTCAGTAAAAGTCAGTAAAATCCCTCTCCTCTTCCTCTAAAACTTGGGAGGCAAATCACAAGGAAACACAATGAGATTACTGGTAAAACAAGTAGAATGCACAAAGGAGGGCCAGATTCTAGCTTTTGTTTTTCTTATCTGACATCAGGCAAGACAACTGAAACACAGAGGATTCTTCTGTAAATAGGTAGTGTGGTCTTTTTTCCAAAGAGTGGGAGACCCTCAATCAAGAGATCCTAAAAATCTGCTCCTGATGGTACTACCATGGCAATTCCTCATCCAGGTGAGGAATAATACTGTTCTTCTTACTTCCTGAAATACTTACTTACTTATAATTACTAATAATACTTACTCCCCAAAAGTCATAAAGAATATTGACTTAGTTATTTCTATACATTGCCTTGAGAACATACAAAACAATTACTATTCCAATGTGGTAAAAAAATGTAACTGAAGACATTTGGAGGTAGTCAAGGACAAATGCCTCAGCTTTCTAACACTGAATCATACCAAGTTATTGAATATTTTTTGAACACAATCCAAATTAATAATTTTATGATTCCACTTCTCATGCAAAAAATTGTTACCATATTTGCCACTTAGAGCTGACTCATGAGAATAAATCTCAAGAGACTGTGAAGTATTTACAGACTGCAGGTGAGGAGCATCAGAGAAAAGCCAATGGAGGAACTGATAACCTGTATTTTATGGAAGTTTTGAACACACCAGTAGTTAGAGTTATGAAACTGAGCAGCTGCTAATCTGCAAGGCATCTATAATCTTCTATTGGGAATGAGCGATCTTCCCAAGGAAAAGACAGTGACTGCATAGTTAAAAGCCACTGATTCAGACCACAGGAGGCACAACGTGTACCACTGCTAGGTTTACCACATCAGAAACTGCAGCATGGCCATAAGTTAGCCCAAGTGATGTAGAGCTGTAACACAACGCTGGGAAGGCAATGAGGAGATGGCTTCAACTTCAACTCAAATGTAGCTCAAAGTCTTGCTTGCTTCCAGCCTCAGGGATGGCCAAACAACCTCTTCACCAGACCAGTTTATTCACTCTAGTTTATTTAAAACATGTAATAAACTAAAAAAAAAAAAACAAAAAACAAAACAAAAAAAAACCTCTCTATAGTTTTGCTTGTTTTAAGATTTACAGCAAACTCTTTAGCCTAGTACAAAATAACAAGAAAGAGGATCTTTGAGAGAGAACAAAATGTACAGTTATTCCTGGCAAGGTTCATGGTACCAAATACATGTAGTGGGTCCGTTCCATAAACGACACTGGATTGCCCAGATAGGTTCATTTAACCACCCTGTATGTTAGCACAGCCAAATAATAGCTCATACTTCTTAAGGAAAAATCACAAAACAAACTACAAGTATACAATTACAGAACAAGGAACTGTCTAAGGAATGTAGCAACACTGAAAACAATTTAGAAACCACAGCAGACAATCAAGTGAGCCTAAAACACATTGTGCTCCCTATCAAATGAGCAAATGAATCCTGATAAATGCAAAAACGTCAAATGAGAACATAAATCAGAAGCTTTCAGTTGAGCTCCCTCCTCATAAAGCTTTCAAAACATGGCTGAAAAAAGGAAGCCTCTGTTTTGCAAACATTTAAGAGTAGCTAGCACCATGATAGGTTAAAGTACCATATATCAGGTCAGGTCTTCACTACACGTTTTTCCCTCTCATTTATCAGATGTTTAAAGCCTCACCTCCTCACTGACAGAATGGATGGCAAAAAAATCCTGGTGCTAAAATGGATGGGCTTCCTTGGCACTTAAAGGACTTGCATAATCCAAACACCAGAACTGCCAGCATGAACTGTGAACAGTAAGATGCTCCTCCAAGACAGCTCTGTTCCAGGCTTTACGTTCACACAAGTATCTATACAGGAATACTTTCTGGTAGCAGCCAACTCCTTCATTCAGTAGAAAGAGAGAAGGATGAACAACCATTTTATGAAAGTCTATAAATCAAACAGCTTCAACTAAAGCAGTGAGGTATGGATTTGTTGTTTCAAATGCACGTCTTACCAAAGCAATTAGCCAACATTCCTCCTCCTAAAGTCTGGATTTAAATGCTCAGTAACTGTTCAAAAATAAGTTACCAACTAGAAGTGTCCAAAAAAGGCTAATGTGAAAGGTTTGTCATCAAGCTGGAAGAGGGCTGTCATCAAACTAGTAAAATTATAATGACTAGTACAGGCTATAAGTAAGCCCTATTCCAAAAACTGATCCATAGCCTCCATAACTAATACAGACTCTCTGTGGCAGGAGTCAGAATAATTTAAAATAAAACATAACATGGCACCACCTCCTTTTTCAGGAGAGAAGTGTGTGCGTGTAGAAAGGGCTGAAGGGTCTTTCTCAATCCTTTCCTATGCACCAAGGTCTCATTTCCAGAATATAATACAGATACAGTTGCAGAGCAACGTAAGGTCATAAGCAGCCAGACCCCATTACGGGCTCCAAAATGCAAGTGCCACAGAAACATGGAGAAGTGGCTCAGGATTAGGCTTCAGAAATTGCTGGAGTCTCTGTGGCTGGCACCCACAGAGCCAGAAACACAGAATGAATGGATCCCTCAGTGGTTTATAGTAATTAGGCACATTTCTGAAACTGGTGCTGCGATTGCTTCGCCCACACTAATTGAGCACAATGCAAAGCAGGGCTCTGAAATGCCAAATGGCACATTTAACAACCTTATAAAGGAGCCAGGAATACAGATTCCTTCTTTTTTTTTTCTTAATAAAGAAAAAAAAAAGCACTGGCCTAACTTGTTGCTGCACAATACAGAGAGCTGGAAAGTGTCCAAAATTGCTCTGCAAGTGTTGTTTTATTAGCCTGAGACTGTTAATAAATATATTGTAAACGAACTTATACTTGCTCGGGTGAATATAAAGAAAGAATTGTAACACTGTTCTTACAACGTTTGCAATTTACTCTAGTTCTTCACTTTTTTTATCCTAGTTACACTGTTTTCCATACTAGTTTACCTTAGCAACTGACATTTATTTGGGCCATAAATTACCCTAATGCAGTTTAGTGCTCTTTCATAAATTTTACTAACACAACACTTGCAGAACATAGACTTGTATTAATTAAACCCATGCCTCCACAAATCAAACATTTCCTTTTAACATTTTTACTTACTTCTAATTCTGGAAAACATACGAAAGGACAAAGGCTTTCTCTTCCCTTTCACCAGGTGTGAATACACATATGCATAAATATACATATAAAATGTGGGGGGTTGAATGTGTATCTTATTACCAGTATGTCACAGCTGATAACTGACAATCCCTGAGAGGAAAAAGACTGCCAAGAACTAGGCATACTGAGCTACAAATTAGATCCTTTCATTAAGAGAAACTTAATTAACTCTTAGCAATTTCCACTTTTGACTTTACTACTGCAAGGCTTTCATTACTTGTCAGGAACAGCTTTAGCAATTTCAAACCCTAAATACTAAAAAGTCTTTCAAGATTGAAACTCGAGTCCTGTAATATAAGTTTCAGAAATTTGAAAAAAGTCTGTTTCCTATAGGAAAAAAGGTTTGAGGTACGTATTGATAAGATAGGAACAGAAAATAGTAAGGTAATTTTGGCTTTGTAATGCTTTTCATGTCCAAGTTTAGTTTTAAAATGGAAAAAATAAGGCAACTGTTATGCAATATATTGCATTGAATATGCAATATATTGAATTGAATATTCAATAAATACTCTGAGTAACTATAGCAGTAGAGTACACTACAGTACAGGAAGACACATGACATATATATGACAATGTGTGTAATATGCACTTAAGAAGCTACTTAGCCACACTTGTCTCCTATTAGCAGATATTTGAAAGTGTGCTGTATTTTGTACAGAAAATACATCATACCAGTCATAAGCAGAATGACCTGAGACGCTGCGCACCCTGTCCTGGGCTCCTGCCTCGCTCAGGCAAAGCCCCTGGGTTCCCAACACATAATTCGAGGTGAGCAGCAAAGCAATCCCAACACTGACCCTGACCCAAGAGCTCAGGGTATGTCTACAAGCAAAAAAACACTTCCCGACTGCCCTGTGTAAGGCAGCATCTGAACTACTGAAAGCAGAGCATGACACCCCAGGTTTTGTGGCTTAGCCTGCTCTGGTCACTCACTCACCATGAGAGCAGGGGCAGGTCTGTGTGCCCCCAACTGCGCACACACACCAATCCCACCCCAGACGGCAGGAAACATTGTTCCCAGGCACACATAAACTCTACACAAGCATTTAATCCAACATGACATATTTGTGAAGAATTTAAGCTAACACAGCAGCACTTACGCCACAGTAAAACCTTAGAGATACGATAAATAATTTACAAGAGCAGCGCAGTCACCACCAGTGTTTGTTTTCTCAGTGGTCTTTATTAAACCAAATCACTGGGATTAAAGCTACTACAACAAAAACTGGAGACAGACATGAGTGAGTTGACAACTCTTCTGTTTGTTCAAGCCTCCTTACTGAGAAGACTCGAGTTAAATATGACCAGAAATAAATTTGTCACAATACAATTTTAATTCTCAAATATCTGGAACCAATTAACTTTGGGAAAGTTTCAAAAGGGCCACCCAGTAATAAACACAAAATCATTTGTGTCTGCTGTCTTGTTTGTGATAATTTTTTTTATTGCTACCTCAGTTTCAGATGTCAGAGTAATGACTTCCACATTACGATAAAAATGTGAATTGAATCCATATGGAAAAGATGCTCAAGCCCATCAAAATCAAAATAACTCCCTTATTCCTAAGTTCTTACACAAAGAAGTTTATAAAGCCTAACATTTTGACCATTCTCAATCAAAAGCAGGAAATTTTTAATACTATTAGCAAAGAATCAGATATGTCACAGAAAGATGTATCTATTATTTAAGGGAAATGTTAATGTAATCTATTTTACTTGTAAGTCTCTAGCTATAATCAGCATTTAACCCTTTGAAAGATGTAGCAGCCTTAATTGCCAAATGATTCCATTTCCTGCTAAAATTATTTAGGAAGTGCACTTCATTATGGTTTAATAATGTTCCACACTTTCAGATATTTACATCAAAGATTCCATATTACAGCATATTTATCTTCCCACTGAAAAGTGACCTGAGGAAATTGCCAAGACCCAAAAGAAGACTGTAAAAGAAGCTATCTCCTCCTTTCTTCAGTCACAAAGTCAACATCCTTTCCATCCTTCCAGCTTGAAAAAAAAAAAATACAACAACTCACCAGAAGGTTTGTTTCTCCTAGATAACAGAGAATAAACAGAGTTACATGCAGAACTCATATACACAGTTCCCTAAAATCATCCAGTAATTCTTTATATTTCTTTTTGAAAAATATCACTCCTGCCTGTATTTTCTATGACAATTAAAGAGTCCGAGTGCTTTTAAAGTAGCAAGGAGGGAAGGGGAAGAGATCTGCTTTATTGACGAGGTAAAGGAAAACTACGGAATCAGCGTCACAGAAGTCTTACTAAGCACACAGCTAAAAGCTCCCCCCGTCCACCCACTGGAAGAGACTCCCACATTTGTCAGGGACATAAGCTCAGCTGCAGAGAGCACTCCCCCCATCTGTACACGCTAACAGAGGATTTGGCAAGCTAGGCTACATCGCCCCAAGCGTGCTCCATCTCTGTGTAAGCCAGTGCTAGCTACAAACACACACTGCCCAGAGATTCCACCACATACACTCTGAAGTGCCAAATGTCACTTGGCTTCTCTGCATTTTCTTCAGTGCCTGTTTTGCCTGGGTTTTTTTACATAAGGTAGGAAGAGTTGAGAACTAAGCCTAGAGAAAAAATCCTGCTTATGTATACTCAATTAATTATTCCATGGAGAGCCGGGAGAATTAAAAATAAATACATAGGCAAGAGCCTACACACCAAGAGGCAGTGGGAAGGGGATGGATGTGCTTCAGCAAGCTCTGCAATTAACTCCTGGAGGGCCAGGAGGTCACCCCACTAACTGTGGGAATAGTTCCTCAGCTTACACGGATGGCAAAATACCCTCCTGCTGCTGGAACCAAACAGGCCCAAGGTGCAAGACCTGCCTCGCCACATCTGGGTGTATAAAAGCCACAGGCCAAAGGAGAAACATCTGCATCAGACCCCAGAGCACAGGTCCACAAAGAAGAGCTTCACAACACAGCTAGCTCAATTCCTGGTTTTGAAAAACCACCAGCAACAAGAGCTTGAAAAATACCTTCTCTGCTATACAGTGAAGGAAATTCCAGGTCACAGCTGCCACAACAACATAAAGGATCTCCACATGTGGCTGCCCTAATGAATTATTTTTCACACAATTTCTCCTGCAGCCCACAAGAAAGCTTCTGGCATCCTAATTGTCCAGTGTAGTTTCGCATCTGCGTGCATCAGTTTGTTTTGAACTGCTAACAGTTTTCTTTGGCATCCCTTCATTCCTGTATTACAAGTAAATAATTCATCGCCATTCCTCCTCTTCATACAAACATGATTTTACATTTCTTGTCTCCTACTCATTCTCCCCCAGGCTAAGTTTACTGAATTTAGCTCCTCCACTTACACATGTTCTTCAACACCTTTGCATCTTTATTCTTCCACGAGGTTCTTTCTCTACTTCTCTTACACTTTAAAGAGGACCAGAACTGCAGACAGCAGTAAACCTGTCAGCACACCCATGATTTACACAGTGGCATGATAATCATTTTTCTCTACTCCTCTACTCCTTTCCCAATCATCCTTAATATTAAATTGAAGGGAGTAGGGGAAATGGGGGTGTTTAACAGCTACAAAATGTGGAACTGACATTTTCCTTATATTTTCCACTTCCCATCTGAGTGAGAAATCATATTCCAGCACCGTATATATAAAGGAGGAGTTTTCTCCCCACAAGCACTGCATTACTGCCAGTTCATCAGTGGAACAGTGTCATGAGGCTTCTGCAAGTTTTAGAGCCAGCTCTCATTTTTACAATCTTGGACAACTTATTAATAGTAAAAACTTGTCTTCTCAGTTTCCTCTTTCCCAGACGTTTATGACAATGACAATAGGTGCTCTTCCCTGTTACCTAGTGTTTGGCCATATTTGCATGATCCTCACTTTTGCAATGCCAATCTGAAATCCTGTGGATGAATTTAAAGAACTAAAAATGGAGTTAGTGAACATGTATGCATGAAAATTATCAATAAGAAGAAATTTTAAAAATGCAAGATTCAGTGCTTCTAACTAAGTTCATCATAAAGATATAATTTCTCTGTACTTGTTTTCTGCCTGCAGAACAGGAATATTTTATCAATTTTTTAACCAAAGAATTTTGGTATTCTCTTACCAAGGGGTAAATTATTCCCCTTTTTCTGACCAATCTATTTTTCCAGTTTTCTTCTGATGACACATTTTATGAGTCTTCAAACTTCCCAGATTGCTTTATAAAAGAAAAACATATCCCTACTAAAAATTCATAAATGCTCTTTTGTTAAATAAAAGCCTCACATTTTTAAGATAAGCATACAAAGTGTGCTTTTCTCATAGCCTCATCTTCCATTTTCTTCCTTAACCATTACATAATACACTTGAAAGTTCATAGGATTCTGTTTCTGCATGTTTTTGCTTTTCTGTCACCAATGCCACTGCTTCGCCAATCCAGCAACAAAAGGAGTAACTACCAGCTTTGCTCAGGGACAACTTGCACAGAACAACAGCTCACCTTCACTCCTTGTAGCCTCACCACTTCTAGCAGTGTCCACAATCTCAGAATATATTTACAGCACGTTGCATTTGGTTGTAAGCAATTCATTTGCTATTTAAGACTTACACAATGATCTCAAGGATCATCATATGTCATTACCTAAGTATTCATCAATCTAATTTCTATAGCCAGGCTAAAAAGGCTTCATGAGAAAAGAAAATGGCACAGAAACTGTCAGAGTTAATGTGATTTAGTGAGACGAACTTCCTCTCATTGTTTTATTAATATTGGGTGGTTATTTAAAAATATTCCAGGAGCTCCCAATCATGGGGTTTTGTGCCCTCTAAATTCAGTATTAACATTATTACTAAGCCTGCCAAGTATTTTTTCTCCAGATCACCTGTTCAAGTGACCTGTAAACTGGTTAACCCATAAAAGTTTAATGGCTTTTATAGGTAATGCAAATATACTCTGCAAACTTGTTTTCATTAACAAAAAAACGAAATACCTCTAATAAGGGAGACATCCTGTTCAGCTGATTTTTCTTATCTGAGCAATATGTAAGCATCAGTAAAGTAACAGATTAATTCTCTGCACTTGAAATTACAAGTCCACATTCAAAGCAGTGATTTGAACATTGCTATAATATAAAGAGTAAGCAACTGAGTACAAGACAAAAGTGACCACAGACCAGAGGAGAATAATTACATTTGTAAATATTTGCAAATACTTCAATAGAGCGCACTGAAGCCCATGCAGAAGATTTGGCAGGTTGAAAAAAATTAAAATAACCACATCTGTACTGCAGCCAAAAAAAAGATACATGGTCTTATGGCTTAATTTGGAAATGCCCATAGTGTGAGACCCAGATGAGCTCAGCTGGTCAGAACACAGAGCTAATTTAATAACATCAAGGCTGTGGGTTCAATGCCTGTATAGGCCATTCACTGAAAGGTTGGACTCTCTCCTTGTGGGTCCCCCCCAACTCAAGAGTATTCTGTGAATCTGTTGATGATTTTGCACACAAGATGACCCATGAACTGAAAAAATATGTTAAAAATACAAACATGAACATAAATTACAGGTTTTGTTTCTTGGGATATTGCAAAACACCAACTAATTAATTTTCTTCATTTTAGTGCCTAACTGTTTGTTTGATCTTATGTCTTCAGTAAGTCTCAAGTAATCAATCATCTACTTTTGCTGAAGGTCATGATGCTCACCAACAGACTGTAATGCTGACCTGTCCTCTTAACCCAGCGGTAAAATTCCTGCAGCTGGAGTCTTCTACTATGGCTAACACCAGCTCTGTATTCTCAAGTCACTGCATGGGTTGAAGGTTTTTCATACCCCTGACCTGTGACTGAAGCTTCCTCTCACCCCACTCCCCCCTCATATGAATGAATACTGTTTAACACAAATCAGTTTGACTTTGGTTTGAGCGACTGCTCAAAGTACAGACTGCAGTGACTCCATTCAGTAAAGTTCCAAATATAATCCTTCCGGCTTGGCACACATTCTTTGAGTCTCTACATGCACAACATACAGTCTACATTGCAGAGATGCTGGAATTCTGAGAGAAAAATTACATATTTATGTCCATTAGTTTGTGTCCAAAGCTTTTGTAATGAATCAGTGAGAGGCCTTATTCTAAAATTTGTCAAAGCAGAAACATCTTCAACTTCCAGTTCATTCAGATTCATAAATGCCATACAAGCAAGGAGTCAGGAAATCCAGTAGAAAACCTACATAGATTTTCTTTTGGGAAGAGGGGGGAGGTGTCCAAGAGCTTCATTATTTATGACCATGGCAAAGTTCTCCAGCAAAGTTATTTATACCAGTGAATTCCCATTACATCTTGCTTTGCCTAAGGCCACTGAGTTACTGTGATTTGCAAGCATTAGCAAACAACACCCATATTCAAGTTCAGTGTATCCATTTCGACACAAAATGGTTGATATTGTGCACCAGAGTCCTGGCGCAGGACTCAAGGGGCCAGTTTGCACAGCTTAACGTGCTCAGGAACGTGGGTCAGCTCCCAGCAGTCTTAATTAGGCCAGGAATAAGTAGGAAACAGTGAACATCAAGGTTTAAATGTAAAGCAAAAGGGTTATTCAAAAAGTCGTATCTTGCACAGCAGAGAATTGCAGTGTGTCAAAAGAACTGTTGTGACAAAAAACAACTTTATATTTTTAAATGGGACAATGACTATAATTCCTAAAGCTCTTCCTGGTTAATTAAACCATAATTCGTAAAGCTCTTCCTGGTTAATATTTTTCTCTCTCTTTCTATATAGAAAGAGAGAGAAAAATAGAGACAAAGACAGTACATGCATGGATGCATGCACCCATGTGTGTGTTAGGAAGCAGGGAAGGTTTTTGTACTTTTTAGATAAAAAAAATCCTATACAAGCATCTGAAGAATTTAAAATTTTCAAATATTCAAAACAAATGCAATTGTTTATAAAGTATTTATAAGCAGCTAGTGGGGCATGAGCTTACACATACAAAAAGCGTGTATTTCCAATCCAACTGAACAATCCACTCCTTGAAATTTTTTGTAATGTGACTGATATTTAAAGACCTTTTATTCAACATAGTGATCTGCAAAGCGCATCAAATCATTTAAGTTAAATGTTCCAAATAGAATTTTGTCTCTGAAATTGTACCAGCACATTTGAATAAGAGTGAAGCCAACAGTTACTTTTTTCAAGGTTACCGACACAGATGATTTTATATAAACAAAAACAACTTTTCAAGATTAAGAAATCTGCAACTGAAAAATAGTATAATCCTTAACACTTTAAAATAGTCAAAGATGACAATTATTAAGTTTTATTTTGGAGAAGTGTTAAGCAAATTAGGACACTTTTAATGAAGTTATTGACTTTCTACAAATTTTAAATCTAACACATCTTACTGAAACCTATGCCTATACTTTTTAACCCAAACTATGGTAGGTATACTTTACAAAATTCAGAAACACGTGAAACACTGCATTTGTGCCAGTTTGTTGAATGTTCTGTCAACATAAACCAGGCACTAAAGTTGAGAAACACATGTTCTTAAATATATGCCATTCAGCCCCTCTTTCTGATTCCTACTTCAGATCATTCTTCTCCCTAGAAATACTGAACAGGGAATTGCCATTTCCAGACTTATTTCAACCGACTCTGCAAAAATGTCCTGCAGTGCTCGAGATTTGAGGAGAGCAGCAGCTATTGAGGCACCCCATCTCACCGGAGCAGAGAGAGAACAGTTACTGAACCATAAATTCACTCCTTAAAGAATCACACTACTCACATTTCAAAAACATTAAGAGTTCACATGGAAATGACCATGTGAGATCAATCTCAAACAATGCAGTTCCTCCGAAATAACCCCATTCAGAAGAATATTGTAGCAAGATATGGTAACTGATGCACTATTGGAACTTCCATAGTTACTAATGGTCTGATTTACTGATCCATTGTGTGGAAAGGGTAGAAGAGAGAGAGGAGCAGATTCAGAAAAGATTCTAATGTCACACTCATCACTGGATTTTCCTTTAAAAATACTATCAAAGTCAGTTTGACTTCCAAAGACAGAACCAGTCACAAAGGACACTAGCTGGCAAGTTTCACACATGAACAGGACCTAAACCAAGGCAATAATCTGCCTTAGGAAAACCAGTCAGATTTAGATGTAGATAAAATAAATCTTATTAATTCTTTCACTTCCCTCACATTTAAAAGACATCGATTGATAATTTAGAATTACTTCCTTCTGATTTACCAAGAAATTCTACATTTTCTTTACCAATGTCTCCTTGTTAGAGCTCAGATTCAAGGAAGGATAGTTTCCTTTCATTTTCCGACACCAATATGGTTTTCAGGCTGACCTGTCTTCCATCCAGACTGACATTTACAAGCTGTGCTAGAAGTTGTCCTCCTCTGCTTTTCTAACCTTATTAGAGACATAAGGAGCATATCACAGAGACAAGATTTCAAATGAACCACCTCCCCCTGAATGCCAAACCAGTGACTGTTTAAACAATTAAAATACTTAGTCTCAACACTGTTTAAAAATCTAGGTATCCTGTAAAGCACTATGTAAAGAACTTCAGCAGCCACGTGTTAACATTTCCCATACACCACTACATCTATTCTATCTGGCTATAAACATAAGCAAAAACATTTACTATTTCAGAAAAATACTTTTAAAACCATTTTATACAAAGCATGAGAAATATCTCTTAACACAGAAAATATTTCAACATGTAGAAGTGAAAAAGAGAATGCTATTTCAGACTTAGTGCAAAGGTATAGTTTTTGCTTTGCATCACAGATGCAAAGATTAAAACGGAGAAACTAACTGCAATATTTTTGAAAACAACTCCTTTTCGTACAAAAAAAAAAAAAAAGCAGATTATAATTTTTAGACCAAACTGGTTTTGCTCCAAAACTTTCTGTGGAAATCTATTTAAGGAAGGCAAATGCACAACTGCCTTTTACTTTGACAACTTAAGAGTTTCAAAAGGAGCAGAATTATTTCTGGGCTGAAACCGCTGCTCTGTTTAATTATCATTATCCAATAAATGACATCAGTAACAGTATCAAACTAGAATTGGCACTAATATACTATGAGTGGACATAGGCAATTAAAAAATGAAGGATTTGATTTTAACTGAAACATATGGAGCACAGAAAATAATAATTAAATGTAATGTACAGTTAATCAGAAAGAATGCCTGCTCATTCCACTGGCCAGTTCTATGGCAAGATTAACACTGTGTTCAAAAAAAACAACAACAAAAAAAATCACAAACCAGCAGAATAAACAAACTTTGCAAACTTTTGTCCTCTTAGAAACACCTTCATTCTGCATATTTTGAAAACAGAATCGAAGACTTCTTCCACAAAACGAAATCTGTGCTCCAGGACTAGTTTTCATAATACCTGAGCCATCAGAGAAGCCATATAGAAGCAGTTTGTCAACAACTTCCATCAACACAATAACTGGACAATTTTAAGTAGGACTGCCAAAACCTCAAAACATAAAGATTCCACAATTCCATACTTTACAATTTTTGTTAGAAGGCAGGAGAGAGACAAACTGGACATTTACAGGTTCATCCACTGCACTCAGTTAGTAGTTCTGTCCTCTGTATCTCTGACTACACACAAACAACTTTACCCCACTTCCTTTGTGCTCCAACAAGAAGAAGCCAAACAAAGTTTAGCGTGCTCTTGGTAAACTCGGTATCTGACACTAGGTCCTTACAACTGCTCCCCATCAGGAGCTTGCAGTGAACCCAGCTCAAGGACTTTTCCTCTATTCTCCATGGCTGAGCTCACCACTGGACAAAGCAGAGACATCAATAACCTTCTGCCTCAAGCATACTCTTGGCATCACTCCAATACTCTGGTTTTCAAGCTTTAGCAGAGGACTCCAGGGTTTGGGGCAGCACAGGAGTGACAAGCCTGCAGCAGTATTTCACCTGCTTCACTGAACACTCAGAGCACACTCTCCTGCAGCAGCACCTGGACCCTGAGCATTGATCTGAAGAGATGGAGACACAAATGGGAAACACTGCTGGAAATGAAAAAATACCTCCCTTCCAAAGAAGTTTGCATATCTATCTACACCTTACCACGTACAGAATGAGAAAACATTAGTTTTGCTTAAGGTCCCAACTTCTTCAGTCCTCACATTTGCATCTTCACCCCACTTCCCCAGAGCAGTGCCATTTGCCCTTCTTCCCAAACCTCACAAACGTAGAAGCAAGAGAGGCAGCAGAAATTGCCAGGTAACACAGACTAAACCTGGAAAAAGGAGGATAATGCCTGTGTTTTTCAAAGGCTTGAGGAAGAAAAGAGGACTGCCTGGCAATGTGAAGATTTGAGAGAAGCAAAGAAGACTGCTAAGACTGTCATGAAATAGAAAAAACAGGAGATTCTTGTTCTCACTCTTGCTCTTCTTTTACCAGAAGACCTCTGAAAACCCTTTCCTCCCAGCAGGAAAATCCTCAACCATCTTGAAAGTTGGATTTGCCCTGCTGGGAAGTCTTGAATTCTCTCTTGACCCATTTTTCTCATCTATCAAATCACTGCCCACAGTAATTCTCATAATCAGAAATTCTACATGCACTAGAGATGGGTGTCTGGAGCTCTTCAGAATCTGAAGATAAGCATTACCTTCATTTCTACTACTGACTAGCAAGGAGTTAAATATATCAGTCAAGTATCTTTCTTTAACTAGTATATTTCTTATAGGAAATTCTGCATAAGCTATCAGCTGTGGCCGACAGGCAACCTTCAAAATTGATTTGTATTATTGACACTTTTGCTAATTCTAGAGTCAAATGGATAACTATTCATAATAAAATATCATGTTAAAGGAGCATAATGACAAATATTACACTGAGTTTCTAACGAGACACACAGGAAAGCTCAAAATGCAAAGCAGCTTTGCACAGAAAGCAAGAGACAAAGTATTAAATGTTTTCTCTGACTCTTGCCAAAGTCCTGGTCTGTAGTGATGGATGAGGTTTCCTGAGGCTAAGATGCCAAAGCCAATTAGCCATGTCAATCCACAAGAATGCCAGCTGCCAGGATCTAACTCTATTACAGTATTACTTAAAAGTGAAGACATCAGCAATGTTTAAGTTCACATAACTCCTCATTTTAAAACCTGCCTTTTTTAGATTTAGGATGGGGGCAGTGACAATGACCTTAAGTTTCAACATATTAAAAACCTCACAGAATGCTGTGATTCCCCATAATTTAATTATGTAAAGCATTCTGTTAATCAAATTAGATTACATTATGCACTATTCAAAAGAAAGTAAGACTTCAGCTTATTTCCCTCCTCATATGAAATCTATGTAATGTTTATATTTAAAAGTAGCAATTTATTTCAATAGTGCCTATTTCAGTTGCCAAGCTGCATATGCCACAGAACATGATATGTGTAAAGTATATAGCTTACCCATTTATGGCATCTAATACTGAATTCCAAAATAAAATTTTTGGAAAGTGTCTTGAGTATTTGTCGACTAGAATAAAGCATGTCCAAGTCTTTGATTATTTGAAAACATCTGCATTTGATTTCTAAGCAAGGAGTTTGGAAATGTTCATCTTACAATACACTTCCCTCCACATTCACCACAATAAACTCAATCATTCCATCAAAGGGTAAAATTTTTCTTCTGTTTAGGTGCTATGAAATATATCTGAACATTATTGTCAGGCAATAAAAAGCACCCGTTTCTTTTGAATAGCATCCATATTCCTCCAAACTTCTCAGAAAACTGTGTATACTTCAAGTAGTCTATATTAACTTTATTGACACCTTAATCGAAAGTTTGGCTTTTTGCTACTACTACATTTATACTGCCTTTACTTTACCACCCCAGTATACAACTGGCAGTTCCTCTTGAACTATCCTGTACCTCAAGGATGCTGAGAGAATGAGACAAAAGCGGAAGAATAACAAGGTTAAAGTAAGTTGCAAGTCTTCTGGAAGAAAAATCAAACTTTCTTTTCTAGATTCTTACTCAAAACTGGGCTTAGTTTTAATAATTTCTTGGCTGGATCGTTTTTGTTTCTGCAGACACATGCCTATACACAACTAAGAGCCATTAGTAAGAGTTTAAAATGAATAAAAGTTTGTTCTAACTCTCAATTTTACCTGTCAAAGGAAAGAAAGATTGGAATGAGTGACCAGCATAATCTAGCTTTGCAGATCTTTGACTCTGTAAATCCTGCTTCATTGGGATTAATTTACTTCCTTTGAGATGTTTCTGAAAGATAACTTCATCATGTAATGCCATCAAGTGTCGAAGAATGCTATATTTTGTTGCCATTTACAGATCATTAAGGATTGCCTGCTGAAACGACATGAAAAAAAACAAACCCTATTTCTCATTCCAGCACACTGTCTTCAAGTGTAAACTAACATGATTAGCTTTCTTTGCTGAGACTTGCCCTTTAAAAATCTAAAGGCTAAAAAATCCACTCATCTTGGTTCTTGGTCCTAAGTTTCATAAGCCAGATTACTGTCCCCAAGTGCATCTGTGATGCCTGACTGTCCGTGCTGTAACACCAGCCATATCCCAAGTGTCACTCTAAGTACAAGGGACTGACTCTACCTGGCTTTAAACCATGAGGCAGCACAAAGGTGAAGGCCACATTCAAAGAACAAACATTGCACGAGCCTTATCTGAGTATGCCTTCCATGAAATGGGAAAGATGTGAGCTCTTTGTTTCCTGCCCTAATGTTTCCACCAAGATCCAGGCAATAATGAAGCAGAAGCCACAGAAGATTCTCACTCCTAAATCCAGATGACAAAATAGGAGGAAAAAACCATCCTACTACAGGAGGCAGGACTTCCCAGGGAACGCCACATGACCTGTGTCCTAGGGGGACTTTATGATGCTTGTATCCCCAGTCATCCTGTTTATGCTGGATATTAAGTTCTGCACCTTGAAGTCTGGTTCTGAGAGCAAAGTGGGGGAGAAGAAGCGTGGAGTTTGTTTGCAGAAGCTGCACTCACTCCTTCACATTCCCTCTCATGGACTGTGCTGTCTGCAGCACGGAAAGCAGAAGGGAGCTCTCCTCTGCGTTTAGTTAGGGGTTTTTTTGCTAGCTGAGGCAGAGGAGTTCCCTAGACGGTGGCTGTTCTTTTCTTGGAACCGATCAGCCCTCCTTTGGAGCAAAAGCCCAGAGAAACACCAGGAGCTCACACCTGGGGCCCGGGACGCGGCATTTTCCAGTGCAGGAGGGACTGATAAGAGACTGAGTGAGCTGAGCTACACCCCATGAAAAGGACTCTCTCTGAATTTGCCATCTCTTCAGAACAATGAGAGGTTTCATTGTTTAATATGATTCATTTTTCCATGTTTGTGAGTACTTTGCTGGTGAAGTAAACAGGTTTTTCCACTTCTCTCAAAGGAGGCTTATGTCTCCCAAACTGGAGGGGAAAGGGGCCACTTGAATTTGCTTTCTAGAGGGACCCCATTAGGAGGTTTCTAGGAGGTTTCCTCCCAAATTATTACTAAACCAGGACAACCTGACAGAAGAAGCAGCTACCAAGTCTTGACAAAATCCCATGCTACAATGTGGGCCAAAACAGTTGTAAAAATGCTATTATTAGAAGCAGGGAGTCTCCATTGAGCTTCAAACTTGAAATGCGTTATATTAGAAATACAGCCCCCATGGGTAAACACTACTAAGTTGATTTCGATGTCTAAATTGATACCAGACAAGACTTGTTTCTTGCTGGCACTAAAATTAAATGCTTAACTTATGACAGAACTAGAAAAATTATCAGCTACAGCAAATGGCAAAAGATCACCTGAGAGAGTTTGTCCATGCAAAAGCAGCAATTCTTCCATAGGTGACTATTTCAGACTTCTCTCCAGCAAGAACTAAATTACGTCCTTTTTGCTCCTCCCTCTCCCAGGCAGCAAAAAGTGGGTGCTGGATGCTTCCCTAGGAGAATCAGGACATGCTTCAGAACATTGTCCCAGTATGGGGCTTTGCCCTCCACAAAACTTGAAGATCTTCACAATCCTGAGCTTCAGTTCAATGCAGTTTCCATGAAGAAAAACCCTTCCCTCTGAACTTTCAACTCTTCATAGAGTTTAGGCTGCAAAAGAGCCTTAAGATCATCAGCACTGACCGCTAACCCAGCCGTGCCAAGTCCATCACTAAAGCATGGCCCCAAGCGCCACACGTACACGCCTTTTAAATTCCTCCAGGCTTGGTGACTCCATCACGCTCATGGGCAGCCTGTTCCAGGGCTTCACAGCCCCTTCTGAGAAGTCATTTTTCCTGGTATTCAATCTAAACCAAGTATCAAAGTACTTCTGCTATTCCAACCGTATAACCAAATAAAACCACTTACTATTCTAACAACCAAAGTAGCTTAGTACTTAAGGCTTTTTTGTTTGACAGAAAGAACTAAGCAACAGTTTTACCTTAACTAGCATGCTAACACCTTAAAAGGTGACAATACAAGGAATGAAAGGGGACTCTGGACACCTTCAGATAATAAATAGAGGTTTCGTGCTAGCTACTGCTGTAATCAAAGCCACTGTCACCCCAGAAGAGGGGTACAGAAAACAGTGGCAAGGCAATCCTGGAAGACAAGTGTTTCAAGCATTTACTTGATGCACTTTCAGTTATGGAGATTACCTCTGAAATGTTAGAAAAATAATAAAAAAAATCTATTTATTTCTATCTTGTCTAATACGCTAAAAGATCAGCTATACTCTTATCTTGACAGTCCTTGTATAACGTTAGTACTACGGATTACATGAAAGCACACATTAAAAGTTTAATTACCAAAAAAGACAGGGCAGGAGTGGTCAAATTCATTTCTTACTTCAACTGCAAGGTTCAA
Organism: Hirundo rustica; assembly: GCF_015227805.2. Classification (NCBI taxonomy): domain Eukaryota; kingdom Metazoa; phylum Chordata; class Aves; order Passeriformes; family Hirundinidae; genus Hirundo; species Hirundo rustica. The sequence continues at coordinate 35,609,605 of NC_053451.1, read as the reverse complement.
AACATTTAAGACGTACATTTGGAAAATGTAAATCCACCTGTCCTTCGTCCTTTTGGACTGCCTCCATGTTTTGACTAAGATGAAACTGTTCCCAATGGAGAAGAAAAGGTGGCAGCTAGTCGTGTTTGTGTAATGTCAGTTTAATAAGTTGAAACAGAAAACAATTTTGAGCTACAATGAATAAACTGTGCAGCCAAATATAATGTTTTGCTTAAACAAATGAGATATGTTAAATACCTATTACTTCACGGAATTACAAACAAAAAAGTGACAATCTTTTTTTTTGTTTTAAAGGATAGTTTTGAATTGGTACAGTGTTTTATAACATGAAAGAGCACTGGGTGATAATTTCTCAGGGTTGCATGTTATGTTAATGAGAAATGATTGCACATTACTACAAAAAATCCACAAAACAGAAACACCTTTCAACCTACATGATTCATAGTATCCTCCCTCATTTAATTGCAACTGGCACAAGGTATTTCTTGAGACATCTGTAACAACTTAGATACATCAGCAATTTTGTACAGAAAGCATTTGATAAGCTGGTAAAAAAAAAAATCACCTGGGAATGCTCAGTGTCAGAGCATTTCTTGCATGCAAGTACCTTCCTTTAAAATATTAGCAGTTTGACTTCAGCAAAAAATTAAAACTACAGGATCAGCAAAAGCACAGATTAAAAGTGGCTTTCTGTTGCTTTTTCTCTTGCCACAGGAAGCCTCAGTCCTCTTCTTTTCATCCATCCACCTACCACCCTCAAAAAGCATAAAACAGTAACAAATTTATCGTACATGGAAAGTGATATTGGAGGGCTCTTGGCCTCAAACATTTGAACCACGTTCTATATTTTGCCATACTTCTTCCAAGTTTGGTATCTACTTTGCTCTGTGTGGGTGCCAGATATCTGAAATTAGGCTGATAGCTTCAAGTTTTTTAAATATTGCACAGCATGAAGATTTTGTGATATTTTGAATCAATCTGACTTCCACCTGTAAAAAAATCATACAAACATCTGAAGTTAAAGTTGACTGAAGAGTAATGGACACTCATTTCTTCATTAGATCCTGAGGGATTTCTTTTTGAGTATGTAGTTCAGCATTTTTGCACGCTCCTAGACGAAATATTTCAAGCTTTAAGAGCGCAACTTACGTGAAACCTTCACACTTGACTGGTTGGAATAAACAACGATACAGTCTAAATGAACCCAGATTTAGTTGGTTTATGCAACTGAAAAACAATTCAGCTGTGAAACTGTTTGGACTACTTTAAAACAGCAAACCTCTGCTCAGCTGTGTTACTTTATCACATACAGAAGCAGAGCATCACCCACTAGAATGGCACTGAGCAACTCCTTCTGTACTTGTTTAAATAGTACCTCTGTGTATGAGGGTCTGTGGGCAGTATTTAATAAACAGCATGCACTGATGATCCAACATCAGCACAGGAATAAGTAAGATTCAGGATCCTCAGATTTTTCTGTAAACTTTGTCCAAATGCAAATGCTGACAATTACCTCAACTTTCATTTCCAGGACACCAACAACATCACCTCTGTGTCTCTCTTTCTGGGCTCTTCCTAAAATTTTCTTAATGTTAATTAATTATTAAATTATTCCAATCCTTTTGTGGCAAACCCATAATTTTCTTTATCACCTGTTCTCTGCCTTAACTAGAATAAACTCTATCTTCGCATCTTTTTCCACTTGTTTTACCTCCGACACTCCCACACACCAACTCCCATTACATCAGTCCAGCTCTACGTCTCTTGCCACAATAAATTTTCGGGTTTTACTTGTAGATTGTGCTTCTCTACTTCTTTTATTCCTATCTTTCATATATTACTTTTCAAATTTATAACTTCCCACTCAGTAATGTTTTCTCTATGGCTGGGACATACCCCTATACTTATTCCTCCCATCACTCAAGATCAACAGCCCTCAACATCATCACCGTGCCTTTTACATGCAGCTGCTTCACCTTATGTTTAAGCTTTATATCATTTAATCCATGAACCTCTGATTAACATTTCCAATGCTGTAAGCAGCCCACCATACATCAGAAGTCCTAGCAGAGAATGAATAAAGACTTTGATGTAGTAATGCACACTATGAATTTCAAACATAGCATGTAGCTCAGCACATGCTAGGATAACTGCCTCCTCTCTGGTGTAGCATTTCAATGACAACATAGCAATTTTTCTAAAGTTTTGTTTCTCAAAGAAGCTTTACATCAGTCCTAGTTCAGATTAGTCTCTTCCTAGCCTGCATTTTGAAGGCAGACTTTTCTTGTTTTGTTTTCAACAGTAGAAAAGCCAAACCCTAACCCAAAGACACAGTCTCTCCAACATAAAAGCAACAACTCAACCGTTGAGCTCTCCACAAAAACGTGTGCCTCAACTGTCTGGAAAAGAAAGAGCTATAGGTCGCCTTCACGGACAGTCATTAATATCATCTACTGTCCAAGATAAAAATAACTGAAAGATTACATTTCACTTTCCACCTTTTGCTGGAATCTTGGGGTTCCTTTTGATCTCAAATTATCCATGAAGGATCATCTTATATGTTCACTACCAATGCATCTCTTATGATCTTAGAAATTTCATGACTTTAATACATGCAATCCAAAATAGAACTTGAAAGCTCCATGGCTCTGTGTGGTCCACCACTACTCTGTTCTGGGCTATTACAGAAACTTGAGGTCTCAAATCCACATGTTCAGCAATGTTAAGACTTAGGCATACTAATTTAGTTCTAAAAACGTCAAATGACTTCCAGTGAGACGCTGAGAGGTAGATTTTAGACTCAGCACGTTAAAATTAAAGCTACAAACGCTTCAGTCCTATGCTTATTTCTAGCTCCTATCTCTGATAAAAAAAAAGCAAAAAAAAAAAAAATCCAAATCCTAAAATACATTCTTATATAGCTTCAATTTAGCAGCAAGCTAGTCTGAAAAAAAAAAAAAAAAAATTGTTCTATTTTTCCATAGAGCATATATGGCCTAAACATCATCTTTTTAATCTGTCATGTTAACACATAAGCAGCAAGAAAATGCAGCTAGGGAGTTCAGGTTCACATAAATCTATAATCACTGACTTACTTAAAATGAACCAGGACACTTATGCATATGTTTCCATTCACAAGTTTCTAGTAGCTTCAGATTAAAAAGACAATAAAAATGTCACGTTTAAAACAAGAGTCCTGCGACCCCACTGCCTTCCATATTCTACTGCATTTCCCTCACTGAAATGAGAAACAGCAGCCATGTATAAAGATTTAACACACCTGTCCCCTTTCCACTAAGTAAATTCATCTCTGAGGACTAATTGTCACATATTGCCAACTGGACAATAGGACTAAAATTTTCTCATTTAAAAGCCCTAATTTGGCATAAAAATTCACCACAGCAACAGTAATGATAATCACTTATAATCAACTGTAATTACAGTTACCTCCTGCCTACCTGGGCAAAGCCACACATGAAGAATCACACAAAAAGTCTTAATTGTTATTGCTCAGGCTGCAAAACCCAGTGTAGCAAAATGTGAAACAAAACAAAGGAATACATTTAGTTTCATTAACATCTTAACAGGTCCTGACAGGAGTTTTAAGGACATTGAAAATGTGACATGCTACAATCAAAAGCTGACAGAAATAAATGTTTTCAAGTAAATTTGTAAGTGAATCTTATCAAAGCATATAAAGTTCTAAACCAAAGATAAGCAAGACAAATAAGGAAACATTTACTATGATTACAGGGCTTGCTGACAAGGTAAGTATGACACGATCACCAGCAGTTTACAGAGCAAACCCTGGCAGCTCTGGCTTCAAAGGTTTGTGACTAAAATAAGCCATTACGCTGAAGAGAATATCCACGCCGAGCTGAATCCATAAAATATAACAGCATGTCTTGACTCTTCCCTTACAACTCTGTCCCACTCCAGGTGAACTGTGAGGTATTTCAACCTTAGAGCCACGAACACAATGACAGCTTTCTCAGAATCAGCATACAGGAAGGCGCTGCTTTTTAAGCACACCTATTGCCCTCTTCTCTTGGAAAGTCCATTCCAACTAAATATCACTGTCCTTATAACTTCTCTTCCCTGAACGAGGAGTTTCTACACAGTTGCCCTTCTGAATTCAAGGAAAACATCCAAGGTTAAGATTTCCTTGGAGGAGTCAAACTTTGTTCCCATGCATTACTGGGACTCTGAACACCTAATTAATTGCATTTCAAAAGGAGAATATCATATTTTCAAATTAGGTTAAAAACCTTCATAAAGAAAAGGAATCCTAAAGGACAGACTATGAGCCATACAAGTCAGGAAGCTATAAAAGTTACCACGGTACTTCAACAATGCTAAAGTGAAAAGCAAAAATTAATTAATCTTCTTCAGAAGTCTAAGTTCCCCTCATGAGTATGTGTGTAAAGACAGAGCCTATGAATACAGAACAACCCAAGAAACAATTTCTGCCTAAAAGAAATTGTTAAGAGCCAGAGTTTGAGAGAGAACTATGTAATGGGTTTGGTAAATGCACAAAGGGACTTTCCCAGATATTTACCTGCTAACATATCATGATGGCAGCTCCTTCCAAAAGTTCTGCCTCCATAAAATATTCAGAATTACAAGTCATCAACAATGACTGTACATTGTACAAGAGAACATATTAATTTTATCACCCAAATCTGTACTAAGATACATTGCCTTTGTCTCACCCCTTTTAGTCATTAATCTTATCATCACCATCACAGTTTGACTCATGCACGACTCTACTGAGGCCCCAGTAAACTCTCTCAGTAGTCTGAACACAATTCTTAAGTTGTGGTTTTTTGTAGTTTCTGTGACTATTTATGCAATTCAAACTGTACAAAAACTTTACGTAATTCCTTTGGCAAAGTAAAATCTTTCCTAAACGAGTATGATCAAGTAACAGAGCCATTTTATATTTGGAAAAAGTTAATACATAAAGCATAATTTAGATAAATGTTATTTATTTGAAGGAGAGTAAAAGAAATATGGCTCAAAATTTAAATTGATACAACCATGCGGTAAAAATGCACAACAGATGACACAGGTTTGAGAAATTATTAATTTCAAAACTGTATATGGTGTTGGATTTCTCATCTGCAAAATAACAACCAGATGCTATTCTATCATGGAGGAGAAATATAAAATTACCATCTTCTTGGGGCTGCAATACACAAAACTTTGAGCATAGTACAATGAACCACATTTCAGCTGCTCTGTTACAGCTACCTCTGAAAGACCTCCGATCACAGACTGCTCTTAAGAGAGTTTTAGTTATCTAATAATGCATAATTCTTAAAGAAAAATCCTGCAACAATTAAAAAAAGTGATGAATGTCAGTATCTATCAATTTTAAACATTTCCAGTGGACCTCACATGTTTTTATTCTTTATTGAAATAAAGGACTACTTACTTGATTAGCCATGTAGATTGTGAGAAGACCTCTCCTATTAACAGAAAAGATAAAATAAGTGAATGAATCAAATTTTTTCTTCAGACTATAGAAAAACACTTTAATAATTAAGAATATTTTATTAAAGAAGAGAATTTTAAAAACAGATTATCGATGGAAGATGAATGATTACCACCTTACAGAAAAATGAGTGCAAACCCAAAAATAGCATCTTGATAGTACAGCATCCAAAGCAGCGAGGAAATACAGGAACCAAGTTATATATAGCAGCTGGTTACTCCACATGAGTCCTGAAGCTGTCACAAGGGGCAAGGCACCTTGAATTACACACAGCACTTTACACAAAATAAGCCTACATATGAGCCAGTAACATAAGCATGCAAACAATGACCTAAACTTAAGTTAAATTGTGAATGCACAGCAAAATGCTTGTGTGTTAACTTCTGTTCTGTGATTGTTGCTATGTAACCTTAGCCCTTCTGCCTACAATATCAGGAAAAGGTTTCTGCTGAGACTGATACACAAATCTTGGCTGAAGCCAGTTGAAAGCCACAGTGCCAACAGTGCCCCAGAACAGTGGCCACCATCTTCTCTTCTGACCTTTATCTACTTTTTTTCCACTTCTATTTTTTGATCTGTCCCTGTGTCTCAGCCCACAGCTCACACTGCTCCTTAGGAAAAGTATGTACTTGGGCTCAAGCTCTCACATTTTTGTTGATTCTATTGCAGCACAAGATGAAAACTGAACTCAAGGATGTAAACGAGAGCTGCCCCAGCAACCAACTGCACTGTAGGGTCCAGATGAAATTAAAATTGTTTTCTATACAACAGTCACAAGCCACCACCACCCTTGAGAAACTGGAAGACATTACCACTGCAGGTATACCTCACCCTCAGTTATTCCTCCTCTTCTGAAAAGATTTCATTAGAAACTGTGGCCAAAGGCTGGAACACTCAGTTTCAGTATTTCCTTTCAGTCTGGTGTTCTTATCTTCTGGAGTCTACCATCAGCCTTGTAGTATTTGGGATTTTTCTCATTGTCCCCATTGGTCTTACACAAAAAAACTGAAAATTTTTGTGAAAGCACCACACGTTCAACTATTAAACTTCCTCAATATGCAAGTTATTTTATAACCTGAATCCACATTTGTCTTCATGTCATTTAGGATTTTTTTTTCTATTGCTACTACAAAAGGTAATAAGTAACAGAATGTCTAAACCAGGCTTGTATGTTCCATTTTGTCATGACATTTTAAATTTCCAAGCATACATAGAGTGCTTAAGAGAGCCGTGTGTTAACAGAACATTTCTTGCTATCAGTTCAGCTGAAGAAGTGAACAAAACAGAAGCACAGATAGCAGGAAATAAAGAAATCCCTCTCACACAGTTCCCAAGCTTGATTCATCCAAAATGTTGATTCAATATTTTCTAACACCTGTGTTTCCATGTCCATAACTTTGTCAAGTTATGCATCCAGATGAAGGTTTTTCACAGCAGCCATCTAAGCTACAGGGATACATTCCACTTAAAAGTTTTACTGCTTCCACAACACACTGAATTTATGGAAAGCAATCACACAGCATACTGACCTCTGCACGTTACTCTCTACTCACAGAGAGTAGACACAGTCAAATTTGGCTTAAGTTCAAAACTAGAAAATTTAGTTTCATGGCTGTTTTGGGGGGTTTTAAAACAAAAAACAACAGAATTACAAATCTGCTCTCTGTACACCTTCTCTACCCAGTATCACCCTGTGCCAGATACCAGAAACAAGATTCTAGCATGGAAACCTAAGGGAAAAAAGCCTGAATCTAAAGATCTGCTGAGGGTGAGGCATACAAGAAAAAACGAAGACAAAAGGTAGGGAATAGGGTCCATGAGTATTTAAGCAAAATAGCTCCTACAACTTGCAATAAAGCATAAAAACACCGTACGACATTTCTGAACAGGAAGGGTAAAAATTCACCTGTTGCAATAGATAAATTCAACTTGCAGGCTGGTCTTCAAACATTCACTTAGTCTTTCAGTTGACTACCTCAGGTGATAAAACAATATTGGTGCCTCAACCCTTCTGAGTAGAAAACTGACAGCTAATACAGTTTTGTGTATTGTAAATCTTATTTTTATTTGTTCTCAAGAAAAAATACTGGATATTTTGTGTTTCTTAGATTTTCTTTTCACCCCTGTAGTAGCATTAAAAATTTATGATAAACATCCAAACACTCAGCCATTTGGAAACACAAAAATAAAACTACCCAAAAGAGCTAACCTGGTAACTCAATCCACTTTGAATATTCTGGAAAATCTCAGAACATCAAAAGCATCCTCCAGTAAGACACCTGTGAGAAAACTCAACCAGCAACTGAGTGACAGATGCAGCTTCCAGAGTATACTCTGTGTATTCACAATTATAGTATCTACAGTGGGCACAAAGCAGGACAATCACTGTTATGTGCAACTTATTTAGTGGATTCTCCCCAGCAGTCTCTCTGTCATGCAGGCAGGGTTTTTCAACCTCCCACTGAAATTTATTTAGTCATTTTTAAAACACTAACAAACTAAGAACTAAATGAGTTCTAGTTTCTATTATAGCTCCTTTGGAGGTAAAATGGAATTCACCAACCACAAAGACAAAGAAAGGAAAAGGTGGTAGAGAAGAGGAAGGAAAGAAATCAGAAGCTGCAGTGCAGCTGCAGCAAGACCAATGTGAGAAGTAGGTGGCTGGGAGGAGACAAAATGTGCAGACAATAAATTTGTGCAAGGAAGTAACTTCTGGAACTGAAAACACAGCAAGTTGTTAGATGATGTCATCTCCAACTGCCTGCAACCAGCCCATTTGTGAGGCCCCAGCTAACTCCAAGCAGAGAGTCTTCTTCCTCCAAATTAATTCTGTGACTGGTTCAAAAATAAATACCCATGTTTCCAGGGAAAAGGGAAAAAATGCTTCCTGGCCCTGTGCAAATGTGATCCAACAAGCCTAACCCAAACCTGAACTCGGCTGCTAAAAAGCAGTTGGAAGCTCAGAAAATGTTGCGCTATTTGGTAGCAATGACAGCTGACAGAAAACAGGACAGAAAGATGGAGGTAGGCCAAGTAAAAGGGTCACTGGTACAACCCAAGGACTGTATTAAAACTGCAGCTGGTAAACAGAAGGAGAATATAATTGGGAAATTGTATTAGGAGAGCAGGAAATTATTAAACAATAAAAATAATTAGTCAGCCATGTCTAACCTCATGCTTTGGGGAGGTTTAAAGATATTAATAAACAGCTTACATTTCACTCCTAAAATCCATGAACCAGTGCTGAATGCTAATCTTGGCAGCACCAACATCAGCAGGTGGCTACAGCAGTGACGGTCTGGCAAGGTCACTATGGGAAAGCCCAAGCAGACACACACAAATCCCCACTGCCTGCTCCTCCTCCATGGTTTCTGGCTCAGGCCATCTTCTCCAAAGCCTGCATTCATAAATATCTGCATTGTGGTTTCCCACTGACTCCCAGTCACCTCTTCAATTGGCAGTCTCTTCCATACCCAGCTCTGTTTCTAATGACGTCTGTGATCGTTAACTCAGAAAAGAAAAACATGAGCTAGGGGTAACCCTAATTCATGAGCAGCAGACCAAGGTCCATCCTGCCTGTTTCTTGTATTGAATTAAAAAGACCAAAAAAAAAAACTTTGCTGGAAAAGTGTTAACAAGACAGGTCTCCTTCACCTGAAAAAGGAGGCTAGCACGAAGAGTAATCACATTTTAATTGCTCTTAAATTCAAGTCTCAAAGAGCAGTATTGTTTAGTATATATTTCACTTTGTTTCTCCCACTTTTTCTTCCTAATACACACTTTCAAATGAATTTTCTAACACGCTTATAGAGAACTGAGGAGGCAAGGTCTCAGAGTTTAGTTATCTAACACAGGTCACATTATCTACAGTTGAATAATTCCAATCTTGCATTTTCCACATTTAATGTTTAAATTACAACAGACCACAGGCTTCTAGAAGATAATTCTTCTCCTCAAAGAAAAGTTTAACTCGATAAAATTTGCTTTTTGGACAACTTGGTAACATTTCAGACCAAATTATAACAGCAATAACTCTTAAACTATGGCCTATAAACCTCAGCAGAGAACCACATATTTTTGTTATTGCACTGCCCAGAGGAAAGAGTCTGAAATAACCACTAAAAACCCCAAAAAGCTACAGGATAAAAATAACAAGGAAACTGAGCAGTGTACTGGGCTGTATTACCAGAAGTTTAGGTAGGAGGTCAAGGGAAATGATTAATCCCATTTACTTGGAAGTCACTACAGTGCAGAGTCCTGTGCCTGGTGTGGTCCCCAGTACAGGCAGCCATCGATCAGCCGGCATGCAGGAGCAGCACTACGGCTGGGCTGGCTCTGACCCGACCCAAGAAACAGCACTTTCTCCAGCAAGACACGACAGCACTGGAACAGGCACTCAGAGGGGTTGAGGGACCTCTGTTCTCAGAGGCTTGCAAGGCTCACTAGACAAATCCCCAAGCAAGCTGGATTGAATCCCGTGCCAGCCCTGCTCCAAGCAGGAAGCTGCACTAGCTGAATTTCCCAAGATTTAACTGAACAATTCTATTATTCCACAGCAAAAAGGTGGAAAGCAACTTCAAAATATCATCAATAAATTTTTTCACAGATTATAAAATCAAAAGAGATTACAGTGATAAACAATCTGTCTTCCTAACAAATACAAAACACGAACTCCTCTTTAATGAATTAGTTAATTACTTTAAAAGATTGAATTTGTCTTTTAAGTATTTCCAATCACCACAATCACTGCCATGTTATTTTATGCTTACTTATCATTACGATTTGCACTCTAAGACAAGAATTACTCTGGTCTCTGAAAACAGTTACATCTTTACCTCCTGTGTAACACTACCCCCTCCAACCAAGTCCCCCTCATACTACCTCTTAAACAAGAACCGAACTCCTTCAGTTTTTCCACCATGTTCCCTGAGTTTTTAATAATAGCTCTTTACTGGAATTGTCCCAGTTTTTCAAAATTCATCCTCAGGACTCAAAATGAAAATATAGGAAGGATATTTTACAATAGGAGATTAAAGTTCTCCTATCCTTCGTTTAACCAAAAGTATTTGAAAGTCAAAGAAATCACTGAGTGCTGCTCTCAGAATTTGCTTTTGCCTGTGAGCAAGGTATTTATATCTTCTTGTAAGTGCTGTAAACTCTGGAAAACTTATTTGATTGAGGCTAAAGTCCAATTTCCCTTACACGTGAGTAAAAAAACCTATTCGTGCCAGTAGAAGCAGCAACTGTCCAAATCTGCATGCCAACATGTTGTTTGTGGAATACTGAAGAATGTTTTCTTGCTCGGCTTGATGGGCTATAAAATTCAAAAAACAAGCAGCATAAACTTTTGTTTCATATAATAGCAAATCATACAAAATACCAATCTTTAAAAACAACCAAGATTGTTTTTTCCTACAAAATTCATTGCCAGTTCTCTCTGATTTATGGTTTTCCTCCAATGTATTTATGGTTTCCCTTAAATACCAAGTTGTTGCTAAGCTTAAAAAAAAAAAAAAAAAAAAAAAAAACAGCAACAAGGGAAAAAAAAAAAAAAAAAAAAAAACCCAGCCTTGCCTGAAGGTGGGATGAATCCTTAGAAAGTACTTAGCCTCATAGAAATTTCACCATAATTAATTATTGCAACCACAGCAGCCCTCAAAGAAAATTTCCAACAGAAAGCAAACACCTTCTCTTTCTCTAAACAGCCAGAGAAGAAAGGTAGGGTCTGTCATTTTTAAGCTGTATCTTTCTCAAGATTCATTCTTTCTTCAAAATATTTCTTTCTTTCATACATTTTGCCTTACCGTGTCCATCTTTTGTGTATAATAGCAGCACTCCAGTCCCTAGAATTTCCTCATCAAAAACTAGTTTTGGTGATACAAAATTTAAAGAATTTTCCCTATTGCCTTGTTTCAGTTTAACCACAAACCTTTCTGAGCAGACATCCTGAAATCTAAACATTCACTGCAATTAATTAAACTTATTTGAACTACCGTAACTGTTCTTTTTCACCAGTATTGTGTTTTTTATGATCACTTTTTTTTTTTTTGTCTTGACCAAACTGAAGGGGAAATAAGTTAGCAAGTCAGAAATAACAGGAAATAACTACAGGAGGATGAAAACCACTGCGTACAGATTGAACATAAATGGACTGAACAGGCACGTCCTTCAGTGAGAACAGCCCTGTAAGAGGGAGCCCCTAAATTCACCCCGCAGGGCAAGGGACACAGCGGCGCAGCTACACCCCGGCCCCAAACCTGCGACAGCTCCCGTAAGCCAGCACACAGCGGATGCCAGCAGCACAGGGGGATAGAAGGAGCCTGAAGATCCAAAGAGCCAAAAATCTTTATGTATGCAATTAGGAGAACAGGCTCTCTGATTACATCTGATCGATGGGTTATGTTACTCCACATACACAATAAATTTAAACGGCTGGGGGGGTGGGGCAAATACCCACAAAATGAAAATATCCAACTCGCTGCTAAGACAAGAGCAGTTTTAGCTTTATTAGAAAGTTTCTAACTTTATCCCCAGTCCAAAACTTCAAATTCTTGATGTTTGCTTTTCCAAAAACTCTTAGAGCTATCAAACCTAGACTTGATCTAAGAAGAAGCAGGTACTAGAGTCAAACTCACCTTTCTTTGTGACCTATACATGAAAATCTGAACTATACATTATATTTTAACCTTTTTTTTCCATAAATTCATTATATTAGTTTCCTACAAAATCATGCCTGAATTTGACATGAATGTCACTGTTCATTGAATCTGCTGCATATTCTGACACTTATCACTGTAATTTAACTATTTTTTTTGATGCTTTACAAGTCTAAGAAATTGCAAATAAAACTACTTTTATAAGAATCTCTGGATTCAAAGGCAAATATAGGGTCAAATGTTAAAAAAAAAAAAGGTAAAGAGCCCAAAACCTTTGCTGTACTGACTTGTAAAACAGACATTTTTAGTAACAAATATTTTCACATACATGTATACATATCATCTATAAATACATACATTATAATTACATATATATATTTTAGTAAATGGCAAAACTTGGGGACATTTGTCGTCTTTGAATTTAGAAGAAAAAAGGAAGAAAGATTCAAAAACAGTTAATTCAGACTTTAATTTCTGAACATAAAACTAAGAAGCAAACATAAGAGTTTGTAATGGCTCCCCAGACAGGACTCATGGTCTGCAAAAACAGGAAGAATTCCACCCATCAGCTTCAATCCCTCCCCCCCACTGTAAAACACCACTTTATAACTAGCAGAATTAAATCAAACACACAAATCACAGGTTACCCTGAAATGAAAGAAGTTAAAATGAAGAGGTAAGAGGTAGGGTCTTCTCTGCTTTATAGCAGCTTGACACCACAAGCAAACCCAACATAGATGTGGAGTTGAGATTGCATCCCTGTAATAACACAAGCACTACAGATTATGTTTAGGGTATCGTTAATCTCTCACACCCACCAATTTCCTACTGACAGCTGGAGGTCAGCAGAGAAGTCCTGGTGCAAAAGTTCACTAAAAATCAGGAGGAACAGACAAGCTTTCAAAATAATGCTGAAAATTATGAAAGCAGACCTAAGCAGTGAGTTTTCAGGAAAGAACATAGTAAGATTTTAGCTTAGTAAAGACCAGCATGCAAGCCTTCCTCATAAAAATAACGTTCAGAACTTCATCTCATATATACACAGTTTAAAGACTCATGACCCACTGTTTCTTTAAAGGAATTCCCTATTTCAATATTTTCAGTTGTTTAAAGCAGGAAATAGACACTTTGCAAACTGGAAAAATTGAAATTGCTCAAAACTGCAAATCAGTAATTCTTGCTTGGAGCACATTACACGTTAAGCAAAACGGTTTCATGCAAATACTCAGAATTTGTTGTTCTTAAAAGGAAATAAAATAAACTCAACATGTTCTATGATTTGAACACATGCCAAAGAAAGGGTATGAGAAAACTGGAAAGGGAGAGAAGCCAAAAATAAAATATATCTACAGTAATACATTCCAGTTAAATTAGTACCAATAATTCTTATAGAGTTTCTAGATAGTGCAGCACAAGATAAAATCTATAGTTCAAATTTTTTAAACTCCTTTATGTCCTGTTTTATACAGATTTTCTTTCACCATCGCCTCCCTCTTCCTTCTCTCCTGGTTTCTCTATGGTATCTACAGAGCAAAAACAAACGCTGACCTACAGAGGGGAAAAAACCTCTTAATTAAAGTGTGATTTAACCTCACAAGATTCTGTGAAGAGATAAAAAGATTCCAAAAAGCTTATTAGTATTATAGCATGACTGACTGGAAGATAACAGAGGAAAAACAAATTAATCAAACCTCAGGAAAAGAAATGAAGGATTTGGGGATTTTTTAAATTATTCACATTCTTGGTACAGAAGGTCTATCTAGTGTTAAGTAAGGCCCCAAATAACAATTTCTTTGGACTGTTGATAGTAACACCAAGCTGTTTTTAATCAGCTCAGTCAATCACAAAGAAAACACTCAGTTCTTTCTGGGCATGGGCTGCTTGGCCACTCTGTCTGGAAGGTATGAGCATAGGGCACAAAAGCAAATACTTTTGAACAAGACTGCTTTGGAGACTCTCAGCAGCAGCAGGTCATTGTTTAATGTATTCTCTTGGCAATCACTACCACTCCAAAGCAAAATAGGACACGATGGACAGAACAGTTAATAAAAATTAGGAAGAGCAGGACAGGGCATGGAAAAAATTCAGAGTTGAAAATATGTCCAGTATTCCTGGCCTTGGACACACTCAGGGTATTTTGAGAGTGAGAAGGCAGAAGGGAGAAAAAATTTGGCATATAAGCTCACAGTTGACAGCTTGGGGCTGTCCCAATACTAGCTGAAAATTATCCAGTATTTGACCTATTCTTCTCAACCTCTACCCCTTCCCAAGTTAAGAGCACTTCAACCACACCCTGCATATCCCAAATCCAGCTCACAGCAGCTCAACAAGAAGCAGCTCCAGAGGCTTCCCAAGAAGCCCCTTGGAATGGCTGGCCTTCCCTTTCCAATTCATATTCTGTGGACAGTTTGAGATAACCCATTTCACAACACAAGCTTTTTGATAAGTTACGCAAGTCATCAGTTATTTCATCTATTTCAAAAGACTTAAGCAGCCTGATACTGTTTTTCTAATCTGTCACACTAATAGCTACTGTAGTATGTGCATGTTTAGAACTAATTTTCTCTTTAGGCTCATAATGTTTTAATGTTACATTTGTGATTGGATTACACTATTACAAAGCACCTGAAGCAATTTGTAAAAAAGCTAATTTGACAAATAATCTAACTCAAACAATAACTATTGCAGCTTTCCACATGGTGTGACTAACTTCTAAATACCCTTATATTCAGCAACAGCAGACTAGCACTTCCAAGGGAAGGGTTGTATGGAGTTAGACTTGTCAACATACAGTGACATTCGCTTTTTTCCTCCCCTTTGGACCCTCTAATGACAGCCTATTAAGTCGTTTTAAAAACAGGCTTTAAATCCAGTTAGGAACTATTAATTTAATCACTCAGAAGACAGATGAATGCTATTAAAACTGTGCCTACGTCCGTAATGGGGGTGCCACAAGGGGTCCAAAGGAACGGCAGTGTCAGAAATCATTGTGAACCCTCTCTAGAAAGGCAGGCAAACCACACTAAAAGTTTGACTGAGTGTCATTCCAACACATCCCTCTTGACTGAGAAGCCAGTTTCTGGCAGGACATCAGTACTGGATGATGAACTGTGCCAGATACTACAGACAGACATTAATGAGATATTTCACCTACCGAAGACAGAAATAAGCTATTGCCAAGTCCAGTTTGAACCTATTATTTTTTGGCATTAAGTTCAAACATCCAAACTGCCAACGGTTGATAGTAGAATGCTTCTGCTAGTTCCTCAGTCCGTTGCTCACGAGGAATGAGTAACAGACACTGAAGAGCTTAAAAGGAAAAGCATACCACTACAGCAGCAAGATGGAGCCCATATAAATTCTTTCACGTAGACCAAATCATGCTGTACTACCAGACAGTCCATATTGTTTCAGTCTTTCACAAAGCTGGAGCAGTCTGGATTGCGATGACAGGTACTGGCCCAAATTCATGAGACCTGTTTAATGCTTGCCTTTAATACCACAGACACAGTTTGTTCCTGCTTCTTAGACAGACTGTCTTTAGGAGAAGGTTTTAATGGCATACACTTACTTTATCAAGAAAAGATTCAGCCTGGGGTGGAGGTCATCAGATTACAAGAAACACTACAACACGTAGTGTTTTATTCCTTCACCAAAGGAAATAAAAACACAGCATTTTCTGTCCCAGGATGTGGAGGGGAGAGGGCAGGAAGGGGAAGTAAGATGTTTGACCTAAGAATACTGCTGTAATCTTTGCCACAGAAAAGCTTTGCGTGATTAAATACAGAAAACCATTACCATTCTAAGTCTCTACCTTCACACTTTTCCTGCTGCAGGAGCTAACAATGACCTTAGTTCCTTGTGAACAACGACGCTCCAGAAAAGTCAATTTTTTTACAGAGGGTTTATAGGTGTGGAACATGGAGGCATGGAAACAAATACTTCAGCTGCTCTCATCTATCATATCTAGAAACCATATCTTACAAGCACACCGGAGGAACACAGCACTGAAAAGCTCCCTCCAAGGCTTCCAGTCATTGCACTAGAGGCATGCTAGGCATGGATGGTATCTTGCCAGGTAAATGTCCGCACTCAAGCCAGCTCACCTAAGCAGCATCTGAAGTTTATTCTATCCTAGCAGAGTATTTATTATTCCCCCTCTGGGAGCTACATGTTACACACAAGCATTCAGACACGGAAGATGTATTAAGTGTTTGCCTAAGCCAAGGAAGTCCAAATGAGTGTGTCCTGGATGCCAGTGCTGAGCAGACAGGACAGAGTAATTAATCCACTGTTTGTGCCATTTGAATCCAAGTCAGACTCACAGAACAGTCCAGCAGCAGTCTGAATTTTAACATTTTATCTGTCAGCATTTCAACAGAACTCTAAGTTTTACAAATTTTTGTGGGTTTTTTTATGGTTAATGATGAAAAACAGAATACAGAATTATACTACTACGCAGATGACTATAAATTTTCAGCCTACAAAGTGAACATTTCAGAAACAGATTTGCCAAAAGGGGTTCTTGAAATAATTTTTTTAAAAATTCAAACTTTAACTATAATCAAGTCTCAGTCACTCGTGGAGCCACGCAGAAAGAGAAGAAGGTATCTGCACAATCACGTGGGATTTACCACAGCTTGCTGCACGACCTTAGCACTGCCCTTTGCTCACCCAGGCTGGCCCCATGTGCACTGACAGAGTAGGACAGAGTTTAATGAGTGCTGCCTGAGATGTCTTTACATTCATGAAGCAGCCACATGGCTGGTGCTGTGCCTAAGCTGGTAAATCCTTCTGAAACTCAAGAGATCTGAAGACCACTAAGCAATTGCAACCAAATAGTCCTGCACGATCCATCTCAGCCCTGACTCTAAAAACACAAAGAGAAAATAAACCCAGTCTCAACAGACCCATCCAGATGTTGCTATGCATTCTGCACCATCTCCAGAATCACAGGCATATATTTCACATGGGATCTTCCAGTATTCTTCCCTGTCTGCCTGTGTTATCCTAGAAAATGGACTGTCAACTACAAAGCTGTAGCTGCTCTCCTGCTCTTCATCTTGCGCATGATTTCAGTTACCTACCACACAAGAAAGCTGAACCAATTTTTTTCCTGCATTCAAATGCTGCAGCCTGAATGTTAAACTTGGTTGCTAAATACTTATGCAGAAACAGCAGTTTTTCAGAATCCTGAATTGTTTATAACCTGGTCTGACTGACTGTATGCTTAGGAAACTGTAGTCACTGATTCCCAATAAACCTTCTTGCTCTGCTCACAAGTACAGAATTCACTTTGCCAAACTTTCATCCTCTCAAGTGGATGAAATCTGGTTTAAGACAGTTATCTAGATTGTAATGAGACACAGAATGGTGAATCATGCATGACTGGAAAGAAATGACCGCTATGAAATAGAAACACAAATTTAAGATAGTTAGGAAAGTCTAAGTGTTGAGTGCAACCCCTTCTTTTATCCAGAAAGTATAAGGATTATACCTCTACCTTACATGCATACACAGAATCACAAGGAGTAAAGGGCAGGAATGAAAGATAGACTTCCTGTAGGAATAATTAAGACCACCATATGGGAGAGATCTTTCTCACAGAGCAAACCAAGCGGTTCCCACAGTTCATATAAATGAAGCAAATTTTACTCTGCAGCTTCTTTTACAAGTGGAGCAGTTTATACCTTGCCAGTAACACAGCATCTCTCTATGACTCTCAGAGGACATCCTTTTCCTTCACACACGACAGCCTCACAATATGGCTACAATTCAAATTACAGCATTTCCCTCATCCACTAGGTGGGTGACCTGGTCACAGAAGGACATCAAATAAGTTAAACAGGACTTGCTCTGTGTGAACTCATGTTAACTGCACCTGGTGATCACATTGTTCCTTTAAACACCTTTCAGTATTACCAAGAATAATCTTCAGAATGTTTCCAGGAACTGAGGTTAGACCAACAGGGTCTTCCCTCAGACCCTTCAGTACACAGAGTAACACTGACAGGGGTCCTGTTGTAACACCCAATAGCTCCTTCAGAACTCTGGCATAAATCCCATCAGGTCCCATGGACTTAAGAACATCCAGCTGATACAACTGCCTCCTTACAATTTAAGTGTCTGCAAATGGACTGTACTGATACATGTGATCCTCCAGATCAAACAACTGAGCAACCCAAGGTCTATCAATACTATTACAGATGGAAGAAAAACAGTCTCTGCTCTTTCTACATCAGTATTAGTTGGGTGACCAGTTCAACAAGTGTCAGTGTGTTTTCTTTAGACTTTTCCTTGGTATTAATGTACTTTAAAAATCTGACTGTTGTCAGATACAGCAGTGATCAGTCTTGACTCTAATTGAGTTTTTGGCCTTTCAGATCTTCTCCCTGCATATGAAAACCACAGCTCTGTACTTTTTCTGTGATGCCTGACCTGCTTCCAGAGATCATACAGTTTCCTTTTCCTCTTGAGCTCCATGAGGAGTTCACTGTTCAGCCAAACTGGTCTTCTGGCCCACTTGCTCGACTTACAACACACTGGAATTGGCTGCTCCTGCACTTAGAAAAGGCAGTTCTTAAAAACTGACTCTATTAATATTAAATAATTAACTGAACAGTTAAAAAAACTCCAGAAACTGTTTCTAGGATTAACACATGATGCAATAATAGTATGACAAACAGAAAACTCTGAATATATCAACAAAGTTATGACTGTCAAGGATATACCTTAGCGAGAGCATCAGTTCTTCTAGTGTAAAATACTAGTCTGTCACAGGCTTTTTCCATGAAAAATACTCCCAAGAGCTGCCTATCCTGAGCTGCCTGCCATTTACAATGTTGCCATCATCACAGCATCTTCCAGACTGACTTCTGCACTCCCAGCCTTGAATGATCCATCAGTTTTCATTTCTTCTGATAACTGTTAAAGCAATCTCTTTTTGTGGAAGGTGTCCCTGTCTGTGCCAGAGGTGTTGGAACTAGACGAGCCTTTTAGGTTCCTTCCTATCCAGAACATTTTATGAGATGGTTCTATAACTACAGCACAGTAGCAGCCCTCAAAGTATGCAGCAAAACATGCTCAAATGCTTATGCACTGTTACTATAAAAACATAAATCCTCAAACACTGGCTCTCACCAAGGCAGTTGCCGAAGTACAATGGAATTTAACATATTTGGGGTTAGAAACAGAAAACTTTCCCAGCAACTTCTACAGCCTGGCTTGATATTCTACAGCAATAATCACTCTAGAGGAGTACAATTCCAAAAAAACTGTTTCCCTACTAGCTCTCCTTACCAGATTACACCACAAAATACTCATGTCAGTGATCCCAACTCAAGAGTTTTTTCACTACAATGCAAAGAATATGCAAAAAACCACCCCTCAACACAGTTTGTTTTCTCAATTTCTTATCTGTAGCAAGTACAACTAAAGCTTTCAAAAACACTTGCTGTGTTAAAAGAGTTTGTTCACTTGTTTTGATTATTCACTCCACCAAAATAGTTATTTATCTGTTTCCATAAAATATGTCAAACTGAATAACCACAAAACATTTTTGAGATAGGAGACTGTCACCTCAAGTCTAAATATACTAGACTATATTATAAAGTAAATATACTTTATATATTATAAAGAAACATATATCAACACATTTGTATTTGAATGTTACAAAGTTACAAAATTCATGTATTTCTTTACAGTGTATAGTTTTTACCATTAGTGTGCAGCCATATTCCTCCTTTATAATGTATTCAGACTAATGGCATTTATCCAAGCAAATAATCCTAAGAGCATTGAATGTTTCATCAGAACAAATATACAATGTAAAAATTCCACATTGTTCTTGCACAAATGTTTCTGACCTTTTCCAAGCAATACTTTTGTTTCCAAGAACACTAAATATATGTGTGCATATATAGGTGTCCTCTATAACACACACTGTTGCACTGCTTTACTTTTTAAATGCATTTGTTTTAAATATTTTTTAAGAGTCCAGTACTGATTTATTTTTTTTTATAAAAAACACCCAAAGTTTTCAACTAAAAACATATTACAAATAGTTGCCCAGAGCAAGATTTTACAACCAAATTATAAAAGCCCTAAATCTCAAGTTTTATAATGCCATCAGTGACAGAGCCATAACTGCAGCGACGAGACAGGCGCCGCTATAATGTTAACAGCCAGTATGTAAACATTAATGCAGCCTGAGGGGGCAGCAGGGGCAACCCCAGAAGTGGCCCTTCGCAAACACCACAGAAATTTTAGGTGCTTGTAGTTAAACTTTCTCTGGCTTAATTAATTACGAAAGGCAGGGGGAAAACAAAACAGCCAGGCAGCAAGACAATTAATTTCATCAAAACTGGAATTGTGTCCTCTCTTAAACCTTTATAGTTCTTGAAATTCATTAGGACGATTTCTTGAGCAATGGTACAATAAAATGAAGTTTGCCATTCAGCTACTAGCAAAGCGCAAAGGGTTTTGAAATATTCAGCACGTTTACAAAACACTTAAGAGAACAACACCTTTTTTTTTCCTAGAAAGTAATCACAGAGGTCTTAAATACAGGCTCTCCACCAAGCTATGGGACTTCTCTGTCTTAGAAGTGCGCAAGGTACAACTGATCTAGTCAGGCTTCCAGTAACACGCTGGCTGCAGCCAAGTCCCAAATCCCATTTCAACACCTTGATTCACAATAATTTTAACAAGTATATTCAGTTGCTTCCTTACTTTCTAACAGTTTTGGTATTCCTAGAAAAAAGCAGTGCTATGTCTTTCGGTCCAAGCCACGTATCTTCTCCTTACCAAATGTTCAATTCTTGGTGATAGCATTTAATAGATGTTGAAAGAAATGTAACTTGGAATTACAAACAGAAGCCAAAATACATAAGCAAAATAGTCTTTTTTAGAGATGATAAATAAAATTGCTCCTTATCGCCAGTTGGAAACAACACCTGTAGGAGTTAACAAGGATTGTACGGTTAAAAAATTCCATACAAAGGTTAATAAAAAGAATGCAATGATTTCCCAAGGAAGCTCAATGAAATGCATGGAACTGATTAATCTCTATTTTTGAGGAGGCAATAACACAATTTTTAATGTCTACCACTACAAAACTGAATTCTGTGACAAAACAATTGCATATTTTTCAACAGAAGATGTAAAACAGGTAAAACTGCAAAGAACAGTATATTCTTTAAAGTATAATCATGCAACTGCACCTATTAGAAGCTTGTTTACTTATTATTATATAACCATAGCTATTATGACAATATAAACATAAAGAATGATTAAAATACTGACAATTAAAACAAATTAGAACCAGCAAAAATGCTTCCTCTTAACCCTAATCCACAAAGCTTGAGAGCACCAGAAAAAGGGAAAAATTCTGAGTTCCTCTTACTGGAGTAAGGGACGAAAGGCACAGAATACGTGTTTGCAATCAGCAGATTCATAAACTCCATGTTTATGTATCCACATCCAATTCTTATCTAAGAAATAATTTGTATCAAAACATTACTTAATAATGTGAGCAGTTCTCTTATGATAATCTCACAAAACATTTATGGATACAAAAAATTTAACAAGTGTTTTTATTCCTCATCCCTTTCCACAGACCCTGATAAACCAGTTTTCAGAGACAGGACAACTATATTTTATGGTCATCAAACAGAATACACATGGACACATTAATGTGTCATTTATATCTTTATAGACCTGTAGGAGCATAATATAGTGCAGAGCATTTCCTGAGTCTGTTTGAAGTTTCTATGCAATGTCACCTCCTCTCCCTACTGCCAGTGTCCTGCAAATCTCTAATTGCATATTATACAGATAGAAACTACAATCAAACCAATTCTGTAACACATTAGAAAACATGTTCCTCCTCAGGATTATAATGCACCTAGCCAAACTATCAATCTCTTTTTCTCACTCTTCCCTATGAATTACACACTACAAGGCTGGCACACATGAACAGCAACACTTGGAAGAAAATCTGATTTATAAGCCTGCTGTTCCCAAGTTCAGGACTGACAGGGACACTGTGCAAGCAAATGCCAGTGAAGTACTTAAAATAGGGTATCCACTTGGGAAGAGATTAAGTGATTAAGTTCAATGTTGCTGGCAGCTGCTAGTAGCGATTTGAAGGGCTAGAGATAAGTTTATGAACTCAAATCAGGACTGTTTCCCACTTCTCTGATTTTTCACTACAATTTGTTCTAAACTGCTCAGCAGATAACTGAAAATGACCCTGTGTCTCTATGTGAAACGTCAGTTTCCTAAGGGACTGTGTGCCTATTAAAATTTGATTTTGCCTGTAACAGAAGCTAATAGGCAAACAGATGTGAAATCAGAAAGTCGTATTTCACTGTCAGCAGCAGCATTTTGCACACTATACATAGTTGCCAACTGAGAACATACCAAACAACTTTGCATTTTAAAAAAACCTTAACTTTCAAATATCTTTTGACATCCTTTAATGATTTTTTTTTCATTAAGAACAATGACCCCACATTTTCATACATGCGTTATACTACAATACCAACATTTCCTTCTTTCCTTTAACTGATCCAACATAATGTGAATTTTAGGCAAAATATCTTAAATAACACATGGATTCTGACAGAAAGGGGAATAACCCTACAGGAATTAAGTATTACAGCATCATTCACTGCATACGTGCTGTACCAATCTTCTTTTGTCATTTCCAGATACCTCTATTTCAACTCCCATTTCTTTCAAACTTCAGATGCTAAATAGAATCCTCTTAAGATGTCAGAGCTTTCATACATTGCCACAAACAAGTCTAGAAAAATCCATTTAATATAAAATTTGCCTACTCTTTTTGTTACTCTTAAAAGGTGTACCTTTGCAACTTCCTGATAGATGTTTTGCTGTTATACAAAAACCTTGTACAGCTTTGGGCTCATAAGCAGTTTCAACTGTCCACTCACAAATATTCTGAAAGCTACAAGAAGGTCACAGATTGACAACAAGCCTGATTTCTTCCTCTTTAACATTATCTAGAAACATTAGAAGTCTGGGACAGAAAAGCCTGACATTGTAACAAGTCTGTAGGAAAAGTTAAGCCAGTGTTATCACTGATCAAAGGGAGAAAATGCATTCGCTCTCACCCTAAAACGATACTCTGATGAAAATAGCAGTGCTGGAGTCTAAGTAAGTAGACAAAGTTCTACTAAAATGTATCCAATCTCTTAAAATGTAATTACAGCAAGATAAAAATCGGTCAGCTAGAGAGAAGAAGAAAAAAACAATTAACTTATTTGGTAACTTGATTACTATTTTCTCTATAGTTACATAAAAGAATGTGATTTAGAAGTGCTCCCATATTTCCAGAACCTCTTACACATCCTAAATCCTCAAAAACAATGGCTAATGCATTCTTTTAAAAGGACAGAACTCTGACATACATAAAACCTGGCATGGGATTTGCTTACTCCACAGCTGAAGTTCAGGAATGGAGCATGACAGTGAGTCAAAAACAATGATACATATATGCCATTATTTTTAAATGACTGCTTAAGGAAGTTTCAGACTTTCACAGTAATCAAAACTGCATTCACACCACCGCTACTACCTCCTTCACTATCTTTTTAAAAAGAGTAATCCTGTACTTTACCCTTCTCATACCTTCTCTTCTTTAAATTAAACTTACTAAGCAGATGCCGAAAGCATCTCACACCATAGTAAATTAAGAAAGTAATGTTAACTCACACTATTTATACAAACTATCAACATAATTTGAATATCAAACAATAAAACCTTACAAGCCAGGATTTCACCTGCCACCTTCCTGGGCCCATTGCAAATGGCAGCTTTGGGCTATCCTTGGACTACCTGGAGCTTTCTTCCCCCTCTCTAATGCTTCCATAATAGACTTACCTCTGAGAAATGAACTTCAGCACCTCTCCTTAAGTGAAAGGCTTTGCTTTCTGTACTGTTACATTCCACCCAATCTGAGTTATTTCAACTCACCCAGAGTTTTCTCCATATCATCCTATAATTCCTCCATCTTAACTAATGTCATGCTAACTCAAGTCATCAGCATTCTCCTTCTCTGTGACTAATTGTAAATATTGCTCAAATATAATTTAAAAAACAAGCAAGAACAAAACCATAGTTTCATTAGGAAGCTCTAAGCAACCAACCTTTATCAGGCAATCCTGAGCAATGCAATTGCACATTAAACAAGACAAACAAACAAACCACAAACATGAAACTCAACATTCGTAAAGTGTTTTTGCACTGCAGCTTTCTAGTTTTAAATTTAAGGTTGCGAAAGACACTATTTTAGATGAACTGTATTTCCAGCACTCTGAAATA
This sequence comes from Hirundo rustica, assembly GCF_015227805.2. NCBI lineage: Eukaryota > Metazoa > Chordata > Aves > Passeriformes > Hirundinidae > Hirundo > Hirundo rustica. The sequence goes on along the minus strand of NC_053451.1, from coordinate 35,585,107 downwards.
AGCCCACTGATTTGTCAACTGTCAATCATCAAATGACCAAAACAAGAAACATTATTATATTAAGCTAAAAATCCATAAACACAAACCCTACCTGCTTTTTCTTTCGATGAGAATAGCCATGTAAGAAGCAGGTAAAGCTGCACCAAAGCCAGGAGACCAAAAGTAGAATTTTCCAAGTATCTTCCTGAAAAAGTAATTTATATACATATTACACACAAATGGAACATTCATGCACAACACCATAGTTTATCTGTATTATAAAATTACAAACTATTTATTAATTTTGTTGTCTTACATTAATCTGTACTTACTAATAAACACTACTCGTTGTATTTTCACAGTAGGATAATTCTCAGAGGAGTTTCCAAAGTGCTTCATATAACATTAAATACCTGAAACACTTCATTAATGTATTCATTTCATTTAAATGGCTACTTCTCTTTCAGAAAATCAGTGTTTTCCAAGACATATTTTTGAGAAGCTGCAGATACTAATTACAGAAAAATCTTCTAAAAGACCTTATAGCCACTCATCTCTTTGCTACTTGTCCAAATACAAGTAGGATGTTGAGGAAGATCTGCCTTGTGGAACATAGCGATGTAGTCAGGTGAGACAGAAATCAAATAACTATAATACACGCCACACTCCAAACAGGCAATCCACTGATGCTAAAAACAGGAAAATGCATATTTACACTAAGCCAAGGAATCAGTCTGTGCATTACAAGTGGAAACAACAGTGAATTCCCAGTCCTATTAAGCTGGGAAATCTCTCATTTCTGGCAGCTAGATCTGGATTTCTTTTAGAGTCCACACAATTTCAACTATCAAAATTCCTTCAACAATAAGAGTTAAAAAAACAAAAAAAGAGTTACCCAAATGGCAATATCTAAGAAAACCTTTCTATAAATTGGTTACTATAAAAAGAAGAAAGCAAAACTTCATGTCAGACACAAGGTCACCCACCACGTTTGATCTGTCCAAGAGACCTGCACCTTCAAACTTATTCAAGCTGATCACAGGCAAACAAGAGTCAGAGAGTTGTGACATTTGGAAGCATGGCAATAAACATACTTCAATTATACCAATGCTGCTCAGCTGACAAACACTATCAGTGAGAAAACAAAGCATTACAATGGAGTCTACTCTCCTAAAAACACAGCAAACAAAATGGCAAACACACATGGTAGAAGAGAACACTTTCTTCGACAAAATTTCATGTTGACAACACAGAAGATAGAACAAAGATAATTAATCAACACCATCTGATTAGCTCACTTTCATTCTTGCCGTCAAAGGCATAAGCAGCCTCATTTCATACTCCTGCAAAAATAACATTAGCAGCCAGCAATGCCAGCTTATGTTCGTAAGCGAAAAGAGAGCCAGTGTATCAGCAGCAAGTGATGTAATGGCAATTACACACACTGCTCATTCCCACGGCTGCAAAAGGATAATTTCTCAGGATGACAATGCCAAATGCTGCAGGAGCTAAAGTTCATTATTAGGACTCTCTCGGAAAGTAATTACTGTATGAAGTTTCAGAGAAGTCATTTTAAGCATCTTAATAAGTATGAACACATCTTACCAGACACACCTGTTAAGTAACAGAACAAATGCCTTTTCTGTGGGAAAGAAACAGTAATTTGTTCTTTTGGCATGGTTTAGAATCCTTTTACAAATGCTTGCATGTTTGGTTTGACAAGATTTCGGAAACAACAGTAACACATTCTACATAATAGTGGAAATAAAAATGTAGAGTCACTAACTGAAGCATTTAAACTTCTCCTAAAGTAAATGAAAATTAGGTTTTGTTATTACTTGCATGATTATTTTCACATGTCCATTGGGTAGAAATTGGAGGAAGAACTAGGAGTTCTTTCAGGTCATGCATCTAATTCCTCAATCTACATGCTTTACATGGACAAACTTAATTACTCTAGTTGATATGACCATAGGGAAAAAGCAGAACCAAGTCTCTGTGAGGTTTTACAGGTAATTGAACCATAAACTAAAAATCAGACCTTCCATTTAACAGATGCAATGCCTGTCAACACAGGAACCCAGCACTTCCATCTGAAGCCCAGACAGATGTAGTCTTCTGGATCTCACCAGCGGAAGAGATTACAACCCCCAGCTGGACTGTCACACATCTGTAACAGAGATCATCACTCTCACTGCTCTGCCAACAGAGCAGCTTGTACATAGACCCTAATTCACCACACACAAAAAAAAAATAGGATCTAAAAATAAAAAAAAGGCAGTCAAGTTAGCTTGGCAATCTCTCCTAAAACAAGAACATCTACCCACTGCCTAAGCCATTGCTGACATGGGATTTAGATATTTTTGAAATTTTATCTACCTTTGAAATGATGAGAGTATCAAACAATGCCTGAAATTATTTTAATTCCACATTCTTGCCTAAAGTTTTACATCCTTGAGAATATTTGCATCAGGTTCAATGTTAGTAGTTTTTCCTAGCTGAAAGAAACAAACTAATATAAATATGAGTTAACATGTCCAGCTATAAACCCTCACTTGATTGCTGTGGTCTAGAACTCCAGGAGGGTAAGAGCAATCAACTGCATGGGGCTTGCTGGACAATTCTGCTTCTGACTACTGCTGCTGCTATAATAAACCTTTCAAGCAAAAACAGATATAAAACTGCAGCATATATCCTATTGTACAAATCTATCACATCCAATCTCTCATCACTATCTAGATGGAGAGCATCTAGGTCTTCACAGTCTCAAACAACCTCTTTCTATGACTGCATATCAAGTCCAGAAATATTCAGGCCAGTTACACAGACACAGAGGCACTGGTATTTCTTTGATGGTTTAAAATGTTTCTGGCCTAGATAATCATGTACCAAGGAAGTACACTGAACATAGAGCAGTAAATCAAAACAAATCAAAACTTCAATCAAAACATTAAAAAATAAATATTAAAAAGGACATATATTGGTTAAAAATAAAGGACTGAAGTCTCACATTTCCATCCCCCATCAACCACCCAGGAGCAGGTGAGAGAAGCAAGCTTTTATGGCTCAAGCTGCAAGACAAGTATGCTAAATACAAGATATTAAATATATTTCAAGTGAATGACTTTCCAACATTATGATCTTAGGAAAAACTCTTAAAAAGGCATACAAAGCCCAGTTTGTAAAGGTGACGTATTCATTCAGCTTCCTGGTGAGGTCTCATTTTTTTCTCCAAACACCACTCACCCAGCTCCTTGACCATATTTAAGTACTGAAGTGACTTGTTCAAAGAACCTACACACAATGATCCTTCCTGATAAACAACAGCTAGTTTAAGAGCCTGTCCCTGAGTAAGGACAGAGCTGCTTTTTTACTTTGCACTTCAGCAAATTTCGTAAGTGACTTTAATCAACAGATCTTTCTGAAATGGATGAGAGTTAATTCTGGATTTCTGTGCCCTAAATAACCTTATATAATCTCTCATATTAGTGTTCAGTCCCTTTTACGGATTCCTTAGGTATATCCAAAACAAAGGACATAACAGGAACTTCAGTGGCAACTTCTTTCTACTATGCAAACCAATTATTTATGCCTTGTTTTGTTCCACACATATTAGCTACTTACTAATCATTTACTAATTGCTGGAAGACAGAGGACCTTTCTTCTTGACAAGTCCTAGCAAGCACTCTTGTCAAAGGCACTTGGGAATTCACGGACAATGCACCAAGTAGATCATCACCGGGTATGTACTCATTCTTCAAAGGACAAGAGTTTGGGAAGTACTCCTCTGATAATCATGTCATCCATTGCTTTCTGAAATGTCATTTAATAGCTCTTACATATCCTAATCACTTAATTGCTGAGGCTCTGAATTTCATTTTAGACAGAAAAGCTGCAAAATTTTCCCTATAGCTGGATATTCATGTACTTCAACAGGCACCATTTCCGTGGCTGCCTTAAACACTCGTTTTGCCCCTATTAGTGATTTCAGTTCACCAGTTTCAACCAGCACCCTAGCCAACAACTTTTTACTTACAGGTGGTGGGCAGTGTGCAGAGACTCTGCCAGCAAGGATTCTGCTGCAGCTGTTTACTCCTCACAGGCATCTCTTTGCAAGAGAAAAAGCACAGACACCTCCCAAGATGCTGGCTGGTTACTGCGCAGCACAGCTGTACCAACGGCAGGGTAAACACTTACATGAGTCCCCTGTCACATTTAATCACTGGAATTGTCCTTTACGTGGTTCTCACCTAGATCAACCCAAACAATGTTTCAAGGAGACCTGGAGGACACCTGGGCTAGGCAGCATTTCTGTTCCCCACTCTGCACCCGGCCCTGCTGTTCTGGAGGGGGAAACAGCTTTAGACAGCTACGCTCAACAGAGGTGAAAGTGACGCCGTGCCAACTGGCTGCAAGACACTAATCTCTTACCTACTTCACTGACTGGCACAGGCACAGATCTGCTAGATGGCCAATATCCTGTGAAAGAGGAACTGCTGAAAGCCACACCAGCCTAATTTAGAGAACAGCATGTAACTACAGCACTGGAGTAAAGCACTGCAGATTTACAGGCAAACGCATGGCAGAATAAGGAAGAGCATTCTGTAGTTCAGAGGAATAAAGATAAATAGATATTAATGCAACCTGGATTGTTAGAAAACATCATATTCTTTAGAATTCATTACTTATAGATTCACTTTGAACTTTGAGAATTATTTACTGGGAAAGCATTCCGTGGCTCCTCAGTCAGCTCCTCTTCTTCTCTGCCTTCTCCCCCAGCTTTGAAGGAAAGTTTAGAGGCCTCTAAACAGATTTAGAAGTAGGGCATAAGGGGGTTATCTTTTAGAGGGGCTGTTCAAGTGTGCTGTAAGTTAACTTTCAAACATTCATAGCTGCTGTGGGCTTTATATGTCTAAACATCTCTTACAATAATGCGTAATTATATTAAAAAAAGTAATTTTTAATTTTTAACTATCCTGATAGTTACTTGAAATATATGCTGGAAACAGAATACAGATGTGTCCTTTATGCTCATTTTTCAGAGTTAGTCTGTATCTTACAGAATCCCAGAGGCTGTGCTGGGATTTCCTTCATTTATGACCATAGGGAAAAGTACAAACTTGGATGTCTGGAAAAGTTCAGTATAATTAAAAGTTATCACAGCCTCTGCATCAGGAAAATAGAAACAAATTTCAAATTACATGAATTTTTTCAAGAAAATAAACATTAGGCCTTTTAATTCCCCTCTAGAATCTATTTGAATTTCCTGCAACAATGTGTTTTGAATCCATAAAACAGAGAAAAAGAAGCAAAGTGGATTCCTTGACTTGTTTACTCATTTAAAAGACTACAAAAATGAGAATAAAGTAACTTTTAAAAAGCAAAGTTTCATATTCAAATGGTAAAACCAGAAATCAAGATGATTGCTGTAGCTTTTCTTATTTCAAAATATTACAAACAAGCCTATTACAAAAAGAGACAAAGTATTATACAAATTCAAAAGTCACATAAAAATAGCTCTACTGTGTTACATTTTTAGGACAGTATACCAACCTTAAAATGCAAAAGCAAGCAATATACAAGGTCCCATTTGCTGTCAGAAAGGAAGTCGACTGCAAGATCTCAGGTAGCAGTTTGTACAAATAATAGTCGAGTTTTCGTTTCCTGAGAATAGCTGCAACCTGAGGGAGAAGGGAAGACAAAAATCAGGGGACAAGCTTTAATTCAGTTAGGCACTTTTTGCACATCATAAAGAAAAAGGAAAATGGAAAATGAGGCATGCCCACTTAAACAGTAAAGCCAAGCCTCTTAAACTTTATGAGCACCACAAAGATATCCTTTGAACTTGTTCCAGCTGTTACAATATTTATACCAAGAAATACACAAAGCAATATGAAATGGGAAGTATAGGAGGAATTTTTATTACCTTGTTACCACTGACCATAATTGTCAGAAACATTGTTTGCCAGATATCAAAACTTTTAAGATGTGATATATCTACAGAGTTTTGTCTTCCAGACAATTGGACAATCACACAATTATGGTCAGAGTATCACTAAAGTAATCCAAATACAAGCCTTACACAGTGTCTGTGATGATGTATTTTTAAAGGTTTTCTACTCCAATTAAATAACTGCAAGTCCTCAAAAAATGTTCACCATCTGCTGGTAGAGCAACATATTTTATAGAATTCGTACACTATTTAAAAAACTGCCTATAGCAGAAAATAGGCCCAATCCAAAAAATAGACCCTCATTTTGTTCAGTTTAATGCATGCCCCAAGTATTATAAAGAATAGATTATTTAATGACTCAAACAGTAAAGGTCCTCAAACGTTTTGTCAACATCAATTCTGCAATTAGCTAACAGGAAGGTGTAGCAAACCAGGCTTGTCTCAGAGGTATCCAGGGCTAAGACAAGAGGCAACAGACAAGCTCAAGTATGGGAAACTGGTTAGAACTAAAGAAAAAGTTTTCATTTGAGGGTGGCTGAATATTGGAGGAGGTTACCGAAAATGATTGTGGACTCTCCACACCTGGAGACCCCTGAAACTTAACTAGGAAAGTCCTCAAGCAACCTCAGGGCCCCCCAAGGTCCCTTCAGCCTGGGTGCTCTCACAACTCCACAAAAGTATACTTTGATTTACTGTCAGACAAATTCTATCCTTTTTTTCGTTCTACTAGCATTATTATCTTTATCTGCACCAATCTCCCAAGGAGTCTCAAAACTGGTTGGAGTTTTTGGTCAATGCTTAGAGAAGTTCCAAACAGAGCAAGCTGCATATTGCTAGTGCTGATGAGAAAAAAAGAAATATCCTGTAAAATCCACATTGCAAACACATCTCAAAGTCTCAGCTGGGAGAGGGAGAGATTCTTCCCAAAGGTTGTCCACTGAATAGCCAACAGATATTCTAGAATTAAAGATGGGCTGAGGATCTACTAAAACTAACCACGGGAAAGTCCTGCCAAAATCTTTTTTCCAAAATGAAGCTTGAACTAAGGATTAAGAAGAAATCCATGCATGAACAGACCTCTGAAAACAGATTTACATCCTACTTAATCAAGTGTCAAGACTGCTTTAAGCGTAATGGATTAGGCAATAATGCAATCCAGATAATCTCTGTGCTGAAGTCCTGACGAAGCCTAAATGCCAGATAACTAGCTGCTACTCACTCAGCTATTTCTAGCATATTGTAGGAAGGATATGAACAGTGGAACAAAATAACCTTTTTTTTGTTTGTTTCAAGAACACAGCACTTACACCTAACTGTGAAGCCTTGCTCCCTCAGACCAAAGTGTAAGAAGTGCAACATGGAAAGATTGGTATCTTATAAATAAATGTCAAATAAAATTCGACTTATTTCTGTAATGTCTAATCTAATACTTTAGATTAATGTAAATTTCTGCTTTCCCTTCTCTTTACTATCCTGCTCCCAAATAAAAAACAGAAAAGAACCAGAAACAATAATATGCAAATCATTCCAAAGGAAATTGCTCACACTAATTGAAAGAGAAGTATGTGTGAGAGCAGGAGAGTTTCACGCACACTTGCCAAAAATAAAATAAAATAAAATAAAATAAATAAATAAAAAGAAGCTTACAAAAGCTTAAATTTTCTAACTGCTTTATAGACATCAATGAAGCTAAATATGGTGTAGGGCTGAAAGCAGGCAAGAGCAGACTATAGAGTTCTCCTACTACCAGTGATGTGATTACATGGAAAAAATAACAGATATTTCTGGATATCATTTTGCTGTCCCTACCAGTTCCACAGATTTCAAAAAAGTATTATTAAAGTGCAGAAAGATCATGAAATCTGATGTCAGAACTCAGCAGTTCACGGCTCCCTCTGGGATACACTTCAGTCAAGTCAGCTGGGAGGACACTGTGATGAAAACCAAATTCTTACAATAAATGCACTGCTCAAGGCTTAGCAGTGGATGTCAGTAGCAGAAAGAATGGAAGGAGAGTGCATCAGGACATCCAGTAGGTACTTCCTTGGCAAAATAATAATCTCCAAGAAGATGCTAACAGATGTATTGAGGGGAAGGGAAAAAAAAAGGAAGGGGGGAAAAAAAAAAAAAAAAAAAAAAAAGCCTGGTCAGTATTAATAAAGAAAAAGACAGAAAATATATTATCTAGCATTAACTATAGAATTCACACAACAGTATTTTGACTCTCCAACACAAAAAATGTTAATTATAAAAAAATCAGTCCACCAGTTTCAGGATACCTCAGTTTGTGGAATATCATTACTCAAGTCCTTGTTCTTTTTTAATTTAGTCTTTCTATAAAAATGTTAAGATCTACAGATCTAAAAAAATCAGAATTTATTTATTGTGTCCTGACCATGGAAAGAATATACGCAATTCCAACGCCACCACTGAACCACAGCTACATAGCCCAGTGCAGGATTTGAGCTAGGCTATTGGTGTTCCAGCAGAAAAGGAACACGAGACTCCAACCCAAGCTTTGCCACGATCTGAGGCATCAGCCAGGCCCGATTATTTTCATGATGTGTCATGTAACGCCTACAAGTATTCATCATCCAACCACAATAACCTCAGCTTCACCTCCAGTATCCTCAATCCTCACCTATATCCCTGAACTACGGATTCCACAAGAGGCACTGCACACAAAGGATGGCTTGACTTAATGAATGTACTAATTGCCTGACCAACGTACCGTCGGACAGGTTACACAGCAGGCTGAAAACACCACAGGCTCTGTGCCAGCTCTGCGGTCATGTGTACAACATCGTTGTCTCTCCCTCCTTAACCATATCCTAAGTCTGTACAAAATGTATGACTTCAGGGACTACCTCTCCATCAAAATTTGGTGCAATCAGACAACACATATTACACCGTCTGACGGAAAATGGTAACGAGCCCTACCATCTCTCATTCCTTCACAATATCCAGCTGAAATCAGCCACATCATATTTTATTAAAGAAAAAGAGGAAAAGAAAATAAGAAATTGTTTTAAAAACCCTATAGAAATATGCAGACGCTCAGCCAAATCTTCAGGAACGCAGAGTTCAACAGCACTTATAAGCACAACTATCTGACATGTTGAGGCACCTTTAAAATGCAAATTTAGAGATTACCAATAAAACTGTGCACATGGTTTATACAATCCATGTGCTGCAAGTCATTAAAAACCCAAGGAAAAGTTTATAAATTAAGTTGCACGCTAAAAGCAAAGCAACCCCCAGTATTTAAAATAGTTAAGAAAATACCTCCAATTACTCAAATGGCAGGCAGAGCAACAAACAGATGTCAGATTTCTTTCATAATTATGTTCAATTGTTTATATGTTCTTTTAGAATCATTTGCATTTTTTTACACATTTTACAACATTACTTCTTTGTTTTATAAAAATTATTTTAAGTGCTTTGGAGTAACTGAATGTCAAAATGCCCTCAGGTAATACTTGGGTTTTTGAAAGACACTTGTCAGCAATTTGTTTAGCGTGCATCCTCTGAAACACTTAGATTTGTTTTTCTTCCATTAGCTTGTCCCTTCCTGATTTCACTGATTACAAAACCTGGCTTCCAGATTATTCAACTTCGTAACTCAGTTCCTGCAATACTCTGAGGAAGAAGAATGTGTGCCTCCTGCTCTCTGAGCTGCCCTGTCTCATGTGAGATGTTATATGAGGATCACCATTAGTCAGTTGAGTTGTTTTGATTTGGATGTTTTAAAATTTTCCATATCACTCAACCAACTAAAAAAAGAAACAAACAGTACTCATGTATTCTTCGCACGACAAATAAATCACCTTCAAGCCTGGAATGACTCTCATCCCATGACAACTTATCTTTACTATTTGTTTTCCTTCTACTGAAATGAGTTGGAGACTATATTTCACTCCCCTTAAAATGTCTAACTCAGCATAATTTTTAAGGATTGACCTCCTACCCTGAAATTCTTGCACTCTACTATAGAGCTGTACCAACTTAAGAGGACAGATTTATTCCCTGATAAACGGTTCCTGCTAGTTCTCAGTATTTGTAGTGTCTTTACCAAGATCTTTGCTCAGTCAGTCAAGGCTGAGGCTTTCTCTGATTCCCAGCATTACCGTGATGCAGGTTCCTGGTTACCCCTTGCATCTTTGAGCAAAAATTTTTCACTTCACCTAAATTCATTACATGATTCTTCTTAAATTCTCAGCATCTCAGCAAAAGAATACTTTTGTTTATTTTCAATTTATGAAAGAATTTTTATATCATGGCCCGAAAGCCACCTGAACAGGGGGGAATGATCACAGCCTGGAATGAAGTCACAGATTCTTACTTTAGTAATATTTAGGCTAATTTTAGTCATATTTAACCCAGCTTCCAGAAGAATCTAAAGGCAAGAAAACAGTGACCTATATGCCACTCATAACATAGCAGAGAGACACAGGACACCGCACAGTACTAAGCTGAACAGATATCCAAAAGAAGGCAACCACATACCACCGTCACAGTAACTCTAGGTACTGGATCGGATAGAAAAAAGATTACTCACAGCCTAACCCAGAGATCCAAGCTGGCATCCAGAAGCATATTCCACACTAACACTATCATCCTCCCTAGTCTCCCCATTCTACTTCTAGACACACAAATTTTAGCAGCACAAACAAGGAAAAATCACATCTTAGTATACTCAACAACTCTAGAGTATTTTAGAATACAATCTGGGCAGTACAGCCCTCCTGAACACCTCAGAAAGATGATAAATGACAACTCTATCTATGCTGGCAGATATGAGAGGATCCACTTTAGTGTGAGCTGGCTCCCCACCTTTGCTCAGGACCAGTTCAAACAGTTCTCTCAAGGGAAGCTGCAGGCAAAGCCAGCCTGCAGCAGCACAGCTATTGTGCACCATCCATCCTTGGGAACAACCTCTGGCCCAATCCTACAGCAATGTGCATACAGCCAGAAAGTGATATGAGTCTCACACCTCACCTTGATCTTTGGCAGGTGATTCTGTCTCACTTATAGCTGTTTTCAAAATAATTCATTAGCACAAAAGCTGCTCTTGCTGTTGCTGACTCCAGTCAAATAGTGATTTAGCTGTGAAGTGACCTGCCAGCTGCCACAGGCAGCTTGCACTGCAGCTCCCCGGCCCATGCTGTACTCTTACGAACGTCTCTGCCACTGATAGTGTAGAGGAAAAGAAAAACACCTTATATTTATACAATAGCTGATAGCATTCATGTCTCTGAGAATATGATGTGCAATGCCATCCTATTCCTAGAAATGTTACAGAATAAAGAATGTAGATTAAGACATAGAATACTGATATTGATGGGTCAAATAGGGTTCAGGAAGACAACAGCACCAGAATCCTAAGCAGAAAAAAAAACCCCCTTCTGACACAGAAAGAGAAAGAAGCAATTGACATCTAAGAACCTGAAAGGTTCTTTTAGGCAAAGGAAGAAGCAGATATGGCACAAGTATGACGAAATATTAGAAGCTAAACCAAAATGAGAATCAAAAGTAAGAAAATGAACAAGAAAAGATTATGAGAAGAAATTCGGAAGAAAAAAATCAATAAAACAGAGCAAGTGCTGAGGATCATTAAAATCTGTACTGAAGCAGCAGACCCTGGTTACATCTGTTCTGAAGAGTTGGCTGAACCATCCCCCAGCGCAGAGGACATCTGAAACAGACCTGCTGGCACCCACACTGCCAGGCCCGCTGCTCATCTCCTCTGTGCCAGCAGATCTGTGTGGGAGAGGTGTCTGGAGTCAGAGGCAGGAGTGAGCCAGGAGTCAGCTTGGCCCAGCACTCAGGCCGTGCTCTGGCTGTGCCCTTTAGCAGCAGCAAGGAAGGGCAGCACATAGAGGGTAGGAAGGGGCTGGTGCTGGGAAGGAAGGGCAGGAGATGTAGGCAGGAAGAGGAACACCTGTGTTTGAAAGGGAAAGTGGCCGCACAGAAGTCAGGCTGGAAAGTGAGGGAGGGAGCCCGCCTTAATTAGGTGAAGAGAGTAGATAATCAGACTAAGAGAAAGGACAGGTGAATGGCATGACTGACTCCTGCCATCCCACAGGCAAAAGGTTAGGAGAATAAATTCTAGATTAGCTACTACAAAGTAGCAAACAAACAATTTTCATCTTGTTTAGATTAGGTGAAAATGTCACCTGATCAGATTATCTCTGATACTCCTAAAAATGACAAAGCGCATTAATCTACTGTGCACTATCAGCAAACAAATGCCTAAAACTTACAAATCCCCAGGAAATAGAGGACTTCGCCCTAATGCATGTGATGAATAGCACTTTACCCACGTGAAATCAACAGGATCTTGGGAAATGAAAGCTGAGACGACTCAAAACTACTATTCCAGTCTTTTCCCAGCTTCATGCAATTTCCCTGGTAAATCATTCTCTTCTCCTCACTTCTGTGAATTTCTAGAAGTCTGATTTCTTCAGCTTTGAAAATTACAAGATGATACTTTTCTATTACTAATGTGAAAACAGATCGAAGAAAGTACAGCAAATTTTAAGGAAGGACTTTTTCACTGAAGTTTCAAGATATCAAGGCAAAGAGTTTTCAAAAAGTGTAATTACAAGGTTTATGAAAGACTGTTTAGGCGCTCTTCTGCAGATATAAGCCAAGCCACATGCTAAGCCACTTTCTTTTTTGTTTTTAAGTGGGTCTCATAAGACTTGCATATGGGGACATTTGGTTTGTGAAAACACGAGCAGCCTTAATTACAAAACCAGCATTCCTGTCAGCCACTTCATATGGGGAGGGACAATTCAATTTGGATGTGAAGCCTATTTTCACTAAAGCAATCCATTTGTACTAGAGCAAAAATAATAGTGCAAGTATGGTGTGTCAAGGCTATATTTTTCCCAACTAAAATAATACTCAAGCACAATTACTAAAAAGAGAAGAAAAAAAAAAAACAACAAACTAAACAAAGAGTACAGCACGACTTAAAAGCAAAGACTCTATGCAGCCATTTACTGACAGCCAATATTTCACTTACTGACACCACTTAACTCAGCTCCATCAGTCTCCCACAGACCAAAGAGAAACAAAGCATTTAAGAGATGTGGGGTGAAGCTGTTATGAGTTTGGACTCTGGATTGCAACTGTCCCTATCCATGTTCTCTCAGAGAACCACCTCTGGTTATTTATTCTCCTCTATTCATTCTCATTCATTTCTACACAAGCCTTTGTGAAAAGAAACTCTTTCATGTCCTTTCCTTAGTTATTAGCTTGTAGCAACAGGAAGAACAATCAGAAGCCATTTTACAGGCTTGATGTAGAAAAATGAAGTGCATTTTTTGTTGCTGAGCTCTACAAAGGGCCAGGACTAAGTACAACCAGAAACGTTCTGAACACACACCAATATAAAGACAAAATAACTTAAGTCCATCCCCTTATGGGAACCTGAACACTTCTGCTGTCCGACTGTGGTATTTCATTTACAAATAAAAGGTTTTCAAGCACAGCTATAAGTCCAGGAAAGAATGAATCTTGTAATGACTCTCTTAACTCAAGACTGTTCTTTCCCTGCCAAGCTACTTAATGCGCAAAGCTTCTGCTTCCTCCTCTGCAGTCCACACTGCATCCTTTTCCTCTTTACCTTACACTGGTTCTGGTGCTCACCAAATCCTGCTCAAAAACCCAATTCAATTCATTACTGTATCTGAAAATTACCCCAGCTAAAACCAGGGTAAATAATCCCTTCTGGGTTAGCTCATGGAGAGATGAGGCCCAAAATCACACAAAGAAAAAGCACAGCTACGTGTCTGGGAGCAGAGACTGGCAAGTGCTTCCTCTCTCTTTAGACAGCAGCAAGATCCAAGAGCAGCTCAGCTTTAGATTACTCTGGCAGATCAAGTTAAACACTATCAACAAAAACCTAAGAGAAACCAAACCAAACTGCAAAGAAGCCAGTGTAAAAAGTAAGGCAGAGGTTTGACAACACAGGACATTAGTTGAGAAGATTCCCACCTCACCCCGAGTTTGTGACAAGATGTAACTGTTTATGGGGCCACAGTGCAAAACAGATCAGGAAAATATTTTGCATTTTTAGGGGTTTTTTTTTCTTTTCAAATAAATAAAAAGTGGGAGCTTTCCCCCTAACCCGTGACTGTACAACTGAGTGAACCATAACAGAGCTATGAGCAGGAAAATCCCTTGACCAGGTTTGGCTGGTGGGGAATTTTGATTTAATTACAGAACTGCTTTATCTTTAGCCAGGCCTAAAAGATGACCACTACACCTCTCATGGCTCACTTCAGAAGCTCTACTGGTACAAGTATTTATGCTCTTACAGACCAAATTAGACCAGAAGACAGATTCAGAGAAAACAGTATTGGGTAAAGGAAGAGAAGAGCTAATGTTCTCTGTATTAGTTCCATGATAGACAAGTCCTTAGGTTCACACTGTAACCAGTTACTATTTTACCATATAAATGGATGTCATCACAATTTTCACTCAAGAAACCCTTCAATGGGAGCTTTATTGAATTATGTCAGGATGCTGCCGTCCCGCACCTTTCCTTCTCTTTCTAACATAGCTCGATAATTTTGTTGCACCACTACTGGTGCAGGCTCGATGACTTGTGCTTCTTTCTGTCAAGTTAGCCTGGGGGTGGCTCAGTGGCCAGCTCACCCCTCCATCCCCAGGCACCACCATGGGAGCAGCACGGAGGTGGGGACAGAAGCGCTCACCTGCAGCAACTCCAGCTTAGGTTGGCTCTCAGGTTATGTTTACACAGACGATGCAAACACATCCCAGCTCTTCTATCTACACCCTAATTTGCTGGAAGCATGCCAGCGGCAACTGAAGTGATGTGACCAAGTCTAACTGCACACTCAGGCTAAAATACCTCACCTGTAGGATACTCTCTGAATACTCAGACTCCTTTAGCCTCGATGCACTTTTTTTGGTCTTGCTTCATTATGCAATAGAATCTCCTTGATCTTAAGGCACTGATTAGGAAGGTGTCATCAACACATGTGCATTACACTTGCTACTGCCAAAGACACAATGCTAGCCTCCCAGGCAAACACTAAGGCTTTTTATTCAGCTGTCATAGGTATTGAAAGGTGAGGAAAACACGATGTTCAGGCTGTGCCTATGCCCTTCTACCCACCAGCACCAACCCTCTCACTGTATGTTATGCCTCCAGAGGCCACCACCCCCTATGTGTTTCCTCTGCCCTACTTGGCCCAGATTCAACGTATTCTCCCTGTCCTGCCTTTCCCCTCTCAAACACCAGGCTCTCCCCACCACGAAACCCTCCAGCCCTTAAACCAAACGGCCCCACCACCATCCCTCTCCTCCCCAGCACCAGACTCCACACCAAAACACACAATTTGCGGTTCTTCCCTTCACCCCAGGGTCAGGCCCCCTTGACTGGTCTCCTGCCCTTTGCCTCCGATCATAACCCTCTCTCCCGACCCTAGACGACCCTCCCTTCTTTAATATGCCTTATGTCCTTCCCCACCGCCCCCAGCCAGACTCCCCTCGCCGTGGCACCACTTGTGTCCTCCCCAAAAACACCCCTATACACCTCCTCCTCCGTTCAGGCCAGGCTCCCACCATGTCCTTAATAGCCCACTTCCACCCCAGGCCAGGCTCCCCCCGCTGCGCCCCGGTATCCACCCAAAACCAAGGCCAGGCTCCCCCCTCTCTGATACCCCTCCTGCCCTTGTCCTCTCAGGCCAACCCCCCCCCCCCCCCCCCCCTTAGGCCGGGCTGCCGCACATTCACACGCACACACCCACCAGGTAGAGGGTGCCGTAGATGCGGAGGGACTCTGCCAGGGCGCTCTGGGTGACGTGCAGCACAGCCCAGGAGCACTGCGGGTGCCAGGTGTGCCCGATCTCATAGCAGCTGTGGGGGATGGACTTGCTCAGCGCCGCCATCTTTGCAGCGCGCGCGCGGAGGGGAGGGGACGGGAGGGGGCGCGGGGCGCGCGCGGCCGCCGCGTCACCGCCGGTGCCGGGGGAAGAGGTCGCGCGGGGCGCTGCGCGCGCCGGGGTTACTCGCGGGCACAGCCGCTCTTCCCACGCCCCCCGCCCCGCGCGCGCGCCGCTCGCGTGAGGCCCGCAGCCAATCCGCGGCCGCCGGGGAGCGGCCGGAGCCGGGGGTGGCGCGAGCAGCGGCGCGGGGGGGGGGGCGGCGACGATGAGGGCGTGTGTCCCCCGTGTGTCCCCGGTGTGTCCCCGGTGTGTCCCCGGTGTGTCCCCGGTGTGTCCCCCGTGTGTCCCCCGTGCTCTTGGGTGTCCCGTGTGCGTGTCCCGTGTGTGCTGTATGTTCCGCGTCTGTCCCGAACGTGTCCCGCGTGTGTCCCCCCCTTTGTGTGTCCTGTGTGTGTCCCGTGTCCTGTCCCCGACCCGTCGCGGCACGGGCACCTGTGTGCCTGTGCGAAGCTATGTTTCTGCACTTGGTGTGGTCAGAATCGCATCTGTACGGATTTGGGGATGTCTGCGGCGAGAGCCGCTCGCACGACTCGGCTGATTCTCGTCGTGGGTGGTGAGAGGTTTCAGTGTGGGGCAAGGAGCGTGCGCTGCGCTCAGAATTAAAGGTCATCTCGCAGTCTGCTCGCCGCCTGTGACGGCAGAGACATCTCCGCCAGCTCTCTCCACCCGTGCAGCCCCGTTCCTTCTGGTTTTCGTGTCATCCCGCTTCTCTTGAGCCCCTGGATCATGTCAAACGCTCTGTTTCCTGTCTTAATTGGTGCAGCCTCGTCACACACTTAAGGTCTGGCTCCTGTGGTTAGAGTGTTTGCAGGCTGACTGGGGAGTTTTGTAAACTTGCTGGGAAGCAGATTGGCATCTGCGTGGATCCACGTGCAGATCTGTGTATTAAGTGCAAACTCTTCATAAAAAGAAACTCTTTAATTATTGTCAATGATACCAGAAAAGCGGAAAAAAATGCATCCATGCACACAGACGCAACGTCCTGCTTGTCTCCTGTGTCCCGTCACCCGCCGCAGGGGATGAGAGTAGGGAGTGGCTCCCAGTGCCGCAGCAGCGGGCAGGATGGCCGGCCAGGGAGATGATTAAATAAGGTTTAAAGGGAACCCTGGAGGTCATCTCATCCCAGCTCCCTTCTTGAGCAGCATCCCCTAAAGCACGTCACTTTTGGATATCTCCAGTGAGGGACACTCCACAACCTCTCTGGGCAGCCTTTTCCAGTGCTTGGTCACTGCACAGTAAAGAAGTTCTTCCTCAGGTTCAGGTGGAACTTCCTGTGCACCAGTTTCTGCCCATTGCCTTGTGTCCTCTTCTTGGCACCAGCAGGAAGAGCTTGGCTCCATCGTCTTGACACCCTTCCTTCAGATACTGGTAGACACTGGTGAGGTCCCCTCTCAGTTTTCTCCAGGCTAAAGAGGCCCAGGTCCCTCAGCCTTTCCTCATATGAAAGATTCTTCAGTCCCCTAATCACCTTTGGACACAATGGAGTTTTTACAAAACCATGAAGACAATGACTGATGACACAGTTACAGCTCAATTGCAAAACCGGCAGCTTGAAATTTTGCTAAAGTGGCAGTGTATATCAGGACCTCAGGATTTTACTTGTGTCTGTTAAGAGTTCACAAACACTCTGTCCTGTTGAAGCAAGTACGCTCTCTATCTCTTGTGCTGAGGTCAAGTCAAGAAGAGATTGTTTCAAGACCTAGGTGGGACATACATCCTGAACTCCAGCAAACTGATGTCTGGTTAAATGCAGACTTAGAACAGATCCACAGCAAGAAAATTCCATCTTCTTACAGCCTGTCTCCAAATAGTCATGTTGAAGAGTTCACCTCGCTGTTCAGACTTGAGATAATCCTGTACCGCTCCCAAAAATATAGAGCCAATTTGTCACTGAGTATGCAAACTCCTTTACTGTTCTTCCAAAGGAGCTTGCTGTGGGTGCAAGAACATTACTTGCGTTTCAATTTTAGCAGCCCATAGATGGGTAGGTTAGATGATTCACAGAACTTGGGGCCACAGAGAGACTATTTGCAGGCTCACAACAAATCTGCTGTAGGAGATCTTTGGCCTAAATAGCTCAATTATGCTATTTCAGTCAAGCACATCTGACCAACCGACCCCTTTATGTAGAAGTCTATCTATGAACGTTTGTGTTTAAAATCTAGTAGAAGGCCCTAGAGATAACTTTAAATTCATCTTTAGTGCTGAGGTCCAGCTCCCCTGCAGCTACAACTCTGTGGCTGCCTCAAGGAGTGAATATTGCAGTGTGCTGTCCCTCGCAGGGCAGCAGCCTTGGCAACATAACCTACTGCAGTGTTGTTTGGACTTTGGCTTGGACACAGTGCCTTGCTTGCTGTTTTTGTAGTACTCTAAAACACTGCTTGTGGGCAGAAAATGCAGTTATTGCCTAAGTTACGGATTCTGGCTCTCTCTGCTTGCATGTTTTGGCTTTGATAATCCTCTGGGCTTAAGGCTTGCTTGCTGCCTTGTATTTGTAGGCAGAGAGCTATGGCACATACAATAGTAATTGCACAAGCAGATGATTTCACATCAGACACATGTTTTTGCAGACAGACCTAATTTTGGGACCACTTGCCCAGCTCGAGTTAAGCAAAACTGGCAGAGAAGGATCCAACAAGATACTTCGTTCATTTGTGCAACAGCCCTGATCTGGCTAAGGAGTTGCCTGCTCAGAGCTGAAGGCTCTTTCGTGTCTCCTGTTGGGTCAGCTGAGGAAGATTCTGATGATGCAGTGATAAAGAAAGCAGCACAGTCCTGGCCTTGCTCCGGGCCCTTCTCCATGGGTTTGCAATACTCTGAGATAAAGCCCCGGGGATGAAGCCACGTGGGAATATTGCTGATGGTCCAATTGGCAATGGATGCCACCCCAGGCTACTCTGTCCTGGGAAACCTACCCTTGGTTGGAATAGGGACAAAAAAGTCTCAGAAAAGGCTGGAATCTCATTAATTAAAATAAAACATTGAAGACCTTTACTTTTGCCCCATAAGTACCCTGGGTTTTCAGGAATGCTCCTTGTTGCACGAATAAGGCTCTATACTGGGAATAACTGGGTGTGTCTATAATGTTGCTTGGACAAACACTAGTTGTGAATCCTGTGGCATAAAGCCAAGTGATGTGGCACACACTGTTCAGAGCCTGCCTTGTAATATTCAGGTGCCTTGGAGAGAGCTACCCAGAGTAGTACTGAAACCAAAGCCTGGGGGAGAGCTAATTGTTAAGCTACGTGAATGGGGGGGGAAGTTGAGACTGCTCAGCTTAATCCCTGGTCCTTGTTGATGTAGCAGGGTCAAATATATCAATGTGTCTGAATAAAAATGTAGGCTGACAAAAATATGAGTCTCATTAAACTAGGAAAGCAATGATGTCCCAGGCTCCACACCTTGTGTCACAGAAGGGAGCGATTGGCAGCATCTCACCGCATTGAGACTCTGTTCCTGTTCCCCATGTACCATTCGCAGCTGGGTTAACAAACTGCAGCTTTCAGTACAAGTCCCTGGCCAGACTCTTTAGCGAGGTACCTTAACTGATGGACAGTACTTCAATCCTTTAGTTTACCCATGCAGATGATAACTAATTATATTAGGGAGGCAGATGGCTTGGGTAGCAATTGCTGAATGGAAAAAAGTAGTCCCTTCCTTTCCAGGTTTTAGTGGGTCTCACAGTTTGGAACATTCTCTGCTGTCTTCAGCAACTGCTAAGTCCGGTATATACAAATAAATTAAATATCTCATCCCATGAGAGTGACTGGAGGAGTGAAGACTTTTCTCTTGCCTTCACACTGAGCAGTTATCAGTGTTAGAGAGCGGCCTAGCCAGGAATCCAAGGCAGAGCATTTAACTAATAAAACAAAAACAGGCAGAAAAAAATAAACTGAGGAAAAAAGCCAGCCAGGGAACTTGACATTTCAGGAGGCTTTGCCTTCCAAATGCATTGGGATCTGGGAAATCTTCTTTCTAAATATTTTTAAATATCAGAACAATCTGGAAGCATTTTAACTTGGAAGAAATGTTATGCTTTGCCCTCTCCATTCCCTCCTTTTGCTTTCCAGCTTGTGTGCTTTTTTTTTTTTTTTCCCCTGTTTGTTTTCTCCCTTGGGACAAGGGATCCAACTTTTCCCTGCTACCCGTGCTGTTCTCAGTGCCTGCATTTTGGTTCTGGAAGTAACTTCTCTTGTCTGATAAGAATTGTTTTTTCCACCAGTAGGGGTTTTTTTCACTCACTTTTTTTTTCCTGCTTTTCCCATTCTTTCACTCTCATTGTTATTATCTGTCATCTTGTTCTGCCATCTGTGCAATTGTCTCATGCCTACATCATAAAGCTTATTAAATCCAGACTGAAAAATATTCTCCTGCTAAAAAATCTAGGGTTTAAATTAATTCTTCCCCTCAGGTCAGTGGTGACAATGTGTACATGCAGATATCTATTTCCTTCAGTAAACTGCATAGGAACTCAGAGATATTGCTCCAATCTCCATTTCTTCTCAAAATCCAGGATGAATGGTGGGTACAATATATTATTAGTTTCTTTAGAAATAAACCACGATCTTGTAACATACCTCACTAATACATGAAATGGCCATATTGAATGGGAATGAATGGCCATTAATTGAGTGGATTTACCTTCCTCCAAGAAAAAAGGGCCCTTTAAGAACTACTTTTCATTCTTGTGCCTGAAAACTACTTATGCTTTTAACTTAACCCATTTTGCATTATTTGAAGAGTGATTCTCTTCTGGCTTGCAACCATGAATGCTACTTGTTCATTTTTTAGCAGGGCATAAGTTAAAAATACCCTTATGTTTGCTGATATTTCAAGGTAAAGGAATTAATCTGGAAGCTTTCCCATTTTCCAAGATGTAGTAATGTCCAAACTAAATACGAGATGGACTGTGGGATAATACCCTGTGAACACTTTAATACACACAATAATATCCCCATGTTTATACAAATACGGATTTTTTTTCCAGACATAAATGTTGCAGTCTTTCTTACAGAGGTACCAAGGATTATACTAAGAAAACAAAATCATAACACTCACCACACTGACTCTGTGAGCCAAACCAAGAGATGACATACTGAGCCATATTCCTGCTACTGGCATCAGTTGAATTGTACTTCGACTGTATTTAGCCTATGGTGTTGCTGTTCCTGGAGACGATGATTTCTTCTTTCTAAATCAGGTGACAGGATTGGTCTTTAGAGGCTAAATTAAGCCACTGCTTTCACTACAGAAGGAATGAGAGGCAGTGCATGTGGACACACCATCCCAAGCGTAACCCAAAACAGCAACTGTGACTCTGCTGCTTCTTTGCTGCTCTCCTGCTTTTCAGGAAAGTGCTTTCTGTAGTTTTGGAAAGAATGCAAAAATTACTCTTGCATTGTGCAGGTATCCTAGCGTACTCCTGTGCTTGAAACTCCCTTGCCAAGTCCCCTACATTTGTTCGACTGAAACCACTGCAACACAGCTTTACACCACCCAAACAGACCTAAATCTTTGCTGGTGCTATCAGAAGCTATGGCTGCCTGTCCTCTACAGTCACAGCGCTGTGTCTGGACTTCATGTCCTTCCTCTGCCACCCTCTTGTCCTGATGTTTATCAGATTGAGCAGTCAGGAAAGACCTGTCCCACATAGCTTTGACGTCCTTCATTTCTGCCTACTAGGTGGGGGAAGCAGCCTTCAAACATGCAGGTGATAATCATCTTTCCAAGACCATGGGTGGGAAGGGTGAGAGCAGCTGGGATTCTGCGCTGCTGGACACAGGGAGCCCAGGGGCAGCATAAGATGCATCTCCACTCCTAAAGAGGCCCAAGAACTGAAGTAGAGCTCTGCACCTCTATTATCCGTGACACCTGATAGCTAATTCTGGCACTTTTCTGGGCCCTTTTGAATGATATATGAGATCAATATGTTATAGAGATATCTGGCCCTAAGTAGGATAGATACCAGCCAGTCATTGTAATTTGTCTGTAGGAGCAGCAGTGAGTGGTGGGCTGTTCTTCAGCAGAGCCAATGCCAAGGGTCTTTCAGAATATAGGAGAGAAAATGGAGACAGGAGTAAACTATGACATCCTCAAATAAAGACTTTTGCTTACCACTCCCAACTTTTTTGAGGTCATTATTGAGACTTTATTAATTCTTCAAACACAAGCATTTTTCAGTCATGACCTTAAGAAAATACTCAGAAGGTGCCTTTTTTTTCTTTTTCCTTTTGGAGTTTCTAGTGTGCTTAAAGCTTCTGTAATAAAACTGACTGTCCATCAAGTTGGGATGCTGAGGCCACAGACTGAAATGTAATTATTCTAAAGCAACTGAGCACCCAAGAGCTTCTTCGAAAATTAATGATAGCTTCTAGGAACTCAGCACTTCTGAAAAGGCTTTCAATTTAAGTCTGGTTTTCTTTTTTTTCCGGAAGAATAATGAACAGTAAATTTCAGCTATGTAGTTGTCAAATGTTCATGTTGAGATGGCCTCAGGACTCTGATCACTCGTGCTGCCAGCGCTTGGATGTCACAGCAGTAGAATTCAACAGCCTAAGTAGTAACTCCTGAACTACTTCATTTTTCAGGTTTATATTTTCAAACAGGCAGAAAATTTATGTTATCCTGGGTTAATAAACTACATTGTCCTTCAGCAGGATTTTGGATGTCCAAAGATCTCTGTGAGCAGAGTGAGTGGCTCAGAGGAGGCTCTTTGAGGCAAACTGCTCCCTTTCACCTTCATTTTCCAACTTTTCTGCTAGTTGTCTTGAAAGTGCTTTAAATTGCAAATTAAAAGAACATCATATCCATGATTACAATTAGACTTTGAAATACTTAGTTTAGGTGGGCAAATGTAGCTTTAGACAACCACATTTGGACTTCCTGTCAAAAATCAAGGCAGTGTAAAAAACAGTTGTGGATTTGATGGGACTGCAACATCAGACTCTTGGTTGATGGGTTCCTCTCTGCCGGACCAAGGTTTGTCAGTGTATATGAAGAAGAATCAAGGAAACAAGTTGAAGCAAACTAGTTAAAACTCTCAAAAAATTTTAAGCATAGAAGCATTCAGAGAACAAAACCTTCTTTTCAGCAACTCTGGCTCATTCCTAGAAGCCATTTCTAAATTTTCTGCTCGATCAGTTGAGAAAGTCACAGAAACATAGCAACATCACAGTGTCCCCAGAAAAAAAAAAGCACCAAAGAGCCCAGAGAAAACTCTGAATAATGCAGAAAACAAGAACAAATGTTTTATATATGTGGTATTGTTAAAACTCTCAAGCGGCATAAATACAATAAACAATAGCAAAGAATAGGATATTTCTGTGTGTTTCCTCACACTTGAGATGACCTAACCTACCTCAAGCATGGTTTCACTTTGGGACTTGTGAGTTATTTGATTAGTTCAAACTTGTGAAAATAAACACTATTATTCTACTGTTTTGCATTCTTTTGTTCTCTGTAAATAGACTGAGAACTAGCAAAGTAAATTATAATAAAATACAAATCAAAATAAAAACTGCTGATAAAGCAGAAACAACACAAGGGGAAAAAAGTGTAATAAACACAGAAATAATGAAGTTAAATACTCATCACCGAGAGCAGTCCTGTGTGCTCCAGATGATTTTGTCACTGTTTTATTGTTGAGTTCTGATCTCATTCACAGACATCTCCTGCAGAGACTTCCCTCATGCCAACCCTGGCATGGCCAAGAGAAAGACCTAACATCTTGGGGTCAGTATTTTCAGGCAACCCTGTGGAGTTAGATGTTCAGGTTTCATTGTGTTTCAGTGCAGGTTGAATGCCTGAGTTTGTGTCTCTGAAAAAAAAGAACCCCTCGTAACGTAATAGACCATTTCTTTGGCCCTACCTATATTGCCTTCCAGACAGTATATTCCAGTGTTTTTTCCAGTTGTAAGAAAATGCTGTGGGGGCTATATTAGTATCTGCATACCCAGCTAGAAGAGATTATAAATTCTTTATTGAGAAGAGGTTTGCTCTCTAGGCCCTAGGCCCAGAACTCCATCCACGCCTCTGGGGGGCAGTGACATCTTGAAGGCATGTCTTGCAGATCATCTAATATCCGGATTTGTGCGCATCATGTGTTCAGAATTACTATTGTTCCTAATATCAATGCTTTCATCACTCCCTGGGAGAAGTAATTTTGCAGCCTGATATATGTCACTGTTGGAAGGCTTCTCTTGATATTTTTATAGTGGTTTTTAGCACTGGAAGACTCTGAAGATAGAGAGCAAAAAGCTCACTGTGTTGGCTAGAGCTCAGTATGCATGTGCATGTGCCTGTGCATAGAGATGAGGTAACTGGTTAGACATGGTATCATTTTACATTCCCATCCCACACCAGAAAAGCACCTTCCTTCTTTATCCTATTTATAGAAAATAGAAGAATTTACTTGGTTCTTTTTTTGGACAAGAAATGTAATGTCAATGTTTTATACAGATTTCTTTGGTCAAAAGCCAAGGCGGGAATCAATGAAGCCCTGGCTGGGAGAGTATGCTGCCCCTAAAAAGAAGGCAGTAGGAGTGGTTAATGACCTGATGTCCACAAATGTCCAAATTCTGTTGCAATGCCAAAAAAAAGGATTAACCCAAATGATATAGTTCAAGTAAGTTCCCTCATATAAGAACTTAAGCAAGCTTCACATGTGAAATCATAATGTATGCAAGAAATTATACCTCCTCCTGGCACTCCCACACCCACTGAACTGCATCCACCTCTGCTTAGAGAGAAAAATGTAAAAATAGCACAGAAAAGCGTATTTTCAGGTGATGAAATTTTAAGTTAGCTAAATAGCCCAGTTTAAAAGAGTATGCAGTTTTTACCGATGTATGAAGGAGTTATAATTACTGATGATCCAAAAAAAAGAGATATGTGAGTTTACAGGCTTACCAGAAGCCCATTGTCACTAAACAAACGTCATTTAACATTCTGCATCTAAGTTTGGTTTAGCAGAAGAAAATAAATCCAGTTTTTACCAATACTACTTTCCAGAAGGGTTCTTCTTTTCCCTTATGTCTGCTTAACAAATGATCTCTGGAAATGCTGTCTATTTACTTACAGAAATCATGTTCTTGGGAGGCAGTTCATCCTTTCATAATTCAAAGGCTGGAGGTGCATGGTATTATATTTTATGTGCAAGTCTTACAATAAAGATGTTAAAATGATCCTCTAGTCAGGCTGAAGAATGTTTATCCTACAGTCATGCACTGTTGCCCAAGGGTTCTTGCATAAATTCTTCCTTAATCCTCACTCTCCTATTTAACTTGAGCCTGTGTTAGTTCCTCTTACCTTTACCCAGATGCCTGAAGGAGCTAAGGAATTAGATACACATCCTGAACTCCTTTGATAGTCAAGGGAGAGTGAAGCATCTCCAGTGCAGCCACCTTAGATCTGAACTGGACTCCCAGTTACCTTCTCTGTCTGCCTTCCCACATGGTATTCAATGGAGACAAACCCAGCACCCTCAAAACCTATCAAAAATTATATCCCTACATCAGGTGCACAGGAAGGAGAGGCAGGCTTAGGGGCAGGACAGAGTGGGTCACTGGCCTTGGCAGTGGTTCCTTCCATTGCAGTCATCTTGGCATGGTGGCAAAGAGAGCCTTTGAGAGCCTTTCCTGCAGCATTTAAAACATTCTACCTCAGCCTCAGGAACCAGATGTACTGGCAGAGTGGCTTTTGTCTAAATTTGGCATCCGATTCCTCACTGCTTTGCATTATGAGAGCAGAGGGGTTGGTTTGTGTGTTGATCTTCTTTTCAACTAATTTCTTCGTATATCTGAAGTGATTTTACATCAAAAATTGAGTAATGACCTTGCCTCTCAATACAGCACCATGCCCACTTGTGGCCTAGAATTTTCACATTTGGGAGATAATTTGCTCTAGTTTTACTTGGGGAATATTTAGGTCAGATGGAAGCTTTCTTATGTTTTTTATGCACATTTTTAGGAGATTTCTTTTTATATTTTTCATAATTCCCCAAGGATGTGTGTACAGTGTTAACAGTACTGAAAGACATGAACTTTTACTGTAAGGAACTGAAATATCACGGTAATCTAGTTTTCATGGTAATTTGGCCTGTGGAAGTCTCTCCCAGGAATAAAAATGCCTGAGAAAAACAGAATTCACATAAACTCCCATTATTTTCCAAGTCCATGTATGAGTCTGTGGGGAAATAGATGAATTGTCAGCCTCCAAATATAAATTACCCTGCCCAAGAATGAAAGATCAGTTCATACTCAAATTCCAGATCCAGTAATAATAAAAATAAAATTCACCATTAGTTCCATTGATAACAAAGCCACAGTGGAGTGCAAAAGTACCACGGTGATCAGCACAGCACAAATGAATGAGGGTGCGGTTCCCTCACAGTTGAAGCCAAACTAAGCTGATCCATTTCCTTTCATGGTCACACCACCCCTCCTTGTCATCACAGCACTATTTATTTTATTTTGTTGGATTTCTAACAATTAGTTCCTGGATCTACCCTGCCCTGCCCTGCCAAGGAGTCAGAGGAAGAGAACATACGTACAAAGTGTAAGGTGGGTTGCGCTCCACGTAACCACTTGTATGCGTGCAAGGAACTCAAGGCAAACGTAGACGGGCAGCAAAGCCTTCTGCACAAGGCAGAATGGCATTATTTGTGCTTAGACTAATCTGAAAGTCCTTTGGTTTGTGTAACAGTAATCCATATGATTAATTTGCCAGCTTGGATAGCAATTAGGAAACCTGTTTGCCAAAGACTTGCCAAACCAGTACTTCTCACTGTCTGTTATGACATTCGTGTGTTTGTCTTCCTGCAAATGTAGCACTGCTTAAAGTGTATAGGAATAGGTAAAGAAAAATAAAAGCTATGAATGTCATATACAAATGGTTAATGGAAGAGCAGGTCTGTCTGTGTGAGAAAGGGGAATAAACTGTCCTGGAAGAGAAAGGAGAATAAAGAGGACATATTTGCAATTACATGCATGCTGGGTGTATAAATACATTAACAAAAACTCATCTCCTTAAGTGAAATAATTATACAGCTCTCAAGCCGAATGCATTCTGTAATCATTTAAAGAGAAAACAACCATAAATGAATTAAATTTTTTTGAAAGCTAGAAAAAAATAAAAGAATTGCAGTGGAGACAGGAATGTGGAAACAATTAGCACTCAGTAACTGTGTTTATAATGGCCCACAAAGTGAAGAATAGTGCCACTGTAAACTGGGCAGCCCAGCTAGAACTGGAAGACTCAAGTATGGCTGCTTATTTTAAAGTTCTCTGTGATTCCATAAGGACCTGGAGGCAGCAGTGTGAATAACTTAAAGGCACATTACTGTTGCGCGATGCGGCTCCAGAGAGCACCACCAACAGCCCGTATCCTCACTGGGATAGGTTCCACTCCTGTGTCCAGCTCCTCCTTTGTGCATTCACAGGCACCACAAAAGCAATGCGCACACAGCAGACTTCACCTCCTGGCAGATGTCGAGCTCCTTTCCCAGGAGAGTGACCCCACCGCCTGCCGAACACAATACAAAGAAGGGTTTTTTCCAGCAGTGCCCTGCAAGTCAATACTTGCTGTTATGTAACTAAACACAGCATATCAGCTCACATAGCCTTTTTAATGGGGAAAAATAGTACGTTATGAGATTTGTGGCCAGATTTCATCACACGCCTGACAGCTCTGCACTGCTCCAATGACACAGAACAGCTTTCAGCTTGCAATAACAGATTGATTAAACCAGCTCGTCATGGCATCGCTGGAGCAGTGCAAACCAGCTGAAGCATAACAGTAAACCTACCTTCTCAGCTTTGATTTTGAGGGATTTATATCTCAGCCTGATATAACTTCCAAAGATAAAAAATATAATGGATTCATTAGTTAATGTCCATGCTTAAAAGGTTGATATTTACTTTTCTGGTAATAAGTTAGTTCATTTGAATGTTCAAAACCTTTGTGTTTATTTCTTGGTTAATACATTTGAGAAGAAAGCACTATAGGATGATTTTAAAAAAAATCTGTCCTCCTGTGTCCATGAGCATGTTTGTGTAATGTTGGTGACAGCTGGATGTGAAGACCAGGACTGAGTGCAACCTGGGGGAGTTAGGAGCAGTAAATTATCTCCGAGTCTCACTTAAAGCAGAAAGAGTCCTTAAGTCAGGTCCACTGAAATCTGCTTCACAGAACATGCAAAAACGACACCAAAAGCCAAGTACAATGTTGCTTATGGACAGCAAACCCACAGGAAATAACCTCTGATGCTGCCATAGAACTAAAGCAAAACAGGATGCAGAAAGGTTTAGTGGGAAAGATGACTCTGCAAAAAGGAAACTAAGCCTTATTTATAAAGCAAGACTCATGAACTCTCAGGGAGGGACCACTCAGCCTGTCATTTTCTACCACGGCTAAATCACGCCTCATGAGCAATCAGCCTATTATTTCCAAAGTTTTCAGGCTAATTTGCTATTGTGAAATGAAATTTCTTCAAGCGATACAAAAAGTGCATTCCTCCTTCAGGATTGCACCCTGCACATGCCAAATCTGAAGCTACAAGTCCAAGCTGTTTTGGATTGATCTGAGCATTTAAAAAAAAAAAAAAAAAAGGGACCTCCAAACAGTTTTCTGAGAAGGAAACTCTTCATCAATTTCCAGAAAAAAACAAGCTAAGGTCAATGTGGGAAATTTTGAGCCAAAATGTGAGTTTCTGAGCATTGTAGAAGTAATGGTGAGCAGCAGTTTAAGCTGAAAGTCCTTCTGAGAGACAAAAACACTAATTCCACAGTTCATGCTGAGTTTTGCCCCCACCAAGGCAAAGAGTCTACTAATTTTCCTAAAGGGAAGAAATGTTCTTGAAACTGCTCATGCTGTGTCTCTGCAGCAGAGCTTTCCTAAGAGGCTTGTCAAAATTAGGCGAGGGAAGAGGGCAGGGTTTTTTGGATGGGATTTGCATTTTAGCACACAATTTTATCAATGTGGATACACTATGAAAAACTCATTGTTGAAATGTTTTTATCTCACGAGATCCTAAGAGTGATTTTTGCCTCACAGCTCATTGCCTGTTCTGCTAATCTGGTTGGAGAGGTATATCAATCTGAATTATATGAAGAAAGAGGCTTTTGGAAAATTGTTTGGGTTTTTTTTTTTTTTAATTGAAATTATTCTTCAAGTTAACAAGAGAAATACCTGTGTGAAAAAAAAGTACTAACACGTAGATGAAGTGACCTGAGTGGCCTTTATATGGGCACCTTTCATCTTAAGAGATTTATGGATTTGCTCCCTGTTCCCATTGGAACATTGCGTGTGATGCCTCTGTGCCACCTGGATTTCTAACCCCACCCATCAGCTGAGAAATCCTCCTGTATTGTCGAGTGTTTTGATGCTATCTAAATGCAAAAGACTTCTCAAAATTATGCATATTAAGTAGCCCTGAAATTTCCTGTTTACCACGCTATAAAACCAAATTCTGAGGCCTCTGTGTAAACCAAATATTGACTTTTAAGGGTCATGAAGCAACTATTGACCCAAATTGGCATGCGAGGAATTACACATCTGAATCTAGATATGGGATCTGTGTCACAGCTTAGCTGCACCAAAGTACCTTAAAGAAATCACGGTCATAACTGCATGAAAACAGAGGTTCACAGCCTGTCAGGAGACCTGTGCTCTAGACACACTGCTAGTAGTGTCTGGGTCTCCCTTTGCACAGAGAGCTGGCTCACACAGAGGCACCAAGGGTAGAAACTTAAACAGAGAGAGTATCCTGAGAGTATCAGGAGCCAAATCCCATTGGGTCAGGCCCAGAAGCATTCTGCAGTGCACCATGGTGGGTAAATTTGCACATAATATACGCTTCATTTCAAAGTCTGGGCCAAGTCCTGCCCCACTGAGATCAGTGCTGATTGATTAAGCGTTGTTGCATACGAGTGCCACAATGCGCACTCTCTTGTGCACTGGTGTTACCTGTATTATATCTGCTCTCCACAATCACCTGAGGCCAGGTGGGGGGCAGTCTCTTCTCACAGTGAACAACAGAACAAGAGGAAATGGCCTCAAGTTGCACCAGGGGAGGTTCAGATTAGATATCAGGAAAAATTGCTTTACTGAAGAGGTGATCAAGCACTGGAACAGGCTGCTCAAGGAAGCGATGGAATCGACATTCCTGGAAGAGTTCAAAAAACATGTAAGTGTGGCACTTAAGGACGTGGTTCTGTGGTGGTTTTAGCTTGGCAGTGCTGGGTTAGTGCTTGCACTTAACGATCTTCTCAAGTTTAAAGTTTCTGTGATTCTATGAATACGTTATATATAAAACTCCAGATATCTGTGTTTGTAAATATATTTGCATATCTATGTATGTACATGTGCACAAATACATAGACAGCTTACTGCACTGGGTTCTTCATGAGATTGCATAGGGCTATGTTCACAGGAAGTGCCATGACAATACCACTTCTTTCTGATCGTTACTGAACAATATGATGATAATGGATAAATGCAAAGAGGGGGATATATGTATTTCCTGCTTTAAAAGAATCAGCCTCATGAGGCACAGAAGTAAGGGAGAAAACTTATGTTAAGCTTGTGAATGGTAATTAGGAAATAATTTAAAATGTGTTGCTACATGCTTTCAAAGACATTGAATAAAGAAGGTGATTGATTTAAGTCTTGATTTGGAGAAAGAAGATCCTGACTAAAAAAGTTCACTGGAATTCAGATGGAAAAATTTTTAAAAATTCTTTAATGAAATTTAAAAATTATAAAGTTAATTAAGTTCAAAAAAAGCTTAAATGTCAAAGAGTAGGAAGGAGATATTGATTTGAATGAACATTAATCCAAAAGGAATGACAAGAATGTGATAAAATATACAAAACAACAAAAAAATAATGGACAGATGTTCAAAGACAATTTTGTTTTATGTAAATTGAGACTAAAACAAAGTAATTAATGGTAGAAGAATGGTTACTTGATGGAAGTTGTGGAATTGTCAGTAAACAAAACACTAGGTGCTTTGACAACAGTAATTTCTGTTGTATATTGAAAAATGCATATGAGATGGGTTGTATCATAGAGATAACTAATAGTAATTGTCGTTCTTGAAATTTCAGTGTCCCAAAACTCCTCTAGAATCTACACATTTTAAAACTCTCATATGTTTATTTGATTTACATTATTATTGACTTGTATATATGTTGACTATAACATAATATTATTGTATTAAATGTAATATTATTGTATTATTATTGACTTGTATATATTACACAAGATCTTTAAAAGATCTTTCTGGAAGCTCATGTCAATATTCTTTCATCAGTTCCCAGGAGACTGGCTGGGAGGCAGGGACTCTTCTCATCCAGCACCTCTGAGAGTTTTCACCTCTGGGCTGGTCATCCTGTGTTCCTTTTACAGTCAAACGAGATGCAGAGGCATTTCTAGAATGAAATTCATCTGACTAAAAGATGACATCTATGTTTGGTTAAAATAATCACATCCTAATGTGGTCTCCACTTTTTTTTTTTTTTTTTTTTTTTAGAAAAGCAGCAGGATGCCCAAGCTTTCTCAGATCTGCGTGCAAGGCATCAGTCCTGGCTCTCCTCATGATGCAGTGGAAGAGATCATGTCCTTGGAGGTCTAAGCAAGGTCATCTCATAGGACTGAGCTTTTGACATGAGAATCACTCCAGTAGGAAAGCTGAGCTGAGAACTGAATGTTCTACCACTACAGTCCAGGCAAATGTTGATGCGCTGAAAATGTTCAGAGAAGAGTTATGAACCTTCCTAGATGTCCTACAAATCAGTGGAAGACCCAGAGATCCTGGTAAACATTATTTATTTTCGCAGTGTAAAAATACGTCCATGGCTTTAATAAATATGTCCAAAAAATTGCATACAAAAGTAAGTGGGAAATACTAAAAACAAGATAATAATAAGTAGGATTTTGCATTAATGTCATTCCTATTATGTAAGCTGTCTTCTGCAAGTGTCTGTCTATTTTGACTTTAGCTGACTCTAAAGGGACCAAGGGTGCTTAGACTACTAATTCAGACACATCTACTTATACTGTAGAGGATGGTTTGGGCTGAAAGTGGTATTTAAACAGCAGGGTGAAATCTTGCTCCTTTAAAATCAAAAGTATGATTAAGAATTGGGAAAGACGCCTTACAATAGGAAACTCAGGAAGTTCAATCTATTTTGATTACTAAAAAAGGCCAAAAGGTAACTTAATGAGAGCCTGAAATTACCTACAGGGTTAATCTCAGTAATGACTTCTCAACCTGTCCAGCAAAGAGAACAAAAGTCAGTGGCTGGAAGCTGAAGATAACTCAGACTAGAAACCAAACGTAATTATTGGCAGCGACAGCAAACAATAATTGCAGGGGTGGCTGCTAATCCTTTAACTAAAGAAACCAAAAAATTAAATTCATAAAAAAAAAAAAAAAAAAAAAAAAGCTGCAAATCAGGCAGTCAGTGATTGAGGAAGGAATATAGCTTTTTCTGTGCCAGATTCAGGCCAGTGTCTCACACTGCCCAGTAATGGAGGAATCTATAAATCCACTGTTTCAGGAGTTTTCCTATTTTGATCTGTTTAAAGAAAATGTTATCTACATGCTTATCGTGGTCATACTGAATCACTGTTGTATGCATAACGTTCAAAGCAGGTTAATTACCATTTTTTCCAACTCCAGCCTCTCGTACGTTTCGCCAATGCCTCTCACAGCACTCTTGTTTTGAAAACTAATTCCCATTATCTAAAAGATTTTCCAAAGCAAACACAGCAGCGTAGCACTTTCTAATATTTATTTTGTATTCTCAAAGAAGAGACAATAGTGGTAAGAGTTTTTTTTGGTGAGGGAGAATTCTTCTTCTACAAAGGTACTTGTGTCCACTGTAGTTTCATTTAGTCCAAGGAACAGGTCCATGGGCCAAGGGCTTTGCTTTATGATTTCTGAATATGCAGTAGGTGGTTTATCTAATGGGAATTAGGTGAAGACCTTATTCTAGTAGCAGCAAACTCTGCTTCGGTGCCTAACTGCAGCAGGAGATGGCAGATGAAAAGGGGTTTCACATACTAAAACAAAGATGCAGAGTTTTTAAGGTCGCTATAATTCTCCCTCTAGCCTTCTTTCCTACGTAATTTGGAAAACAAATAAACTCCAACCAAAACCTTCTCCTGCGGAAGGCTGCCTCTTACTTTGACGCGTTTGACTGCATGGGGAGCGCCCATCATCCATTCCCTGCACTTGTGTGCTAGAGAAGGTAAGCTTGGCGGTGCTGGGAACAGCTCAGTGGACATGTGCAGCACACCATGTGCGTTCACAGCATTATCACCCACCAGATTAGCAGCTGAGCACTGCTGGGTGCAGACGGCAATGCCTGCAGGTAAATACGGGCTTTGTGAGATACGGTTGGCTTGCTGACTCCATTGCAGGCTCCTTGCCTGACCTTGGGGCTGGAGCACTGTCTGCCTCTGCGTTTAAAAAGTTAAGATAATATTACTTGTCTGCCTCACAAGGATTTTGTGAGGTTAGCGACACTGTTTACTCAAGCTAGATGTAAAGTGTTACGGCAATGAGAGCTATTATAAATATAAGAGCGTTTGGACACCTACGCTCATGAAACCCCAATTAAAGCACTACCCATCCTGCTGGAGGAAAGCACATTAATGCCCATCAGTCCCTGCAGTGTCTCAGGACAGCTCACATCCTGTTTCCACCCCTCTCTTAGGTAAAGAAACCCCACTGGCGACAGAGCCTCAGAGGGGAAAGCTGCAGTGAGTGAGCACAGGGCACTCCATAGCGCGAGTTTGGCTGTGATTTACGGTCTTGTGCTCCGTAAGAAGCAATAGCTGAGGGGTGGCTTATCCCATTAGTGCCAGTCTTGCTTGACCAATGGGGAATGATCGGGAGCAGCAAAGGCCCCGAGGTGTGCTCAGAGACCTGGCTGCCTGTGACAGACACCCTCAGGAGCACATGCACATGCCACATGCTGTACGCGCACAGGAGGAGGTTGCTTAACCAGGGCTTTACAAATATTTTCAAAGTACTTTACAAACAATTCATTAATAGATGACATATTTTTTGCTAAAGGCACAACCAGCTCAACTAGATTTTATTACAGGTGTAAATAATATCAAGAGAATTTAAGTGTGAGCCTTGTTTCTCTGCTCTTAATCCCTCCTCCTGCTGACATGTTAAAGGTCTGCTTAATCATCTAGCCCTTTCCTCCCAAGTTCACAAATACTTCATCCACACTTACTTATTTTACAGGAATTTATACAAATGCCAGGAGGTACCTAGCGGTGCCCTAGAGGTTTCATGGCCCCAGTGAAAATACAAACAATGCTACAGCCCAGATGTGACCCAGCAGTGCAGTTTAACCCATTGCGAAGACAAAGCAGCGGTTTAGAACGCCACCCCGGACATTTTTCAACGTGACAGTGGAAGAGCTGGAGAGAGGCCAGAAATGAGGGGAGGATTGGGGCACCATGAGCCCGAACACATCTGCTGAGCCCAAACACACCTGCGCGGGGCTCAGCCTACCCTGTCCCTGCGGAGCAGAACTCGGGGAGCCCCTGGGACCGACACTCACTCTGGGGATAGTGACGATGGCACATCACTGTCCCCAGGGGCGTTGGCACACGGGACCTGTTGTGGGGAGACGAGACACGGACAGGGATCCCGGGGTTCCTGCGGGACGCAGGATGGGGGCTGCAGGTAGCGGGTCACCAAGGAGAAATGCCCCCTGCGAGGAGCGGTGGGGTGCAGCCGGTGGAAGCGCGCTCCTCGGGGTCGGGGGCGGGCGTGGGGACTGCCCAGGGAGCGGTGCCGGGCCGAGGCGCAGGTGGGACCCCGCGCCCCGCGCTGCCCGGCGCCGTGCGGGGCGGGCTGCCGCGGCGGGGGCGGTGGCGCCGGGAGGGCCGGGCTGGGAGGCGCGTCCCTCCCCTGGGCCGATTCTCGGCGAGGCTGTTTAATAGCGGAGCCGCCCCCGGCCCGCCCCGTTGGAGCCGGCCCGTGCGGCACGGCGCGGCCGGGGCCGGGGCCGCTGCGGGCCATGGCGGGGGGCGGCGGGGGGGCGGCCGGCCGCGCCCGGCTGCTGGCCGTGCTGCTGGCGGGGCTGCTCGGCGGGGCGCGGGGCTTCGGCGACGAGGAGGAGCGGCGCTGCGACGCCATCCGCATCGCCATGTGCCAGAACCTGGGCTACAATGTCACCAAGATGCCCAACCTGGTGGGGCACGAGCTGCAGACGGACGCGGAGCTGCAGCTCACCACCTTCACCCCTCTCATCCAGTACGGCTGCTCCAGCCAGCTCCAGGTGCGTCGGGGCTCCGGGGGGGACCCGGGTGCGCGGGCGAGGCGGGGACGGCTCTCGACGGGGCCGTGCGGTTCCCGGGCCGGCTGCTGTCCCCCAGCACCCCGTCCTCATCCCCGTCCCCTGGAGTCAGCGCTAAACCAACCCGAAAGTCGCGCCGCCTCGCAGCGTCGCTCCTGGCTGGCTGGGAAGAGAGCGCGGCTCGCGTTGGGCGGAGGTGCGGTGTCCCGGCCGTGTCCCGGCCGCTCGCGGCGAGGCTGCGGCGGAGGCTGCGGCGACTCCCCGGAGCTTTCCCGGCCGCTGCCCTCCGTCCCGGCCGTGCCCCAAGCGCCGCGCCCGATTCCATGCGGAACGAGCGGACCTGGCCGCGGGGAGTTGGGGCAGCTCGGGACCCCGCCGGGAGCTTCACCGCGAAAGTTTCTTTCCCAGGCGAACGGCAGGATCCCTGTCCTCCCCACGGGCATGGATTTCCTCAAACAAAACCCAGCTTGTTTCTCGGGGCAGAGTTCCCGAGTCAGCACGCAATTCCTCCCACGGCGTCGCGTCGCCGAATTACTATTATTTAGAAGACGAGAAAACTACAATATTTTATCACCGTTGTAAATGCATACGTGAACTTATTGTGAAGGAAAAACATTTTTCTAGGAGGATCGTGAATCAAAGTATTTCAATAAATGTGGTTCTTTTCCTGTTTGTTTCTTAGCTGAAATATCCAGGCAATGCTCAGAACAAATATATGTATTTGTTTAAACCCCTTTAATTTGGTTTTCTGCTTTCTTAAATTGCACCCTTGAGGTTTGAATCTGGCTACATCCCACTTGCTTCATTGGAACTGATGGGCTAAATTTACATGGAGCTAATCTAGGGCGTAAAATGTTCAGGCTTTGGCTCTTTGGCTTCAGACCACATTTGAACTGAAAGAAGACAACATTGTTGGGTTTTGGTGTGTTTTTTTTGTTTTGTTTTTTTTTTCTCTTGTTTTTATTGTTCTTGGTTTATTTGTTTTATGCTGCTTCCTGGGTTTTTTGAGGCAAAGGACCAAACATTACTGCTACAAAGAAAGAAAAAAAAAAAAAAAAGAAAAAAAAAAAAAAGAAAACTTGTTGTATTGCAACCTGTTTCATTTTCCCCTGACACGGTTGTGATTTCTGTTTCTCTCTTCCAGTTCTTCCTGTGTTCAGTTTATGTGCCGATGTGCACAGAGAAGATTAACATCCCCATAGGTCCCTGTGGAGGCATGTGCCTCTCTGTCAAAAGAAGATGTGAACCTGTTTTAAAAGAATTTGGGTTTGCCTGGCCAGAGAGCCTAAACTGCAGCAAATTCCCACCCCAGAATGATCACAACCACATGTGCATGGAGGGCCCAGGAGACGAAGAGGTTCCCCTTCACAGCAAGACCTCCTTGCAGCCTGGAGAAGAGTGCCACGGCATGGGATCTAACTCAGATCAGTACATTTGGGTGAAGAGAAGCTTGAGCTGTGTGCTGAAGTGTGGCTACGATGCTGGCCTGTACAGCAGGTCAGCTAAGGAATTCACAGATATCTGGATGGCCATATGGGCCAGTCTTTGCTTCATCTCGACTGCCTTCACAGTCCTGACCTTCCTGATTGATTCATCCAGATTTTCCTACCCGGAGCGGCCAATCATATTTTTGAGCATGTGCTACAATATTTATAGCATTGCTTATATTGTGAGGCTAACTGTGGGCCGGGAAAGGATATCCTGTGATTTTGAAGAGGCAGCAGAACCTGTTCTCATCCAAGAAGGTCTTAAGAACACAGGATGTGCGATAATTTTCCTGCTGATGTACTTTTTCGGGATGGCTAGCTCCATCTGGTGGGTTATTCTGACACTGACGTGGTTTCTGGCGGCAGGACTCAAGTGGGGCCACGAAGCAATCGAAATGCACAGCTCCTATTTCCACATCGCAGCCTGGGCCATCCCGGCGGTGAAGACCATCGTTATTTTGATTATGAGACTTGTAGATGCAGATGAGCTCACCGGCCTCTGCTATGTTGGGAACCAGAACCTGGATGCGCTGACGGGCTTTGTTGTGGCTCCGCTTTTTACCTACCTGGTCATCGGGACTTTATTCATTGCAGCAGGACTCGTGGCCTTATTTAAAATCAGGTCTAACCTCCAGAAAGATGGAACTAAAACTGACAAACTGGAAAGACTGATGGTCAAAATTGGGGTCTTTTCGGTGCTGTACACCGTCCCAGCGACGTGTGTCATCGCCTGTTATTTCTACGAGATCTCCAACTGGGCCATTTTCCGCTATTCGGCAGATGATTCCAATATGGCAGTGGAGATGCTCAAAATTTTCATGTCCCTTCTGGTGGGTATTACGTCAGGTATGTGGATCTGGTCAGCCAAAACTCTGCACACGTGGCAGAAGTGCTCCAACAGACTGGTGAACTCAGGGAAAGTGAAACGGGAGAAGAGAGCAGACGGTTGGGTGAAACCCGGGAAAGGGAACGAGACCGTGGTATGAGAAAAGGACAGCGAGACCGTGGTATGAGAAAAGCATCCCGCTGCTCTGAGTGCTCTCCTGTGAAGGACTGATCCTGTGTAAGCATTGCTGTGTAAATGTTGGGAGTAGAATAGGGGGACGGTTGCACAACCTGTCTCTGGGGATGGGAGAAAAAAAAAAAGCCTTAAAGGATAAACAGCAAAAAGATCATGCTGCAGATTCAATAGCCATAAACCATGCTGCCCAAAATAAGAGAGCCCAGGGAGGCTTTAAAAGCTGTGAAGTACCCAAACATGTTATCTTCCTTTTTTTTAAAGCAGGATGCAATTACTGAAGTCTTTAGAAATGGAGGTGCTGTAGCCCATAGCTGTGGGATGATTTTTTCCTTTCATCATCTTACAGCTGATGGAGGAAAGGCAGTCCAGGGCCAAATTCGGGGCTCACCTAGGGTCCAGTTACCAGAAGATGGAGCACCCAGGTCCTCAGCCCGATATCTTCTCCCTGTCGTCAGTACTGAGATGGAAGCCTTTGATGAGGATTCTGTCTTTATGGGGGAATTCTGGTGTTCCAAGACACCGAACAGTTCAGTCAGGGATCACGTCCTGAAACAAACAGCAAGTGGACTTTCCAGGTCTTACCCGTGATGAGTAGGATTTAGTGACGTATTAGTGAGGATGACTTTTCTGTCATCTAATGGCCTAATAATAATTTTGACTCATTCTTTTTGCCATTTATAACCTGGTCTGAATGGAGAGTTGATTCTGCCTTGTGGGACTTTCAACTTCCCCGTGTTTCTTCCCACCTCAGTTATTCTGTGGTTCCATCAATATTTATAAAATCTAAAAGCTTTACTCGAGGCCATCCTCAGAAGCAGAGGAATCAACTCAAATTGGGAAACTGTATATGGTCTTCCATATCTATTATCATTATCCCTCTGCCTCCATTCCTGCCCCTTCAGGTGCTCCTGCTGTTTCTAGCAGATCACTTTATTCGTCTGCATTTATTAGGTTTTTTTAAAAAGTCTTAACTATATAGTGTTCCTTCCTCCAGGAAAGAGAAAAATCAGTTGAAGGTACCCTCAAACAATGCCATGTTTCTCCAAGCAAGCTTACTTGTCTCTCTCTGGAGACTCATTGCATGAAGCAATTAAGTCTTAATGTATTTCATTCAGTGTGATGGTATCTCCTCTGTAGACGCCAGTCTGTGGAGAAGCAAAATGTTAAGTTCCTTGGCAACCTCATGTTCACACAGATCAGTTGTATAATTATGTGTCAGTTGCAATTAAAAGAACATTCTCAGCCCATGACATTGCAGTGCAGCTAACCGCCTCACAGCGATGCTTCGATTGCTCACTGACAGCCATGGAGATGGTTTTTTACTGTGTATTTACACACAGAGTGTGAGCAGGCATTCAGTCCTCAGGAGCAACAAAGACCTTCCCAGTTTTTGTAAAGGGATCCGAGGAATCCACCTTCTTGGTGAATAATGTTGTTTTAAAGAAATTGTTGCATTTTCTTATCCTTTTATTTGAGGAGGCACCAGCTTGTGTTTGTGGGGAGCTGAATGTAGTGTCAGGGGCTTATAAGAAATGTGATGCAAATACACCTAGAAGCACTTAAGAGAACACTGTTATGATGCTCTATCCCTTTGAAACACATTTGGTTTTATCTATGTGCCCCACGCTTTTGCTTCCTTTGTGTGGAACCTGATCAGCTGCAGAGCATCCCCCTGTTTCCCCAGCTCCCATGATCTTCCAGAGCAGCTGAGAGCAGATGCTGCTTTATTAAAGTACTTGCTTTCCACACAGGTGCCCGTGTGCTTCCCAAACCACAGTTCACTCCAGCTCTGGAAGTGAGCACTAATCCGTCCCAGAAGCGTGTATTGTTTCAATGTCAGTGTCGAAACATGTGCTAGAGAACATTTTTTTTTTTCTTTTACAAACAAAATCCAGACCCCAAACAAACCCTAATGGCAGTCTTTGCGGTTGGGCTCCCTCTCCAGCAGAACAAGTGACAACTTGACACATTCTGCTCAAGACACACAAGCACTGTCTTGGCCAACACCACATTGCAGCTGGGCCTTTTCACCCTCTCCATAAAGTCTCTCGCTGTTAGTGTTGTGTTTGGATCTGGTTATTCCTTTGTGGACAAGGAGTTTTGCAAGTGTGAGATCTTCAGATGGCTGAGCTTCTCCATCATGCAGTCTTTCTGCTGGCGCGGTGAGGAATGTAAAGTCAGCAGCTGTATGTTGGCTTTCATGGAGTGAGGGTGCAGTATGACCCTTTTTTGTATCCTAGTATTTGGCTGTGCCAAGGTGTCATGTTCACTCAAGCTGTGCTTCACTCTGAAACGCTTCGGATACTCTCCTGGCCAATAAGCTCCATGTTTGAAGAGACTGATTCAATAAATGGCAGTTTTAACTGTGTTATGTACCTAGACATGAATGGTAAATAGTGCCTTTTTATCAAGTCCTTGCATCTCTGCCTGTTACCCTGTGACCTGCTGACAGAGGGATGCCCCTGGTGATGTGAGACACAGTGAGCTGGATGAGAATGGCACTGCGTAGCCCTAGGAGGGACCTGGATGGATATTCCATTAAAGCATGTGAGGTATTCAAATGCCATGGGAAAGAGGTAGGCTGGGGGGAGGCAAGGCACCAGCTGCTCTTCCTGAAGAGACATCTTTCCCCAGCAGCTGGGGGAATGCTGTACTGACCCAAAGTGAAATCAGTGTTTGCATCAATTGAACCATTCCATTGGTGTATTCGCCCATGTGCATTTACCTGGCTCTGTGTTGGGGCTGTGTAAGTGGGAAGACGCAGCAGACAGCCTAAAAACTGGCACTTGCAAAGAGCAGGTATCAGCAGCTCTTGAGTTCTCTCCTTTCAACACTGTTACGAGCTTAAAGCCAAAACCGGTGTGACTAATCCTGTCTAGGAAGTGCAGTTGCTGTGGTTATACAACCAGAAACTTCTCAGGCGTTTCCTTCGATTGCGCAGTCCCTGCTCCCATCTCCCCCCTCAGTGTGTGCTCTTGGCACTGCAGGTTTCAGAAGCGTCTGCCAGGGAGGTACAAGCTTAGCTCTTACGTTAAACAGACAAGTTAGCTCCTTTCTCTCAGTTTTGAGGAAATAGACACTGATTATTTTGGGGTGTACAGAAAATATATCTACTTCAATGTATGTACTGTAAATTTCTAATTTATCACTGTAAAAAACCAAAACAACTTTGCTATTTAATTTTTATATCAAAATAAAACTTTAACCTCTGTGAATAACTAAAGAATTCCTGGCAGCCTTCACATTTTTGGTGAGTTTGTTTCTTAAATAGACTTCAGCAGTGTTGAGAGTGCTTTTTTCCCCTCAAGGAAGAAGGACTGAAATGCTCGTGCTGTGGTGGAAGGATGCTTTCAATGGGTTCATCCAGCGTGGTTCGGATCCAATAACCGAGAACAAGACATCGTTGGGCAACAGTGAAAGTGTGTTCATGTTTCTGCACATGGGGTGGACAGAAACCCTTTCAAAGACAGCGCCCAAGTCCTGGGTGCTGGCTGGGGCTGCAGCCAGGGCTTTGGTGCTTTGGGGAATATGTACATCCAAAGCGTGAGCATTCAGATCTGGAATATGTGGTGGAGGAGGGCAGCATCACCACCAGTTCAGTATATGGGAACTACTAGTGGCTTTGGGAAGGGGAAAATCCTAATCTTAGTGAACAGCTGGAAATTAGTTCATTCCTATGGGTGATTTCAACCCTTCAGAGCAGAGATTCAATTGAATGTCTGCATTTTCTAGCAATGGTTG
This sequence comes from Hirundo rustica, assembly GCF_015227805.2. Lineage (NCBI taxonomy): Eukaryota > Metazoa > Chordata > Aves > Passeriformes > Hirundinidae > Hirundo > Hirundo rustica. The sequence continues at coordinate 35,543,618 of NC_053451.1, read as the reverse complement.
TCTAAAAACTTAAGCTTATTAATGCTCTGCCTTTCATTCCTGTTTGTCATTTCTGTTCACAGTTGTGATGTATTGGGACAGCAAGGAGTTGCTTTTTGTGTGCATTCCTCACCAGTTTCTTTTGACACTGATAGAACAGTGTGCAATATTAATTATTTAAACCTGCTTAATTGTCTCCATCATGAAACAATCTGTGTGTGGGATTATTTAATTAGCAGAATGTTATTCTAATAAGAACCTAAATCAGACTAGAGTGGATAATAGTGAGGGTGTGCTACAAAAAAGAGTAGCAACTATCACCTGTGTATCTGTAACTAATCAAGTGTTGAAGAGCAGCATCTAAAACTGGTAATTATGAGTGATTTGCTCATGCTTTTGGCAGCTCATCATTGTAATGTTCTCAGGCTGGTGATTAATGCTATCTCTCAAACTTACCCTAATGAGTCTTTAATAAAGCCACTGTTAACTGCAACAAACATAAAGGAGCTTCTGGGGGAAGGAGCAGCATCTCCCTCTTGTTCATACTGCCTGAAAACCTCAGGTGTGGCATTTAAGGTGGTGTTGGCTGCTCCAGGTCTCTCTCAGGGGTTCTTGCCTTCACACAGATCCCTTACCTCAAGTGTCTCAGATCATCACCTATGAAGTGATAGTGGATTGCCGGAGTGGCTCTGAATGGTGAGCAAGCTCGCCAAGCCGCAGAGATGACAAGTCCGCTCAGGTTTGCCTGTTGAGGGAAGTATGCATCTATATGCAGTGCTCACAAATATTTAGCCTTTATGATGACTTTTTGTGGTTGCTTTGATATTTGGGCTTCATTTTTGGTGGTTTTTTTGTTTTTTTGTTGTTGTTTTTTTTTTTTTTTTTTTTTTTTAACTCGGTTGGCTTTGTCTTTTTTTTCCTTCCTTTTTTTTTTTTTTTTTTTTTTTTTTTTAATTGTTTTTAAAGAAAGCAAATGTTCAGGAGTTTGTACAGAAGGAGGCCAGAGTTGTACTGCCAGTAAGCAGGAGCAGCCTAAGCTCCAGTAATGTCAAAATACAGAATCACCAAGTCCTTTGCTTCAGTGGTGGTTTCCACCACACCTCCTCCATCCTCAGCCACTCATTCCCATAATGGTGCCACGTTTCCGTTCCCCCTTCACTTTGCCAGTACAACTACTTGTGGTATGGTGCAGGCATCATCTGGCAGAGCTGCTTCCCAAGGCCTCTCGCACCATCTTCCCCATCAGGCTGGAGCTGTGTCTACCTGCGAGGCTGTAGGAATGGGGGAGAGCAAAGTGACAACTTCCCCACCTCAACTAAAATAGCAAAGCCTTCGCTAGGGCTGTTGGTAACCCCCTAACTGGGAAGACTGAGTCCAGATGTGAACTACTCACCTATAGGTGAACGCCCCATTACGCAGCCTCATCGCAGCTGTGCTGCTGATGTTCCATAGTGCCCTTTTCAGCATGCTTGCACTAATTGGCCCAGAATATAGGCCAGGAGTTTGCAGCTTCTTTCTCAATCTTGGATGGTTTAACTGGACCACCAGACTCTGGTGTAACTTCTGTACGAAGCAAAGCATCTCGGCGTGCTTGCAAAGCCAACACGGGCTGCAACAGAAATGAGGCAGGGCACGGTCCCGGCTGGAGCAGGGTCCTGCCGTCCTGCTGCACCTCACCGAGAGGAATGGGTGAGAGGGGCGGTGGGGGTCAGGCAGCTTTCAGCTGATGCTGACCTAGTGCAATAGATCCCATATCACTCTATTTCCTGCAGCTGGGAAATGATTTCTGACCAGAGGTCCTGCACATCCTGGCAGACTCCAGCTGTTGTAACAGCTTTGTGTTGTTAGCAACCAGATGTTTTGTTTTATGCTCTGGGAACAGCCTACCAAGCAACCACCATGGGGCTGGAAGAGCACAAAGGTGGCTTAGAGGGGAGCAGCAGCAAATGAGGACTCGTACGCCGAGGTATCACCAAGAAACCGTTGTTTTCTTTCCCTATTTTTTTCAGGGAGAAGGGACATCCTGTGTGCCAGATGTTGGGTACAACACCAGAGAAAACAGGTTAAATGCCAAAGACAAATACTATTGCACCCGAAAGTTTACTGTAATTTGTAACTTTGATTTTGTTGTTGTGTTTCCTTCCAGAAGGGAAAGTGCTTGTTAATTAGTTCTGCTTGGAGGGCTCAGAAGATGGATGCTTTACTTGAATATTGTCCATTTTTATATCAAAGGTTTAAAACATTAAAGATAACCAAAACAAAATTTAAAAAAAAAAAAATTACTCATGGCTTGTCAATACGCTGGCAATATAAATAACTTCATCTAATATTTCCATCAGCATTTAGCTAGTTTCCTGTCTGTTTTTTTCATTTCCTGAGCTTACTCTGAAGAACGGAATAACATCCGTCCTGCAAAATAGATGCAAATCATTCAGCAGACTGCTTCTGCTTCTACAATATTAAATTTTAAAAATATTACTATGCAGAGAAACAGCCTGACAGTAAATGTTTTAATGGATGAAGTGTTTTCTTCCAAAGCAGCTCAGAGGCATTTCAGTCAAGTACTTGTAAGGGACAATAAGCAGAGTGGCATGGAAAAGCAAAAATTCGGTTTTTCAGCGATTTTCCTTGCATTCGAAGCTCTTCTGCCTTGCAGCAGGGAATGGCTGACATCTAGTGGCAGCTGCACCCTGGCCCCAGGTGCTCGAAGCCCTCTCCCAGCCCTGCCCTCCCGGAAAGCAGGGCAGGTACCTCAGCTACCGATGGCGAAGGCTTTGTCCAGCAGCACATTCCACCAGCTCTGGGCTATACATTATGGTTTGTACCAAGTGCATCAGCTAAGAAAATCACAAGTTCACCTGCTGTTTAATAAATTGAAACATGTTAGGTCAGGTATTAGGAAGAAATTCTTTATTGTGGTAAGTGGTGAGGCTCTGGAACAAGTTGCCCAGAGGAGTTGTGGCTGCCCCATCCATGGCAGTGTACAAGACCAGGCTGGACGGGTCTTGGAGCAGCCTGCTCTAGTGGAAGGTGTCCCTGCCCCTGGAAGGGGGAGTGGAACTAAATAGTCTTTAAGGTCCTGTCCAACTCAAACCATTCAATATTTCTATGATTTTTTTAATCTCTCCGTGTTCAGCCCTGGGCTCAAGGCTGGCATGATTACAGGAAGGTTGCTCAAGAGTGCTCACGGAGAGAAAAAGCAGACCTAGTAAAGTAGCATGGCAAAAGGGCCAATGGGACGTTGTCCCCTGCTGTGGTGAGGAAAGCTGCTCTTGGCAGAAGCCAGCAGCACATATAGTCCAAAAAGTTTATTTGGAAGACTTAACACAATCTCTTCCTTGGCCTCACACTAGTTATGTTTGTAAGAAGAAGACCTGGGGGACCACAGCAGAAAAAAACCCTCCAGCCTGGGCTGACAGCCTCGCTTCTCTCTGCTGCCATTTGGCAGTGGTGGGAACGGCTGTCAGCCCCAGGAAGAAAGCATAAAGCATTTGCAGAGTCACGCACCAGAGACCCACAATAACAACTGTACGTCTTGAAAGGAGGGGTGCAGGAGAGGCCTGGTGATGGGGAAGAGGCTTCTCAGAGCAAGAGAGAAAAAAAATATATATATATAAAATGTAATATATATATTACACTGAAAAAAATCAGCTGAGGAGGCCCCAGTGTATGAGAGTTATGACAAAAAATAATACCAATCCTCTCACGAAACAATCATGTTGCTACAGCTGTGGCCTGAGCAGAGCCAAAAGAAATGAGGAGCCATCCATACCTCCCCAGAGAACGCTTTTGTAAGCAAAGCAGGGGAAGGGGCAGAACTTATTCTGAGACACCTAATTCACCCCGTCAGCATCAGCAAAGCCGGCCATCAGTTTGTCATGGGATGAGCTGGGTGTCGCGAGCTCTCCAAGTCCCTCCCTCCGGAGAGCGGTGCGTGCTCCTGCCAGAGCCCAGCCACCTTCGGGATGCACCAGGGCACTGCGTGGGGCCTCCTCCCTTCTTCCCCCTCTGCTCAGAATATCAGGCGCTTTTTTATTTGTTTCGGCTGTGAACAGTTAAGTCTGGGAGACACAGCCACCAGCCCGGTCCTCCTCTTTGGGTGGCCTTTCCAGCAGCTGCTCTCTGCAGCCCCATGACTCCCTCCCTTAGCCTGGGCTCCCATCAGGGGTCTGCAGCCTTCTACTGAGCTGCTGTGAGTGACTACTGGGATTGACCCAGCCATGGAGAACTAAGAGAGAGAGTAGGATTCTGCCTGGGGAGGTGGTGGAGTCACCATCCCTGGACGTGTTTTAACGAAGACTGGATGTGGCACTCGATGCCATGATCTAGTTGAGGTTGGACTCGAGGATCTTGAAGGTCTCTTCCAACCTACACATTCTGTGATTCTGTGATTCAGCAGCTGCCATGGCTGTGGGGACATGAGTGATAAGACAAAAGGAAATGGCCTGAAACTGCACCTGTGGAGGTTTAGATTGTATATTGGAAAAAAATTATTCAATTCCTCATTGTCAATCCCTGGAAGAAGCCTCCTAGGGTAGCAGTGGAGTCACAATCCCTGGAGGTGTTTAAGTGATTTAAAAGGTTTAAAAGGTTTAACTAACCTCCAGGGGACAGAAGAAAGACTAAGAAGTCTGAGAATCTGTTGTTCCAAGGAGGCACACAGAGTAGGGTAAGCTGGAGAAGAATCTCCGTGTGAATAAATTCACAGCAAAAATAAAACCTGGCACTTAACATCCCATTTCCATTGCACCTGTTGGCTCATCACCTCACACCTAAGGGAGGAATCAGTTGTTCCACAAGAGGAGGTGAAGAATTTGCCTTGTTTAAAATAGGCAAGTACTGCAAAGTGCTATAAGCCTAACACCCTTTATCCATTTGTTACGGCTTAATGTTCTAATGTGTTCTCACATTAACAAGAACACTTAAAACTGGCATTTGAAAAGGGCAAAATTAGCATTGCATCCTAATCTGATACTGATGTAGAGGTATTGCCAGCTCCAAGCCTCTGTCTCAGGTTCCTCTTTGATACTTTACCTAAAATCTTGAGATTGTAAGTGAGGGGGAGTAGTTTTGTCTGTGACTAGAATGTATAAATTAAATGCTCTAAGGGCTACCTTGGTTTTGGGAGCTCTGCTTGCAATTCAGCAAGACCCTGTGAATCCAGATTTCTACAGTTATCACCTATGATGGAAAGCAAGAATACCTTTCTGTGTATACTTTGTAAAGAAAAGAGAGGAAAGAGAGAGAACAAGAGAGAGAGAGAGAGAGAGAGAGAGAGAGAAAAGAGAAAAGAAAAAAAAGAAAAGAGAAAAGAAAAGAAAAGAAAAGAAAAGAAAAGAAAAGAAAAGAAAAGAAAAGAAAAGAAAAGAAAAGAAAAGAAAAGAAAAGAGAAAAGACCTAGCTCTCAGAAGCAATAATTAATGGCGTAATGGTGAAAACATTGGAAGGGGCATTTCCATAGCACAAGTGTGTGGCAACACCAGGCAAATCCTATTTCTTCTTGAAATGGGAACACATGAGGACAGAAATATTAACTTCTGTCATTTCACCTAGAATCTCCAACCAAGTTGTTGGGTTGTTTTTTTGTGGGGTTTTTTTGTTTGTTTTTTTTTGTTGGTTTTTTTTGTTTGTTTGTTTGTTTTGTTTGTTTGGGGGGGGGTTTTGGAGGGGGTTGTTTGTTTGTTTGGGGGGGGGGTAATTATTTAATTGATTATTTAATTTTTCTACACAGTGTGAATACAGCTTTACCTGAATTAACTATCTTGGCAACTTTGCTGAACAACTTTAGTGCATCAGTAGGAAAGAACTTCAATTTGTCCTCAAAATCATCTGATTTTGACTTTTGATTCAACATATTTCAACCTAAATTTTGTAGCAATAAATACAAATTGATCAATTACTCCCAAAATATTGACTCTGAAATGGAGTGTTTGCTCAGTGATCAGTCTCAGAGCACTCTGAAATCATGGAGGGGGGAGGGCGTGTTTACTCTCTTGATGGATGCCAGACTGGCAAGCAGGAGGAAGGCCTCAATAAATCATTTCTGACATTAACCTTGCAGAAACAAATTCCCAAGAGTATTCATGTTAGTTCTGCTGCTGGTGCTTGTGCAAACACTGCTGGACAGAATTCACATTGCTATCTTTCTGTGACTAGTTTTGCAAACAAAAGTTCCTCATTGGCATTCCAGACAAAGTCAATGGAACGGGCAGGGATGAAGGAAAATGCACTTTGTTTATTCAAACAACAATTAGAGTGTCATTGGAAATATGCATAAAACATTCATAACAGATTTTGGAGTTGATTAAAAAAAATAAAAGAAAGCATGCACTGGACTAAGCAATGATACCTCACTTTTATTTGCAAATAAGCAGAATGATCCAGATACCCAGAATCTGGCATCTGTACTTATTGTATGTGTTATTTTTAATGTTAACTTTATATATGCCACGAAATTTTCTTTGCATTTGTGGTTTTGCACAGTGATTATAAGGTTAAGATGGTACGGGGCAGACCTTCTTGGTGTATCATGAGAAATATTTGGAAATGGAAACATCTGTTTCTGAGGCCAGGCACAATAAGTGAGTAAGTAGCAAGTGTGGGGTACAAATGTTTGTGTGTGTATATATATATGTACATATGTATATTTGTGTTTTTAATTTAAAGTTCTAACAATAACCTTGCACAGAACTGCCGTATCCTCTTCAAAGACGCCAAACCTCTAACCGCAAAAGTTGTAGCAGAACCTCATTCTGCAGGAATAGGGACCTGCTTGCTGATGTGCCAGCGGGAACTGTGGCTGAGCTACACTGCCTGAGGTCTGCCAGCACACGGGGGTGCCACACCACCACCACAAACAAATGGCTGAGACCTGATACCCCACCCATGTCCCACCAGTGCCAGAGCTGGACTATTCAGTGCTGTTTCTAAACAGAGAGTCTTTTCCAGCAATGAGGCCTGAAAACTCATGTTTGGATCCTGAAGACCAGCAGAATGTTTCCCAGAATTTGCATGTTCTGGAGATCCACCATGGAGCTCAGCCATTCCTGTTCTCCACTTCTTTTGCTGAGAAAAAGATAATGGTGCTTCTCCCACTAAATTAAGTAGGAGGCTCTGAGCTGCTTTGGGGGGCAGGACGTTTGCCCCGTTCACTGCTCAGGGGAGGCTCTGGGTTGCAGTCTCCCAGAATGTGGTGTGGGTGGGCTGCTCAGGCCCAGATGGCAACGGGGAGCTGCCCGTGGGACTGAGGATATTCCTGCTGTGGTAACACCACTCTCTCCCCACGCTCCTGCATGGTCCTTCCAGGCATAGCCCACAACACAGGTCCATCACCCAGGGTTTCTGCCTTCTGGGCCACCTACCCATGGATGGGGAAGGGTATCCCAAAGCAGCAAAAGCCTTCCAGCCAGGGCTGTCCAGCTACTGTACCCTACAGAGCTAAACAGCACCACCCTGCCCAGTCTGAGGTGGATCTTTCCATCAGACGTGTCTCAGAGCCAGGGAAAGCTTTATTTCTCTGTAAGCCCTGATATCACTCCCTTGGAATAAGAGGTGAAAAACATCTCTGACCTCAGCAGGGCCCTCGGTGAACTGCTACACATATTAATAATAAACGACCACACTCTCCTGAATGCTCCCGGAACTTTTACCACATGTTAAGCCTCCCAGCAAGGACTTGGTTCTCATGGGTTCTTTTTCACCAAAGATAGATTTAAATTCTGCCTTTGACAAATTAGCAGGAAAACTTCCCTGGTGTTTTTTAACAGGTGTTTCTTCCCACATCACCAGACTCAAAGTCCCTGGGAAATATGTTATTTTTTCTTGACGGAAAGGTGGAAAAAATGGACTGAAACGTGAGAAACCAGCATGTGGGCTCAACAGACCTCACTTGCCGTCACTCATTCATCAAGGCAGTTGCAGCATGAGGGAAAGGAGTGATTCTTTTTCCTCTTCTCCAAACAGCAGTCTGGAGAAAACAACCCCTGTAAGTCTGCACTCACCATTCAGCAGCAGAGCCAGGGCAGCCTCATGCCATCAACCACCACTGGCCTCTCTCCAGTATGTCCCTGCACTGGGAATGAGAAAAAGGCCCAAAAATTATGCAGAAAACTGGGGCATCTCTCCTGTAAGGAAAGGCTGAGTGTGCTTGGGCTGTTCAGCCTGGAGAGGAGAAGGCTCAGGGGGAACCTCATCACTGTAAATAAGTACCTGGAGGGGAGGTGCAAAGAGGATGGACGGACCCAGGTTCTCTCCAGTGGTGCCCAATGCCAGGACCAGAGATCCTGGACATAAACTGAAACACGGGAAGTATTACTTGAATATCAGGAAACACTTCTTTTTTTTTTTTTTTTTTTTCTTTTTTCTTGCTCCAAACAAAACCAGTGACCAAACACCAGAAGAAATTGCCCATAGGGGCTGTGGACTCTTCATACTTGGAGACAGTCAAAATCCAGTGGGACATGGTCCCAGGTAAGTGGTTATAGATGGCCCTGCTTGGGCAGGGGGATTGGATGAGATGATATCCAGAGATTTCTTCCAGCCTCAACCATTCTGTGGGTCTGTAACAGCTGCCAAAGACAAGCCTGCAGCTCTGACAGTAGGGACAACTCTTCCATATCCATCTTGAAAACTGGATTTCCCAGTGATGAACACAGGACTTCTCCTTATTTCCACCCTGTTGATAGAGAGCATGCTCACCAAATCAGAGTGCAAGAGCTGCAAATCCTAAAGGAGTTTCTCATTCCCGAGCAGCTCCGCTCCTTTGGTGGACACAGACTGCTTCAATCCCACGTGTGACCTCCACCACGCCTGCAAGAGGAAGCACAGGAAAACAAATCTGCTGTCAGCAGCAGCCTGAATCATGTCTTGAAAATCTCTGGGGATCTGAAAGCTGAAAACAGGATCAAACCTTGTGTTCCAGCTAGCATCCATCAGGACCCTTTTGCCTTTACACTAATGCAAGAATGAGGAATAATGAACCTATTCTGCTGTCAGTTTAGCTGTGTATAAGCAGTGTTGTTCTACAGGCAGGAACATAGCAACCTTATCCTGTTTCCCTCTGTAGAGAGAACCAAGAAGTGCCTTTTTCCAAGTCCTAGGGTGCCCAGACTTTTATTAAGTGCTGTAAATGTCCTGTTTGATGGATTATGTAGGAAGCTCTTCTGTTGAAACCACTGAAGAGATTGCCCCTCAGGAGTGAAAGGACAACCTTTTCCCAAGGCACAGGCCTGAACACTTGGAAGGAGGAAAGAATTTGTCCAATAAAGTAAGAATGCCTGGAATTTAACCTGGTTTCAGGGTATGCAAATGGAGTCTGCAAGCAGAGAGGGACTGCCCAGAGATGCCATTTTCTCATCCTCTCTATTTTCTGTATTCCTGGCATTCAGCTCCAGACACCCTTTGTTTAGAAGTAAAAATATTTAGGTATGAGTTCTGATATGGAAAGGACACTTTGAAATCTTAAAAATTGAGGGAGGTTTTTATTCCTCCCAATAGTGCTAAAAGAGAATGGTATTTGAAGGACATGCATCTCTGACATCTCTTGATTCAGGGTAGGTTTGGGACTATGTTCTCCTAGTTTAACTCAAAGGCTGAGCATTTTGTAGATTTGTGCTGCTAATACCCTGTCCAAGGCACACAGGAGCTCACTTAGCAGTCAATTGTGCTTGGCTCTAAAACTTGTCCTCTCCCCTGACAGCTGGGACCATCTGATGGGGGAGTGGACACATCTTCCTCTACCAGTTCTGTTCCAGCAGCACAAAGGCACCCCCTGCCTTGGCTCTGGACAGATAAGGGACCTTTGATAAGGGGCCTGGCATGTCAGCTGCACATGGTGCACTTGGGCAAGCTGCCATGCTCACAGCCCTCTGGTTTTATTTGCATTTTGCTCTCACTGGTGTGAATTGTGCCTCAGCTGGTTCTCACATTTGCTGGCATTTTCCCAACACCCCTATAAAATCTTGTTCCCAAGCTGTTCTTGCTCCCTTTCCCTCACACTTTTAAACTACGTTACTTTATGCAGTTTCTGGGTCTTTTGGGAGAAGGTCCTGAGGCACCTCCTTAGAAGGGCCACTCTACACAGAGACAAAAAAGGAGATGCTTTACAAGTTATTTAAGCCTGTGACAATCTGTGACATGAAGACTCCCACAGACCTTCCCAGCTGTGGCTTCCAAAGGTGCCACTCCCTTCTCTTCTTTGCTGCTGAGGATCTCCTGCCAATGCAGGGCTCTCAACTTTTGTACTGGTTCAAAATTTGCCACCCCCAGCCCTCTTCTTATGCCTACTCGGGTCGTGTAGATCTTTCATAACATTAACTCTACTGTATATTTGCAAAGATCTGTGACCTTCACCTGTAGTCAATCATTACCCATGGTCCAATTGGTCTCTTTCCCCCTGCAGCACCTTCCTCACACTGCCCTTGGCTGTAAATGATTTACATCATTAAACGATTTGCAGAGCACTGAGTATCTCTCGAGGCATGCACAGCTCACTCACAGTTCTGTTCTGGTTTAGACCTCCCAGATTTTCTGGTATCTTTTAGATCTCTTTGCCCTTGGTTCCACCAGCATTCACTTCTCACTTGCAGTACAGCAGGCTGCTTTGGGAAGATTCTGCACATAAATTTTGCATTTGCATTTTGCACTTTACTTAAAAGTGCAAAGCAGGCAGTAGCTTGTGTGGATGAAACAGCGTAGATCATTGGCGTGCAGCTTTGGGAGTGTGCCCCATGTAGAAACACAGGGCAGAATGTAGAATCATTCTGTTTGGAAAAGACTTTTAAGATCATCGCGCCCAACCATTAAACCAGCACTGCCAGGTCATTAAACCATGTCTCTAAGCACCAGATTTACACTCTTTAAATAACTCTAGGAATGGTGACTCCACCACTTCCCTGGGCAGCCTTTTCCAGTGCTTGAAACTCATTCAGTGAAGATACTTTCCCTCATATCCAACCTAAAACCTTCATATAATAACCTGAGATCATTTCTGCTTGTCGTATCACTTGTTACCTGGGAGAAGGGACTGACCCTCACCTGGCTGCAATCTACTTTCAGGTGACTGTAGAGAGTGATGAGGTCCTTCCTCCCCCTCCTTTTCTCCAGGATAAATGCCCCCAGCTCCCTCAGCCACTCCTCATCAGCTTTGTGCTCCAGACCCTTCCCCAGCTCCGTTGCCCTTCTCCAGCCACACTCCAGCCCCTCAATGTCTTTCTTGCAGTGAGGGGCCCAGAACTGAACACAGGATTTGAGGTGTGGCCTCAGCAGTGCCCAGTACAGGGGACAATCACTGCCCTGGTCCTGCAGGCTATTGCTGATCCGGACCAGGATGTCATCAGACTTTTTGGCCATCTGGGCACAGGCTGGCTCATGTTCAGCTGCTGTTGACCAGCACTCCCAGATCCTTTTCTTTTGGGCAGCTTTCCAGCCATTCCTCCCCAAGCCTGGGAGTTGTGACCCAAGCAGATCTACGGTAAGAAACACCACCAGACCCAGAAAGAATGTCCTGTCTCTCTGTCCATGGCTCATGTGCAGCTCTTCATCCAGCTGTCAAAATAAAGAGGAGAGATTTAAGTTAGATATTAGGAAGACATTCTCTACTCAGAGTATACTGAGGCACTAGCACAGGCTGCCTAAAGAAGCCGTGCATTCCCCGTCCCTGGAAGTGTTCAAGGCCAGGCTAGATGAGGCTTGAAGCAACATGGTCAAGTGGAAGGTGTCCCTGCCCATGAAAAGGGGACCAGAAGCATCTTTAAGATCCCACTCAACCCAAAGCAGCCTATGATTCCATGATCACTGGGAATGACCACAGCATTTGACCTAGAACAGAGGTTTGGAACTCACTCTAGATGCCTGCAAACCACAAATTCAACGTTTCACTTCCCAGCACTGCTGTGTCTAAGTCCCCTACTTTTTTTTCTGTTCATCACATGAACTGGTCCCAAGGTGTGCAGAAGGGTTTCTGTGTGGCTGCCACACGCCTGCTGCAGGGGGCCTGGTTCACAGAGACTGCTGGAGTGTGAATCAGGACGGTGACACCGGGAAGCAGGATTCCTCAAAAGCTTGGCAGGGAGTCTGAGCAGAGCAAAACTTCCTTAAATATGCGGAGCTCCTTTGAAAATATGTTCTGGTGCTCCCAGCTGGTGCTCTTACAGAAAGCTGGTGCCCTTTCTTTGTGGGGTCTGAAGACCTGTGAGACGGTGTCCAAGGGCCGGCCGTAGGAGCAGCTCCCGGCTGCCCGGGATCTCGCGTGTGCCACCACTAGGTGTCACGGCTGTCCCACGGAAGCCACCCTGGCCCACAGCCCTGGAAGCGGCCGGGATGCCCCGCTCCTGGCAGCCACGGGAAACCACAGAGTACTGATAAAAACCCTGGGGAGCGGGCAGAGCCCGTGCCCGGCTGTACTCTGCCTCCATGGAGGAGCCCGAAGGTGGGAGAAATTAGGGTGTCATCAGAGCCCTGGGCTGGCTCAGCACAGTACAATGACATGAGGGAATTGCAGGTGCAGAACTGACTCTTCAGATTGACTTGGAAAAGTATACTCACAAGGCAATCTCCTAAATAGGGTCTCCATTCCCCAGATGTCCCAGCATACGGCCTGTGCACATGCTCCCGGAAAATCAGGATTTCTTTCACATGACTAATGGGTGTTGTAGCAGGTGCTTCTCATCAGAAGTTTCACACACATCCCGCAATGGTGTTGTTAAGTCTTCAACTCTTCCCTTCTTGTGGTGTATTTCCAAAAACAGGTTTCCCCAGCTCACGTTCGAGCACCGTGTGCCAGTTTGGTCTGGGACAGTTTTTTCTGTAGTAGCTACTATGGGGCTGGGGTTTGGATTTGTGTTGGAAACAGTGTTGATAATTCAGGGATGTTTTAATACTGCTCAGAGAATTTACACAGAGCCAAGACCTTTTCTATTCCTCACCCATCCCACCAGCAAGAGGACCGGGGGTGTGCAAGGAGCTGAGAGGGAACACAGCCAAGCCAGCTGACCCTGACTGACCAAAGGGATAACCTAGAGCATATGACATCATATTCAGTAGGTAAAGCTGGGGGAGAAGGAGAAAGTGTAGGACATTCAGAGTTACAACATTTTTCTTTCCAACTCACGTGTGATGGAGCCTCAGTGTCCTGGGAATGGCTGAACACCTGCCTGCCCATGGGAAGCGGTTAATGAATGATTGTTTCACTTCTTCTTCACCTATTAAACTGTCCTTATCTCATCCCATGGGTTTTCTTACTTTTACTCTTCCATTTCTCTTCCCCATCCCACCAGGGGAGGATGAGCAAGCAACTGTGTAGGGCTGAGCTGCCTGCTGGAGTTAAACCACGGCACTCTGCTTCTCCACAAAAGGAAAAGTGACAAATGCTTTCTGCATTGGAATTTCCACACAGATGGTAAATCCAGCATTTCAGAGGGATAGCCCCTAAAAGCATTGCTAGATGAGGTTTATAGCATCAAGGATTCAGCCAGGTTGTGCTGCATATTTTATATAGCTAGGCTGTGTCCGTGAAGAAGGAAACAGCTCATTTATTCCATTCCTGAAACTTTCTATTCCTTGCTACCAAGCAGCCTGCAGGTCTGCTTTCTTTTAACACCATCCACACGGCCACATTTAGTCAGCCCCTCTGTTTACTCTTCTGCTGCTGGAGCTGGGAATACCCTCACCAGGAGGCTGTGTGGATCAGCTGCTTCCCATTGTGATCTGCTGCATGAGTAAAGCTTTTTTGGGAGGGTCTGTTTTCAGGACGACACGTGAGAAATGCACACCACCTCCAGTAATGTAAATTAATAGCTATTGAGCTGTATGAGAGATTCCCTGTGAGCTGCTCTGCAAAAACAGTCCTGCAGCACATGTCAGGAGTCATTAACACGTCAGCTGCACCACATCCAACATTCCAAAAAATATTTAGGAGGAACTAATCCCTCTAGAGGCAGAGCTCTGTCGGCCTTTGGCAGAGTTACATCATGGGTGAATTTAGCCTCCATTGTCCAACATCAGACAGACTTGGCACCACAGGAATCACGATGACAATAGCAGATGAGCTTGACACGCCTGAGTATCACTTGTTCCCATCCTCCTGTCATTTCAGAGGGCGTTCCTGAGCCCACTCAATTATCAGACCACATTCAAAAAACTGAAGTCAGCACAGGGAGCACACAGTGGGCTGCATCCCGGTGGAAGCCTTCAGGCAGCCTAACAGGTTTTCTGTCTTCTAATTACATACATCATTTCTGATGGCAACTTCATGGTTTTTGTTCTCACTCAAGAGTCACTAAATGGGCTTACTGCTGTGGGTCACTGTGATTTGAAGTACAAAGACAAGAACTGTGGAACAAAAGAAGAGAGTAGGCCGTCATTTCATGATACAAGCACAGGATGCATTCAAATTCAGTAATTTGTGTTTGCATTTATGACATTTTGCTGAGAGATTTGGTGGACTGTAAGAGGAGATTTGCTGCCTTTATCACAGAATGGAACACCAGTTTGGGTGCTATTCACAGTCCTGGCAAGGGGTGACCGTCAGCCAGTCATTTAATCCCACTGCACCTCTGAACATCATTCCTCCTTTCCACCACCATCTTATCTGACAAGCTGTCTCTCTTTTTCTGTTTGTAAAGAACCTGGTGAGGTCTCAGCTGGGGCCACTGTGCTGGCTTGAAGGCAAAACCAGAGAGAAACTCCAAGTCAGAAAAACAATTTAATAGGAGAGAAAAAAAAAAAAGTAAAATAAAATAAAACAAAAGCAATAGTAAAAAGATCACTGACAAAGTCAGAATACAACCTGATACCCTGTGGTGGTGGCAGCAGGCCAGATGAGGTGGTCTTGTTGAAGCAGTGCTCCCACCGAAAGTTCTGGTAGCTCTTGTCCTCTGGGAATCCAGTGGGTAAAGCTGCCTGTGCTGTCCCAAATCCCAGATTATATCCAGGTGGGAATGCTTGGCTCCTCCCCTGGACAGAGCATCTCACAATGGGCTGATATCATTTTTCAGTCTTGTAATGGGTCCTTGATTGCCCATTAAACAGAGATAGCTCCTGGAGGGAGTTATCTATGAGTCATGGGGCAGGACATTGATGGGCCATTAACAGAAGATAGTCTGGAGGCAGGGGGCAAGGGAAACACTGCCCAACCTAGTTTCAACAGCTCATGTAGATGGTGATAGAATACGTACTTAGGGCACATCTTACATTGTAACCTAGGACAAGCAGCAGGGGTGTCAGCAATCCGATAGAGAGCACAGCAAGCTCCTCTGATCTGGAAGCATCGCTGGGTGTTTGTCTCACGTAGGAGCCAGGATCCTGGTCTTTGTGTGAAAACGAGAGAGTTTGCAAATCCGTTTGGACGACTACACATGGGAAATGCACAGAAGTCAGCATTAAAGGGACAGGAGAAATGAACAGAACTTGCTGCACACTCCACTCAGGGAACAAATTGCCCGAGGCCTGCAATTACAGTCGCAGCAAGAAGCCTTCTGGGGTAGGGTGGCTTTCTATACCGAGTACTTGACACTTCAAATGGAAGTCTCTTGAACTTTGCTGCATAAATGCACACGTGTTTTGTGATTGTGGCACACGAGGAGATAACACGGAGACAAGAGGTCTGTAGGGCAGAGCTACTCCCCAAGAGCCAGAGCAGGGCCGAGAGAGCGAGCAGCCTGTTTATTTCCTCCGTTTTTATATATTTGTGGGTCGGCTTCTGGAGTTACTACCTTTCACTCCAGTGGCCAGACCAGCTGTCAGTTACAATTGTTTTCAGGTTAGAAATACGTAAACGAAGGACAGGGAATGAAAACAAAAGGTTTATGTTCCCATGCGTGAGAAAAGCAAAAACTGTTCCTAATATTGTGCAGAAACTAAAGAAACCAGATCAAACCAGTCCAAACCAGCCATCTAAACAGGTCTAAACCAGTTCAAACCGGTCTAAACCAGGCCAGACTGACTCAAACCGGTCTGGATCAGTTTGAACTGGCTCAAACTGGTCCAATCCGGTTCAAACCAGTCCAAACAGTCTCAAACCAGTAACTCAAAATCCCATTTTTACCCCATTTCCCAACCCAATTTCCACCATTTTTCACCCTCTCCTCCCTCCAAGTCCAAACTAGTCACCCCAAATGCCATTTTTCCCCATTTCTCCCCCCCTTTTCACCATTTTTCCCCCATTTCTCCCTCTATTTTCCCCATTTTTTTGCCCTTCCCCCCTCCCAGTATAAACCAGTCCCATCTGGAGCAGCTGGGGTGGGTCCCAGTCCCGCAGGTAGAAGAGGCAATTCCAGAGTTGGTGCCCATGGAGGGACCCTCAGAGAGGGTTGGGGAGAAAAAAAAAGGCGAAAAAAAATTGGTGAAAATTAGTGAAAAAAGTAGGGAAAAAAACAAGGTAAAATTGGTGAAAATAGAGGCTAAGATGACCCAAAATTGACCCAGAATCACCTGAAATCAACCGAAAGTCGACCCCAAAAAACTGAGCTGGAATTGCCCAAAATTGACCCAAACAATGGCAGAAAAATTATCCCCAAAATTGACGTGAAATAGCCCCAAATTGACCCTAACAATGATCCTGCAAATGGTGGGAAAATGACACAAAATGGCACAAAGAATGACACAAAACTTGGCATAAAATTGACCCAAAAAATCACACAAAATTGATCCTAAAAATGGCACAAAATTGACCCAGAATCACCCAAAATGGTACAAAAATGACTCAATAATTGACATAAAATTGACCCCAAAACCAGCACAAGAACAGCACAAAAAATTTTTTTAAATGGCACAAAAATTGACAAAAAAGTGACCCTAAAATCGGCACAAGAATGACAAAAAAAAATTACCCAAAAAATTGACCCAGAATTCCCCAAAATGACCAGAAAGCGGCAAAAAATTGACCCCAAAATTGAGTTTAAATTGACCAAAATTGACTCAAAATCACCCAAAATTGATCCTGATAATAGCACAAAAATGACCAAAAAAATTGACCCAAAACCCCACGAAAAAATGGACCCCAAAAAACCCACAAAAAACCAGACCCCCTAAAAAACACTAAAATGGGCCAAAAATGACCAAAAATTGACCCAAAACAGCCCCCAAATCCCCTCCCAGTCCAAACCATCATAAGCCAGTCCAAACATCATCAATTTCCCCCTTCTTTACCCATTTTCCCCCTGTTTTTCACTCTTTTAGAGCCCCAAAATTCCCTCCCAGTCCAAGCCAGTAACCCCAAATCCCATTTTTGTCATCATCAAGATGGCCACAGCACTCAAGAGTGCTTCTCTAGAAACTTCAGGGTGCCTCAAGTATCAGTACCTCACTACCTAAAATACCTTCTCTACATTGCAGTCCCATGTTACTTAAAAAGCCTACCATACCTTTGCCATGCTGCAGTTCCATGAGTCGCTCTACACAGCTCTGGCTCTTTCTCTCCTTCTTCTCTTTTCTTTCTGCATTTCTAGCTCACTGCTTCCTGTCCCTTTGTCCTTGCAACATGGCCAGCAGGCCCCAGCTGACCACTCCACCACCTAACTCACTCTTTTATCACACATAACTGTGAGGGCAAGGCTGTTCCCACTCTTTGGTAATTAACACAGCTACAACACATTAGGAGCAAGAGTGCCTTCTGCACTATTTCTGTCCTGTCACTTCTTCCCTCAGGTTTATACACTTATTCTGGAAAAAAAAAAAAGTTCAGCAAAATCATTTGTGTCCAGAGGTGACAATTTTTTTTGCCAGAACAGCCCTGGGTTTAGGTATCAGTGTCCTCACAACTGCAAATTCAGCTGTGTCAGGACAGAGATTTATGTTTAAAAATACAAATGTATACACATAAATTCATATTTTTGCCATGTGTTTTTCGAATAAAGAAGAATGGCTTCCCACATGCACAGTCCAAGACCCAGAGAATTCAAGGCTTTCCATGGCAGCTGCTTTTATTTATCCCTGTCATACCTTTGAAGGTGTTGGTTTCATCTTGGTGAAGCTGTGAACATTTTTATAAGTTGGAAAAATCTTTCTCCTACAGAATTTGAAATATAGCTCATAATCTATATCATTTGTATGGGAATGAGCTGGAGGTTCAAATTCTGACTGTGACTGGGGACCCACACTACACTTTGTGGGCAGGTATGGGGCCAGCTGTAAGCACAGTGCACCCAGCAATTTCCCCGTGTGCTGCCCATGTGCATCACCCAGCAGACAGGCTGGACTGCTCCTGAGCCGTTCTCCGTGTAAGTTTGGGATGGCCTTCAAAAGCACCTGGCAGCCTGTGAAATGCTGCATTGATGTATCAGCACCCTTGGAAGCAGAGGGAAAGCTTGACTGGCACAACAGCCTGAGGGCACTGTACAGCAGATGACACAAACCTCAGATGAGAAATTCTTCCTCATGGGAAGATGATTTGTGCTCTTGGAGAGTTCAGTATGAGGTGTGTTAGCCACCAATGCTCCCTGCTCCTCCTGCTCCACTTAATGAAACACACCCCATGTTGTAGCACTCTGAGGTTTCGCCACTCATCTGCCACTTCCCTTCAAACCTTGGAGGAAATTCATTTAATGGGAAGATTCAGGGCTATTGCTCTATTGCATTTCAGGGGCAGCCAGCAGGAGAGAGATGCAGGAGCCACAAGCATAAGAAGCTTCCCGGTGCAGGTCTCCCTCTTCTGTTTATCTCAGAAATACCTGGGTTACAGGATGTTGCTCGCTTCTCTTGCCTGGGAGAGAAAAAAACCCACATATGAAATATCAATAAAGAAACAAGCCTCTAGCAGGGCTAACCCCAAGCTAGTCAACAGAAGAGACTCCTGGCTCTAGCAGCCAGGCTGTCTGGGTGTGTTGGATATTTCTGATTAAATTTCATATGTGCTGTGCTGTAGCACCTACACAATTCCCAGGTTCTATGTAGTAATGATGGGACCCTGGCAGAAACAGTATTAGGGGACCAGTTGTGGACATGTCAAAGAAGCATGAGAAACTTAATCTTATTTAATATATTTCTCCAGCAGGATTTGTTTGCCTCTCCAGGGCCTGTAATTCACCTGAAGTGAAAAATCAGGCATTTCTAATCTTTTGTGAACTCAGACTGTAATCTGATTTTCAAGTTTTTTATCACATTTTGACTATTCAAGAGTGACTGAATGATATTGTTTTTATTCGCTCCTTCTCCCCATCTGTGGGAAGAGCACTCATGACCCATAGAAGTATAATTTTTTTTTTTTTTTTTTTTCTGGAAGACGAAAGGTTATCCGCAGCCCAAGTTACCCATCTGTATTTTATTAGAGCGAAGAGACTAAACCAAGATTTCCAGCCAAAATCAACAACCTTGAAAAACACAGCTCTGTTCACCAGCTTAGTCATCCTCCATGTTGCCCATTGGACTGGGTTTTGAGCAACACAAAGAACTAAAAAGAATTGTGTGTGTTGCATTAAGATCTCTACCAAACTCTGTGAGGAGACCCAGAGAAAAAAATTACACACTGGGAAGAATTCCACCTGTTCCCATCCAAATGATGTTTCCCTGTCAAGCTGGAAGCAGCTGAGGCACTGGTTCCCATGGGAATGTTTTCATCCTGAACAAAATGCACATTTAAAGCCACTTCCTGGGTTTGTCCTATTTATTGTTTTAGTTTGTGCCGCCCTCCAACCAGCACAGAGCCCGGTACTGCACGAGCCCTTCTGCACCCGCAGACTTCAGCACTGCTCCCAGTTGCTGAGGAAATGAAAGGTAACTAATGTAAGAAAGGCATCGTTATCTCCAGGACTGGGAAAGCCATGGAAGAGGTCCCCTGTGAAAACAGGTTTATTGAGGAGCAGGAACAAGGGGAAATGCTTGAAGAGATGTGCTAAAGACCTTGGAATTCCAAACAAAACCATGGCATATAAAAATAGGCTCACAAGATGTCTGCAGTAATGGTCTAATATTCACTACCTAGAGGTACTTCAAGAGTGCTTCTTCTAGTAACTGAGAATTGATTATTAAAAAGCTGGTTGATTATGCATAGAAGAATGCATAAGTAATTAAAAATCACACCTCCAGCGCATCTCAGTCCCCACTACAGACATCTCTTTCTATTCTGCACGGCCACAAAAAGAAATGGAGATAGGGACTGATCACGAGCCGGCGGATTTTATAGGCACTTTTCCCAGCTGCGCTCCCTGGTTGCCTCAGAATCACAATTCCGTGGCTGTGAATCAGCCTTGAACACAGGGAGCCAATAAAGTTGCCCCAATGCATTCCTTTGTTGGTGTCTGAGCGATGGTGAGGAAGGGTGGCAACAACATGTTCCTGCATCGCCCTTGGTGGCACATGAGAGAACTAGGCATGAAGCTGGAATTGGTGGGCATGTCTGCACAGACTCATACAGGCAGAGGTGAGCATGCCTTGCCATGCTGTGAATTAGCCAAGTATCAATACGATGGGTGTGATTTTATTGTGCCAGAGCTGTAGCAATCTCTATGGATTTCTGTGATTGTCTTCTGAGGCCCAGCTTGAATATTACCAATTGGTCTGCACAATCAGCATTTCAGACTTACTTAAAAATTGCAACAAATAAAGACCATTTTATATTTTTGGATAATTCAGAATAGTTCTATATTCTCAATTGCTCCATTTGCTGTTGATGAAAGGAAGGCCTTTCACTGGTTCAGTCCTAACAACTGGAATATTGCAGAATGTTCCTGCAAAGTTGTTTTTCAAATAAAATCAATTGTCTTTAAAAGTGGATCCAATGAGCTTAAAGTCATGAATCTCTGTTCATAGCATAGCTTTGAGCCAGATGTTTCACATTTTTCATGCCTGACTCATGAGCTGAATATCTGACTATTGACCCACATTTTGGAGTGAATACGTCAAGAAAGCCTTTGCGGCAACTGTAGTTTCCTGTCAGATGGAAAAATGTTGGAAACTCTTTCTCATGAACTTCTGTCCCTCGCTGGCTCTATTTCCTGTCCAAGGCCTTTCTAAGCGGCTTGGCACAGTGACAAGCTTTATCTAAAATGCAATCGCTAATTAGGGGAAAAAGGGAATGCCAGTGGCGGTTTAGACAAACTATGAGGAATCTTCTTTCCTGGCTTAATTTTCAGGCATGTGGTGAAAGAGTCTAAATGCAGTTTGTGTATCGTTCAGGCTAGTGTCCTCAGAGCAGTTACTAGCGAAGATTTCTTTTGTACTTGGCAATATTTGCACCTCAGATGCACTTGAGCAGACCAAGTTTTGTAGTGGTAAATAAGATAAAACATTACTCTCTATAAGCACAAACAACTCTCTTGTCCTCTCTTAAGATGTACTTAAGAGATGTTCAGACCATGTGTCAGTCCCCTCCCATCCAGTATACGGCAAGCTGCTTTCATAAATTCACACGGATGAATTTTATTACCGTACACACTGTGAGCTCATGTAATGACAAGGCCATTTACACCCCTCAGCAGGCTTGGTCTAGCTCTGGTCTAAGTTCCAGCTTGCAAAAGGCACCCAACAGTTTTGCAGGTATAAAAACAAGATGAGACACTCAGCATGGAAAGATCAGATTAAATATTCAGAAAGAATTCTTTACTGTGAGGGTGATGAGGCACTGTCACAGGTTGCCAAGAGAGGCTGTGGTTGCCCCATCCTTGGAAGTGTTCAAGGCCAGGTTGGATGTTGCTCTGAGCAACCTGGTCCAGTGGAAACGGGTCCCGCCCCCGTCAGGAGGTTTAGAACTAGATGATCATCAAGACCCCTTCCAACACAGGCCATTCTATGATTCTATGATGTTCAGGGAGAATGAAGACTTCAAGGATCCGAGCTTAACCAAACCTTTGCTGGTGTAGAACCAAATGTCAGAACTTTCATCCGCTAATTTCTCTTATCCCCAGAGAGATAATGGTGAGCAGGAAGGTGAAGTAGAAGAATGGAAAGGTTGAAAACCTCCAATAGCTCTGCAGGTGTCCAGGACATACTGCAATCATGCCTCTTCTAAAACTAGTCACATAGCTTTTGTCAGAAAAGTAAAAATACTCACAGAATCGTGGAGTACTTTTGGCTGGCAGAGACCTGTAAAGGTCATCTAGTCAAAGCCCCTTGCCATGGGCAGGCACACCTTCAACTAGATCAGGTTACTCAGAACCTTGACCAATCTGGCCTTGACTATTTCCAGGGATGGAGCATCCACCACCAATCTAGGCACTACCCTCAATATAAATTTTTTTCTTCTGTATATCTAGACTCTATAACCCACCCTCCTTTAGCTTAAAACCCTCACTCCTTGTCCTCTTGCACCAGGGTCTTCTAAAACATCTGTGCCCACCTTTCCTGTGCATTCCCTGGTAGTACTGGAAGTCCATAATGAAGTCTTCCTGGAACCTTCCCCGGGCAGTAATGATGGGTTTTTCAGGGCAGGGGTATAACTGCACCGAGGGGCTCTGCAGCAGCAGCCCAGCTGTGGCTGTCGCTGGCAGCAGGAGACATCTAGTGGTGTTCAGCTGTAAATATAAGGACAAACAGCAGCCGGTGCCTCGCTCTCCTGGCTCCAGAGTTAAGGTTGCCGTGTTCGAGTGCTGCAGGAGCAGCGGTGCGCTTTCAGGAAGCATTTGTGCTCCTCCTCTTCCCGACTCCACCACATATACCTGCATTGCACAGATATGACACATTTATGTGCACAGCCTAGAGGTGACAGCTTTAATTTGCATACTTAGGTATGCGTGGAGGAGGAAATCTACTAGAAACTTGTCGTTTAATGAAGTTGTGAACCAAGCTGATCAAAAAGATTGTTGGTAATTTTTTCTTACAAAATTACAATGCTGAGATATATCATAAAGCCTGAACTAAAACTAAATAACTGCTAACAATACATAAAATTATGTTACCCCTTGGGCTGAGACACTGCTGCAAAAATTCAGCGTCACACTCCCAGCAACATCACCATCACTTGCCTGTGTACCCCTTCATTAGCCTCTCCATGTCAGAGTACAAGACTTAGAGTAAGTCCATACAGAGGAAGCTACACATAATGCCTTTGCCATAGAGCTGGAGAAGGATGGATCATTTTATTTGTTCACTTATTTAATCAAAAAATTACTTTGAAATGGAGGTGAAGAGGGCCACTGAAAAGGCTGCATTGGTTCTTTTTAGCTGTGTAAAGCATAGCTTTCAGATGGATTTTCAGCACAGTGTCCCTTTGGCCCTGATCCAGAAAAGCACAGGAGTCTGAGGCTGAAGTCAAACTGCTACTTATATGCTTCACTGAACCAGGGCCAAAATGCTGAGTACCTCATACAGTCAAATCTCTGGAACAAAAATAACACCAAAAGGTCACCAAAAGTTCCAACTGTGTTCTCAGAATTTATTCCTATACTGCGGGAAAACAAACTTGAGTGCTGATCACACACCAATAAACGGGTTGAATTCAAATGCATATGGCAGACTTTTTGGTAAAGTTAATGTTGTGAGCATGTCATCAATTTTGCACAGAATATCCAGCCTGGTAAAATAGCATCTTTCTCTAAGTCACTGCTTTTCCTTTTGTCTGTTTTTGTTTGTTTTGTTTTGTTTGCTTGTTTGTTTGTTTGTTTGTTTGTTTGTTTGTTTAAAGAAAGAAAAGAAGCATCCGATTCAATTTGCATGTTCCAGTACTGCCTCTTGGATATTATAATATTATAAGCAACACTTTGTTCAGACTGAAATATTGATTTAAAATACTAAGAGAATCCCATACCAAACATCAGGGTACCCTAACCCAAAAATTTATGTTATGTGAATGATGTTCTATGAGACCATTCCTAAAAGACCATTCCTCTCTTTTTTCATCTGATGTTCAATGTCTCTTGCCCTCCCTCCCACCATGAATCATTGTGAATAGTCTGGCTCTGTCTTCCTGACAACCTCCTCATTGATATGGAAAGGCTGGTACTAGGTGCCCCCCAAAACTACCCTTCTATGGGCTGATCAATCCTGTTTTTATCTGCCTCCACTCACACAACATATGCTCCACGCCACTGACAATTTTGGTGGCCCTCCAGCTGACTTGCCCAAGTTCATCACTCTTTTTCTTTTACTGGGGGCCCAAAAACTGGTCACATCACAATATTCTGTGTGTGGTCTAACAAGTGATTGATAGAAAGGAATAGCAATCCCTTCCCTCCAGTACTTTCTAGCTACTCTCCTGTTAGTACAGTCCAAAAACTTATTTTCATTGCCGCCAGGTCACATCCCTAATTCACACCTGAGTTCTTCTTGTTCCCCAGTCAGTCATGTCCAGCCTGCACCACTGTGATGAGTTCTTCCTTCCAAGGGGCAGGACTTTGCATCTTTGTTCAGTTTCACTGGGTTGCTGTTGGCCCATTCCTCCGACCTGTCCAGGATAACACCCCTGTTCCCAAGTGTGCCAACTGCTCTTCCCCTGATCCTCCCCTGGCTTAGTGTACCTGCAAAGCTGATAAGGAACATTCTGTCTTCTCTTCCAGGTCACTGATAGGGATTTTGAAAATGATACATCCCAGGACAAAGATGTGGCTAGCTCCACCTGTGTAACCAGCTTCCAGGAAGAGCACAAGCAAACCCATCCCTGAGACTCTTTGAACCTGATCACCCAGCTGGTTATTCAGCCTCGGACAGTAATCCATGGAGTCAGACCTTAAGAACACATCTTGAAAAGAAGGATGCTGTGACTGTGTCCTAAGTCTTGATGAAGTCAAGGTAGATAACACCATTCTTTCTTCATCCTCAGACCCAGAGGATGCATCATTTTAGAAGTTCAAAATTGTCCAATCCATAAAATATATATGACCTCTCTCTATTGTCTTGCTCCAACATTGAGTCACTTTGATGAACAAAGTACTATTGGAACGTTCTGAGTCCATCTTCTTCCTGTTATGAACTTGGTACACAAGCCAAGAGCTGACACAATGCTAATTTCAATAGTGAGTGAGGCAATTTATTTTGCTTAGAAGGCCACTCTGGAGACTCTGAAGCATTGATGCTGTATCTTCAACTGAATATTTCTATCTCTGTATCTCATCAGTGGTGATTTCTAATGGACATAATAGAATGTGATTAGAGACACTAATTCTGTAATTTGTTTTCTTTTTTAGTTCTTGAAATAAAAACTGTGCCTTCATTAACAGGAAGGTGGGATGAGTGGACAAGCCACATTCCAGGCTGGAAATTTTGAAAGAGAATCATAGAATGGCTTGGGTTGGAAGAGACCTTAAAGATCATCTCATTCATGGACAGGGGCACCTAAGTCTAGACAGGCAGATTAAAATCCTATCCAACCTTGCCTTGGGAACTTCCAGGGATGAGGCATCCACAACTTCTCTGGGCAGCTTGTTCCTGTGTCTTACTGGAAAACAGAAAAAAAACCCAGAAAAATAGAAAGCATAGGAATGAAAGAGGAGAGGGAAAAGAAACAGAAAACACTCGGAAATATGTTCTTTCTTTTTTGTGATTAGTCAGCAGCTCGGTGGCAGGGCTGGGCATCTCTCGGGCTCATCAGGTGGTTCAGAACCATGGCCAGCACCCGCCCATCCCGAGTGGGGCTGGAGGGATGCTGAGCTGCCGGGATCCCCCCTGGGCAACCGGGGAAATGGCTCCTCTGCCTCTTCTGCAAAGTCCACACAGCCCTGGCTTTTTAGGGACTTACGGGAGGGACTTAGGCGTGTCTGTGGGCCTGGGCTGCGCTTCCCCTGCGGGGGCAGGGCTGTTAGCTTTTAGGCATCCACACATGGACCAGCTGCAGAGAGAGCTGTTCATAATTCGCTGTTCCCAGTGATTTCCTGGCTTGGGTTGAAAGTGCCTGCAAAACTCTTTATAAATGTCAGGTTACTTTGCTAGGACATTTCTGTCTTCTGTTTTTTCCTCCGTTTTCACTGACAGTGGCTTGTAACCCTTTCTCTGGGAAAAAAAAAAAAAAAAAAAAAGACGTCCATGAGAAACACAGTGGTGGACTTTTGAGGACGTGATCATAAATAGAGGTTAGGAATTCATGACATCCCAGTTCATTATGCACTATTAAATGTGAGGTGATAAAGGGGAAAAGAAAGGTGTGCAGCAGACCCCTGAAGGTTTTCTTTATTAAATTCACTTGTGTAGAGTCCTTTCCAGTTGTTTTTCATCTGATGGTGGCTATCAGGTCTCAGATCCAGCTGCCCACTACTGGCTTCTTCCCTCCCTACAACTGATGATTTCTTTCATGTCATTTCTCAAGGAATTAAGTTCCTTGTTTTTAAATGGCTACTACTGGGAAAGCTGGTAAATCCTGCTTCTAGAGACTGAGTGTCCTTCCACCTTTCTGAAATTCTGTGAAAATCAGCAGGACTAGTGTCATGGGTTAATGCAGGGTCTTCATTCCTGAACCTGTTCACAGACGTCCTTGTGGGAGACATGTCTTGTTCTTGCAAAAATTTACCCATCTATCAGCTTTCGGAGGCCCCCAGGAATGAATGCAGTGTACTGTCATCCTTCCTGTGCTCTTACAGCCCATGTCACCTTTCCCGACACCCAGTACTTGCAGGGAGCACTCACTTTCCCCCATCAGCACAGCTGCTCTCCATCTCTAGAGCTCTAAGAGACCTCACAGCCCCGAGGAGCCTGGAGCAGGGCGAGAAGAGGGATGTGACCGTCTCTACCTCACCACACGAACTAGGGACTGCAGGGAACAGGTGGAACAAACATTCCTCCTCCCTCCTTGGGAGCTGGATGGCCAGTGAGGACCTGCTCTTGCTCTCCCCGTGGGGGCTGGAGATGACAGCCCACCCATTACCCTCTGCCTCGGACAGGATTGGGGACACTCCCCCATCCTCCCCTTAGCAGCAATAGCAATTCAGACTCAACCATGGGTTTATTATGTGTGTGAAGACACTGTTACAATGATCCTCTTCAGATTGCTGTTGGAGGAGGGAGGAAAAATTTCATTTTTGGTAAAGGAGCTACAAATAAACTAAATACTGGGCTAGAGGAAAAAAAAAAAAAAAGGCCTGAGTGAATAAAAGAAACTATGCTCTAGCAGATGACTTTCTTGGCTGGGAAGAAACCTAACTAGACGGATATGAGACAGCATTAGAAGCTGCAGCTGAGCAGCAAATTTACAACAAACTACCTTACACAGATTAACTTGAGATAACTGCAAAGCCTCTGGTCACCCTCAGACTTCCTTACTGTTTATTTATCATGTCTAACCTCCAAGAAGTAATTACAGGGAATCTCTGCTTCATCAGAGTAATCAGATTTAGATTCTCATCCTAAGTCCAAAACACAGAACAATGCCAGGAAGAAAATTAGCACTATCCCAGCAGAACCCAGGAGATTAATGTGTTGGCCCACACAAACTCCAGACAGTGGACACCCAAAATCAGAGTGGTCACAACACGAGCAGCACAGCAGCAGAAATTCCCTAGAGGTGCTCACTCTGATAATAACACCACTCAAAAATTTTGCTTCCCCTGATTTCCTGTAGCAGCAAAGGAACCCTTTGCTTCATTGTTTCAGCCTCCACTGACATGGGCGCTTCTGGGGTTGTACTTGACTTTCCATGGCTTTAATCCTGTGTGGCAAATTTTACTTTTCTCTCTGGAACTGGACCTGGAAAGAATAGTTTACAAGAAGCATGTGCAAGGAGATAGTTAGAAAAAAAGGTCACTGGAAAAAGTGTGTCTTTGTTTAGCTTTTAGTAAATATGGTTGACAGATGTTAAGAATGACATATCGCACCAGATGTTTTATGTGTTAGGAAAAAGAAGCATCACAGCTATAGCATGATGAATCTGCTTGTTAACCTTTCTGTCAGGTGCTGAAGGGAGGGCTTACATATAAAACTGCAATCTGCAGTAACTTTGGAATATTTGAAGAAGGTTAATCATCCTGCAAACTTGTGTTAGATCCTCACCTGATGTAAAATGATGTGATTCCACTGTACTCAGTAAAATCAAGTTGATTTATACCAGCTAAGGACATCATACCTAATCCTATATTGTATTTGTTTTCCTAATTAGAGTTGAGATCAGAACATAAGGAGTGTTCAGCACTCCTCCAGGAGTTATTCCACTATTTTAATTGTTAGAAGAATGAAATACCATTACCCTCATATCCTAAACTGAAATAATATAGAATGCTACAGAAATCTGATTGAAGGAGGACATATTCTTGAGAGTCCTGGTTTATCATTTTTATTTTCAGTCAAATGAGAATTAAAATTAATTGTTAGCAGCCTAAATGGCTCCTTCAAAAAACAAACCAGGATTCAGCTGGAGTATGTTAGATAGAATCAGTTAGACAACTTTCTCTGGTCATGGGAAAAAAAAATGTTCCATCATTCACCATCAAGAATATGACCCCCAGAAATACCTCCAAAGCAATAACCGTGTATTGTTAATCCCACATACCTGAGAGATGAAAAGCTGGAAAACAGTCTTTTCAATTTCTGTTGAAATTTTCTATTCACTATTGTATATGACAACAATGAACTGCCATACCAAAAATTTCAAAGTTATATTTGAAGCACAGTATCTGTCACAAATCCTGATTTAGGATCCTGCTGACTACGCCAATTTGTTGCAAATTAGGGGTTTAAGCCACTTAAAGAATCACTATCAAAGGTATTAGCAAAAGCAGGTGTTAATATAAATTAGTGGAAATGTAACAAGATATTTCACTGGCGAGGCTCACTCTAGTTCTGATTGCACGGATGAGGCATCCAAAGGAAAATGAGATCAGAATCAGTTGAGAGTCATTTCCACAGCAATCAGGGATGAAAAAAGGCAAGGGCACAAAGAGCAATGATGCAGAAGGGTTTAGCAATAACAACAAGTTCTGGAGATTATGACTCAGGTGGGGAAAGTTCCAGGGTTGTCAGGGAATGGCCAATTATTCCTGTTCTTGTCCCTCATTTCGCCAGGCATCTGTAATACCTGATATGATCAAGGAACCCTCCACCACCCAGCTTCTCACAAAAAGGCCAGGGCCTAGCAGGACCCCCTGAGAACATAGAGCAAACCTGAGGAGGGGCAGGGGATGTACCAACACAGTGTCTTGTTTACCATTTCCCTAACAATGTTTGTACCGAGGTAATTCTGTTAGTTGGATGTTTGGTATAATGGCACTCATACACTCTTCACTGCTGCACCAGAGATTACACTCCAAAGAAAAGGCAGATAGGACACAAGACCTTTCTTCTAAGGTGTTTTTAAAAATCCCACTAGGCAGCTCCATGTTTCTTTGAGTATGCAGGTATGCTAGAAAGTCTGAACCTTTAAATAAACAGGCTCATGGAGAGCTGAGTTGATCAAAGTACTTTATTTAATATCTACTGTAATCCAGAGACCAGTGAGGGACTGGTCTCAAGCATCCACTGTCTAGAATATATAATACATTGGTCTTAGATGACAAATAAATTGTGACTTTCCTGCTTCCTTTGGGAACCTACGACTCTAAACTACCTCAGAAGAGTTAATTAATTTTTCCTGTAATTCATTGTAAAGTTTCCTTTACATAGCTTCATCCTGTTACTCATAGTCTTACCTCACGGCACACAGTCCCTCTGAAATTTAAACTTACATATTCTGTGTATGTAATATATACATGGCTAGTTTCTATGTCCCCTAGCACTGTCATTAGATTACATTACACGTGGCTAGATTTCAAAACGTATTTTTAACATAACCCTTATTGTGTCATTAATGTTTAATTAATGACAGGTTTACTCCCTGTTTCTGGCAGTTCATTACTGCCTTTGTGTTGCTCAGTTGCAATCCACACGAGCAGGGTGTTAACCTGGACTGCTCACTCGATCAGTGTTGCAGCAGAGCTGCAATATAAATTCATACGATTCTGAACAAACATTCTTGGTTTTTACTGCATTTAAAAGGGGCAACTCGACCTGTACCCCTTCTTAGACTCCATCTGAGTCTTCTACTTGAGATCATTACCTTTCCTCTTGCATGACATTTCTTTCCTTTACAGCAGTTTGAAATGTGAACCAGAAGTAGAGTCTTCATTGAAATGGAGTGGATAGGCTCTGCAGAATTTTACATCTGAAAGTGAAAAATAACAGAAAGCAGCTATCAGTGCTTCAAACCCTCTGTGTTGATATTGAGGCACTCACAGGTAAAAATAACCTTTTCAGTTAAGAGTGCAGAGGAGATAATATGCAAGAAAGAAGTATTCTGAGTTACTCTGCAGAGGGAAGGGGTGGAAAAGTGACTTAAGTGCATTGTTTGGATCCACTGTTCAGTCTGCAACCCTCATGACCACCTGTTTGACAGAAGAGCCAAAGGTAATTGATGCTGTCTGTCAGAGCATGCCTGGGTGTCTGTCGGGGGCTTTCCCCGTTTTTCAGGTGGTTTCAGAGTCTTTTGCCCCCCTGCACAGCTCTGAGCCAAACCGAAGGAAGAGATGGAGTCTTCAGGTTTAGATTTTTCAAAGTTGCATACTTCGTTTATTGTTTCTTATCTTACAATTCTCTCAGCATCCAACAAGATGTTCACAGCTGCATGGACTTCTCACGTCTCCCCCTGAGCTGGGTCATCCCTATCTTTTATACTAATTGCTACGTATTTCTTATTTACTATTTCTTACCAATGTCTATCACTATTACTAAAAAGGTCATCTCTACTCTGATCCAATCCTCACTAACTACTTTGTGCCACGTCACTGCAGAAATGGAGTGAGGGAAGGAGAATGAAGAAGAAGGAGACAACACCCCAAATTCTCCATCTTGTCCCCATTCACTTCAATGCTAGGAATCTAAAATTAGTATTTTTTCACCCTGTGATAAGCTAAACTACAATTTTTCACACTCTTGTGGCCTGTAAACGCTCTCCTAGTGTAGGAAGTTTTTCCCATGGACTGAGATCAAAGCCAGTGTCTCTCTGAACTCTGGGCTGGGGTCCCAGACCCCCCTGCCCAGGTCCCTGACCCTCCAGGGCAACCAAAGGAATGCCCTGGACTCCAACATCTCTGGGTTGTTTGTGAAAGGGACGAAGAGGAAGGACACCATGGGAAAGACTTCCTGCACTGCGGGATGGATTCCAGGCCACAAGAGTGTGAAAGATTGTAGTTTAGCTCATCACAGGGTGAAAAAACAGTAAATCTAGGTTTCTAGCATTGAAATGAATGGGGGCAAGATGGAGAATTTGGGGCGTTGTCTCCTGCTTCTTCTTTCTTCTTCCCTCACTCCATTTCAGCAGTGACAGTGGCACAAAGTAATTCAAAGAGATTGGGTCGAGGTAGGGATGACCTGTTTAGTATAAGTGATAGACATTGGTAAGTAATGATAAATAAAGAATACGTAGCAATTAGTATAAAAGATAATGACAGCCCAGTTCGGGGGGAGTCGGGAGGAGTCGGGAGTCAGAGTTGGAGCCCAAGCAGCTGCAAACATCTTTCGTGGGGTACTGAGAAATTTGTAAGATAAGAACAATAAACGAAGCATGCAACCTTGAAAAATCAGAACCTGAAGACTCCGTCTCTTTCTTCCGGTTGGCACAGAGCTTTGCAGAGGGCAAAAAGACTCTAAAACCACCTGAATGTCGGGGAAAGCCCATGACACAGAGTAAAGTACCTCTTCATCTTTTCTTCCATTGCATCCTTAAAATTCTGCTATAACTATAAATACAGAGCATGCCCTGTTTCTGTCTCAGGCATTTATGGTGCTCTGAACAACAAGTTCCGGTTGAAGATGTTCTTGCTCATTGCAGAGGCATAGGACTAGATGGCCTTTAAAGGACCTTTCCAACCCATTGAATCATTCAAGGATGGTTCTTGCTACTGTTATAAAATCAGCTTTTAGCTCTTGTGCCTCTCTATTAGTAAGGGTGGAATTTATGTCACTTAATTTCAGGCAGCCCCACCTGAAATGTTTATTTCTGTGCTAGTCATCCAGACTGACCTTATTGCACTTGCATCAGTTGTGTTAGGAACATCCATTCCAGGGTGAGGTGACTCCCATGTGACAAAGTACATTTACCCCTCTGCTTGCCATCAGGATAAACTCACTGATTCATTCAGCATCTATCTTACGCTTCAGAAGTCTGAAGGGGGACAGGTGAAGTCTGAAAAGGATCAAATAAAGCCTGTTCAGATAGTTGTGTTTCTTTGGTTGCTGTTGCTGCTTTAATAGAACTGATGTTCAAAGTCAGTGATTTTCTCCAGTTAAACTAATTTTGTCCACTTGCCGGAGATAGAAGACACCTTCCTCTCCCCTTAGAAAGGCTGGTGTGCTAGGCTAAGCAGAAAGATTTTTATATGGAGTGGATAATTGGAAAGGTTTGGTAAATTGAAATGAGGATGAACAGCTGAAAGCAGGCCTGAGGTTTGAATACTTTCATGGAAATTAATGTTGTGGCATCTGCTCATTTTTGAATATATGGTGCATGGTTTTGTAAATTAATAGCAATTTACTCACAGGATCTGAGAGGAAAAAGTAACATTGGAAGGAAAGAGAAGGCTCGAAAACCATCTTTGAGAAGTTTATGCTCTGCAAAATTTCTTCTTGAGGCAATTCTTCATTCCTGAAGAGAAAAGCCAAAAAATAATTTCTTTGTGTTGGAAGGAAAATAGTGTCAAATCTAGTAGTTATCTAATGCATTCTGGTTGTCATAAAATCAATTATAGAACCACAGAATGGCTTGTGCTGAAAAGGAGCTTAAACACCCTCTACTTCCAACTCTCCTGCCATGGGCAGAGACGTCTTCCACTAGAGCAGCTTGCTCCAAGCCCCATCCAACCTGGCCTGGAACACTTCCAGGGATGGGGCATCCACAACTCGGCATCCAGCGCCAGAGCCTCACCACACTTACAGTGCAGATGGTTTTGCTAATATCAAATCTAAACCTACTTTCCTTCAGGTTGAAGCCATTCCCTCTTGTCTGTTCACTCTACATCCTGGTGGAAAGTCCCTCTCCATTTCTCTTGTATCCCCTTCAGCTGCTGGAAGGTGCAAGAAGGACTGGAAGGCTTCTATAAATAATCTAATATTAATTATTATACTATTAATTACAATAATCTAAGATTGGATTAGTATTCCTCTGTTTGTGTTCAGGGCTCTTAATTGGCATGTGGGATCATACTAGCTGGAAAACCAGTCCTGACTTTCTGTGTCCACAGGTTTAGGCTTATACACAGGCTTATGAAGGACCCTGCAGAGCTTAGGCTCTCCTGGTGCTGCTTGGTCTTTTGAAGCTGGCAAATGTTCCTGGTGCTTTTGTCCCAAAATGATATTATTCTACAACTGCAGCTTGTGTGAGCCTAAGTAATCCTATTATAAGTAAATTTGGCCTCAGAGAAGAAGATGAAGCCAAAAGGCAAAAAGCGGTGAAGTCACACCCTTCAAAGACAACTGCTCTGCTGCAACAACCTCCTACATCAAATTAAAATTTAATTTACAGAAATCCATGTTCCTTTTTGAATTATTAGATTAATAACTTAAGCAAATAAGCTACATTTGGATGGTCCTTTTTTTTTATCCAGTTCTTTGAAAGGATTTTTTTTTTCTTCAAAGAAGCCAAATCCATTCCCCCAGGTAATAATATGGAGTTAAAGAGATATTTCATGGGATTTAGTTTTGATTTGAAGACACATCAAGTTATGTTCTTCAGTTGCTAAAGGTGATTATTCAGAAGAGGAGATCTATGGAGATTTAGTCAAAAACATAGACACTTCGAGATTTTCACATTCTCTTTGGTTCAGGTTTGAAAAGTAAAGTATTAGGTTGTGTTTCTAAGTTTCTGAATATCCAAGGGATTGAGAATTTTTGTGTCACAGATGGCTGAAGAGAAAGGGCAAAAAAAATCTCTGCTGCTGCCCAGTGTTTGTCCTGGCATCTTTGCTGTTTGCCGACCAGCCATTAAAATGCAATAGTGCTTCTCATGGGTATAAAGCCGTGGTAACTTATTCAGTGGTAAGGTTAAATTCCACTTCAGCTAGATACATGGGGAGGCTTCTATTTTTCCCGTTCCTTCTGTAGCAGCTGTGGAGGGTCTGCCTCTCACAATACTATCTGCCAACCAACGTGGTACCAGGCTCTAATGTAAAAATGCACAATAAAAACACTAACAGAAAAGAAAGTCGGGATAAGATGTTTATTGACTTCCATGAAAACTTTAGGTTTTAGGCTCTTAAGTAAAAGGCAAAATATTTATGAGCAGTTCTGGGTGAGGGCTCTACCTTTGCATTTCAGTGCTAATTGGAGTGATGACTTCTGCAGTAATCTGATTAGATATCAGTCACCAATTGTGGCACAGTGCACCTTGGTATTTCCTTAGTCTTAGTACCACCAGCCTGATGGTACGTGGGCCCTGAGCAAACATCTTTGTTCCACAGACAAAACTTGGTACTTCTTTTTCAAGTACGTTCACTCCCTTCTTTGTTTCCGCTGTAACTTGGTGGCATTTCCTGATTTCCTCCCTGCTGAACTGGTTTGCCCAGATCCAGCTGATTCACATCTGGGACAAAACCCTTTCTTTTTCTGCCTTCACCTGTACTGAATGCCTCACACCCAGCAGAGATACACAGAGAGCCACCTTCTGCCATCCAGTGGGATGAAGAGGCTCTGGGCAATCCACTACCTGAAGTTATTGTATTTTGCTCCTCTAGTACACCCTTAGAGACCACAGGCATTGTCAAATTATCGGTGACTGAGGACAGCCATTTGCCCAGGCCAAGCAGGGGTTCCGTGCCCCTGAAAAGGATTTGATGAACAGAAGGATGGCTGGCTGCACTGGGCTCTGATGAGTTGCAGGGTGAATTTCAGGTCTGGAGAGAGAAAATTGCAGACAGAGGCTTTTGAGAACAGCTGGAGACTTTATTGCTAATTGCCTGATCTAGTGAGATGTTCTTGGCATACGGTTTTGTGACAGAAGGAATTACAGCGCCCGATTACCAGCCAGAAATGCCTAAGCATAAAATCCACCTAGTGTGAGGAAATGGGAGGCTGAAAGGCCCCCTGTGTGGGAAAGGGCTTAGAGGCACACAGATCTGCTTACAGGGAGCCACATGATCTCAGTTTGTACCTTCCAGGGCCATATACCTTTGCTGCATTCAAGGGGGGACATAATTCCTGATCTTCACATTATCACATCTGAGTAAAGAACATTCTGTAGCCTGTGTGCTTCCATGGAGCACCAAAGGAATTTTGACCTTGTGTATTCTTAAAGATTTCCTGAAGCTCTTATCCTAGTCATGAAAAATCACATTATTTGTATAAAATAATTCGCTTGGCACACAACCCAGTCCTCTGAGCATGCAAGTCTGCAGGTTCAGTCCTGCTCTACAGCAAGACCTTGCAGACATTTACCAGCTCCCAGGGTTTCATTTCTTTTCCCTCTTCCAGTCTGAGGAAGAGCAGAGAGCTGTAACACTAATCCATTTGATTAGGAAGATAAATTGGAACTTTGTTTATGCTAAGACTCAAGAAGGTGACAGTCCCAGTCTAAAGACATCTGCCTGTCCTCTGAGAACGACCCCTGAGCCCAGCACAGCATGCAGTTGTGTAATATACATCACTTGTACATTCCTTGGCACTCACCCAGAGCTGCAGCCCGTGACAGCCCCAGAACAGCATCAGCACAAGGAAAGGGTTGGCACGAACACAACTGGTGTGCTTGGGTCTGCCTCGAAGAGCTGCAGTCCCAAAGGAAAAACAAAGCCAAGAGGAAGGGAGCAGCAACAAACCTGACCTTAGCACGAGGCTGAAAGCCAAACTTCTTGCGGGTTGAGTACTTGAATTTTTGAACAAATTTGTTCAACAGCCTTTAATTTGAACAATGGCTAATGAATTGTCTTTGGTTTTGCTTCTACTGTGAAATGGGGCTTTGTGTATAGTCTTTGTGCACAAGAAAGTTTCCAAACAAAAATATTCAATAAGCATGGTATATTTGTCTTCAAACAGAAGAAAAAGGCAGAAAATCTGCATTTCTCAGCTAAGCACACATATAAATATGTGTAAAAATGTTGTATCTTTGTGTGTTTATTCAAACAATCTGTTATATATGAACGGCCATCCTTCCCTAGTTTTCTTGATGTGTGAAATGATTCCCATCTGAAAGCCAGACATACACCTTCAAAAGGAATCTGGTGTGTTTTCCAGATCTGTGTTTTTGTAGTATCCAGCCCCATTGCTCCTTGTTTTACCCTTTCCCATCTTAACAATATGAAGAACTATGAAAACTGTTGAAGAAATGAAATTCTGAACTGACAAATCCAACTGAATTATCTGACAAAGATGCTTGCGAAGTTAGGGCCTACATCTTATATTATCTAATACACCAGCAGCAGCTGGCACTTCCATGGTGTAGGGCAAATAGCGCATTTTATCCTTCAGGATGAATTTGCACAGTCTTTTCCTGGAGTCCACCTCTTATTCACATTGTTGGCACCTACAGGGAGTGAAAGAGGGGCTGGTGAGCTCTGGACCCTGTGCTCTGTCTTTCACGATTACTGAATGTTATTTCATGGGTAACACTGGTATTTTTTATGTCTCAGTAAAAGCACATTACTAGTGTCAGTGACTCAGAATTTAAGCAGTGATTCATCACTAGTTTATTTTCAAGATAATATCCCAGAATCTCTTCCCTAGGGCTGGGACCGTTTGCTAGCACGTTTCAGCAAAGTCCCAGCAACAAAATCCAGTTCTTACATAACCAACATGCAGACTTCCACTTCCTTGTGGTCAGGAAGATCTTGATATCAGGCCAGACCAGTACTTTCAGCCACTAGAAAAGATAAAAATCCTGAGGTGCCCAGGTTGTTTGCACACCCTGCAGCTGTGTTCCACCAGCACATCTGCATAAGGTGATCCCTCCTGCTCTGCAAAGAGCCAAGTACTCAGCTTTTCTGCCCTTGGGTCATTCAAATAAATCTGTCCTGATAGAATTGACATATTTTAAGATGACAAGCACTTAACCTCAGTCAGAGCAAGACTCCACCACACTCAGATTTGGAAACAACACTTTGATCCCACCCACAGTAGACAGTACTCACAGTGACTTTTTATAGAAATGGCTTCAAATGCTGACCTCAACTTCATTCCAAATCACTCCGTGTATTCATGGGGAAGATTAGTTTTAGTGCATTGTTTGCAAAAAAGGAAAAAAATAGGAAAAGTCACATAAAATTCTGCATATGTGGACCCTTGCGTGGTAACACATCAAATACATTAAGGCAGTTTTGTCCTGAAAATTTTTAAAGCATATTTTGAGTAAGTGAGAAGGAGACAGTCAAAACACATGCCATTCAAAAAATACGTGCAGCCTGTTTTCTCCAAGATGTGAGAGCTGCTTGGTTTCATTCACTTATATTAAAATATGAGAAAATCAGGACATTTGTGGACTCCTCAATTTTAAATACCGTAAATGAAGTAGAATTCCCCTGCTCCCATCCAGAACACGCTGGCTAATATCTTTCAAAAGAAGAGAGAATTAGGCCTTCAAGAGGAATTCCAGAGAAAGATTGTAAGTTTAGGGCTGGGATATGAAGTGTAAAGAGGATCATGGGAAATATAAACAAATACAAGATACATACAGCTGGCTTTATCATAAGAAACTTGAAGAGAGACCAGAGCTGGCCAGTCAGAGCAGAGCGATGAGAGTCTTGAGGACACATAGCTGGAGCTTGATGCAAAGAGAAGCCTGAGGTGCAGAGGTGTTGACCTCATTCCCTCTCCTGGGGACCCTTGCTCCCCATCAGTCTGACAAGGAAGAGCAGACCCAGCACTGCGGCTATCTGAGCTGGCCATCCCTCTGCCATTCAAACTGGAGTGAAGGGGAAAAGTCAAATCCTGCAGAGAAAGACGCCTGCACAGCCCTCTGTTCTGCCCTTGCAGAGGGCCGGGTAGCCCCGGGGCCTGCCCCTGTGTGGGGAGGGCAGGTGAGCTATTAACATGTCATTTATGCACTAAGAGAGAGAGTCTGTGTGCAGCAGCAGCCCAGAGGGACGGGGTCTCCGTGCAGGTCCATTCCATCTTCCAGAGGCGTTGCCGCGCATTTGTCGCTACGGTCGCTGAGATGCAGAAGCAAACAGAGGAGTGAGGCGAAAAATGAGCTCATACTGGGAACAGCTGAGCGTGGTACAAAAGGGGGCAAAGCACTCTTGGTGGCACTCACAGATGCCTCTCACCCTTGTGGTACCGCCTGGGTTCTTTGGCAGCGCTTCCCGTTGTTCTCCTGTCCCTTGAATGGCAGGGCCGATCTCGTCGTTTGTGCCGCTGCTTGTTTGTGTCGAGGAGCAAGAAGCAGCCCCATTCACCCACCCACCTTCCTTGTTCTGAGGCACTGTGCTCCCGTTTAATGAGTGCTCATCCAGCAGAGCTTACAGCCCGTGTACATGGCCAGACAAAAGGGCAAGGAAAAACAGAGTACTCGAAAAGGGCAAAGAAACAGTGAAATTAACATAAATTTACCTAGTTAGAAACATACTAATTGTAGCAAAAACCAAGGCTGGCATTCTCACAGCCTGCCTTTTCTGGGGAGTGTTTTGTCTGGCACCATAACAGGGGTAAACCTCTAATTAGTATGATCTTGAGATCAGTGGGATATTGGCGCAGTAGGAATAGTGGCTACACTTCCAGACTTCCTGAGCCCTGAAGAAAGAAGTCTTAGAAGGGAAACATCAATAAACCCCAGCATATTTCAGACTTCTAAAAATTTTAATCATAATCACTGTTCTATGCACAAGAAAAAGAGCAGAAGAGTCTGGCCCCCATTAAAAAAAAAAAAAAAAAAAAAAAAAAAAAAAAAAAAAAAAAAAAAAAAAAAAAAAAGAGTTTTGGATTAAAATGCTGATTTTAATGCAGTTTTCAGAGGAGAATCCTAATTAAAGCTCTTGTTTCCTCATTTTGGTAGATTCCCCATGGAAATGTACATAAGGATATCTCCTTTAGAAAACATTGTGTGCTGTCTTTTGAATTTACATGAAATTCCACGAGGAAGATATAACACCTTGGTATTCCTTTTGCTAACCGACTCAACAGAGAGAAATAGGGATGCAGAACACAATATATATATTTATATAGATATATATGTAAATAATCATCTATGTCAAAGGAAAGGAAACAAGCTTCAGGCTAAAAACAAACAGGAAAAATGGAGAGGGTGTCTTTTTTCTGTTCTCATTTTGAGGGCAGGATTCTGCAGTCAGGTCTTGTATAATCATCCCACCTCTTCTGAGAGAGTGGGTATGGCTTCCTGTGCAAAAATCAGTCATATCATTGCCGAGGCAGAAGGACAAACATGCTGTATCAAGCACGGGCTTTCTTTGTGACAGTGTGCAGATAATGAAAAAAATTAATGCCAATGTGAGATTTGTCTCATGTTGTAGGGGTAAATTGCACAGAAATGTGAATAAACCAGGATTTGGGAAGGCAAACAGAATGTAGGCTCAGACATAGATTTTAAAGCAATCTGGTCATATTATTAACCCAAGCACAGGATTTCGAGGTGAGCACATATGTGCTTAACGTGCTCAGCACACTCCTGTCTGAGGCCCATAGCGGGTGACAGTACCAAAGAGCTCTGAAGCAGGAGGTGTCTGGCACTGGTTTGGGTAAGAGTGGAAAAGGATGACATAGTTGGTGCTGCCAGACATGTGAGCTGATTTTGAGCAGTATTCTCAGAAAAAAAAACAAAACAACCCACTTGTGAATTGATCCTGAACAAAAATCCAGTTAAATAATATCACTTGTCTGGAGTGGATTTCCAAGTGACACATCTTGGGTGTCCAGAGTTCTAGAGAATTTTGTATGCATACAGCAAGTATCTAACCCCAGGGTAAGAGTCATTGTCACTGTAATGGGCAGCCACAATTAACTGATTAAGATAAACCAGGGTCAAAGTGTGTCAAACTTTCCTCAGGAAGAGAACTTCTCCAAAACTATATTCAAGGCATCACAATTCAAGTATTACAGCTGTCAATCTTCATATTCACTGCAATAATTTTTATTTTTTTTTAATTCTTGTGCTATCCATAAGAATATTTCCACAGAATCAGATTCAATAGCTGGTTTATGGGGTTTTTTTCCCAAGAATGTAAGACATCAAGTGTGAGAATCAATTGACTAAATACAACCGTCTATTTGCAGTCTAGTCATCTCCTAA
The DNA here is from genome assembly GCF_015227805.2 of Hirundo rustica. Classification (NCBI taxonomy): domain Eukaryota; kingdom Metazoa; phylum Chordata; class Aves; order Passeriformes; family Hirundinidae; genus Hirundo; species Hirundo rustica. Next base: position 35,503,600 of record NC_053451.1, on the reverse strand, counting down.
CTCCCTTTTGACTGTCTGCAGAGACACTTTATCTCATGTTAAAGACACTAAAAATTAGGCAAATTAATTGTGCCCTCAAAAAGCATATTTCTTACTTTTCCTTGCGAGCAAGTTAAGAGATACTAGCTCAGGTGTTCCCATGTGCACTGAAAATGTCTATGTTACCTGAGCTAAATGCTAGTGTGTCCTACTTCGTGCTTTTTTTTTAAGTACCACCAATGTTTCAGGCTTTGTTCAATCCCTGATGCAATTTCTGATTTGGGACTGCTCTATCACCACCAGGTGAGAACACAGTGTTGTCTGCCTTCCCCACAGCAGGAGGACAATATTCTAGAAGATATGGTGTCATCAGCTCTTAGTGCTACAGTGGTTATCACTGTCACCACTGTCATGTCGGTGAGCACGTACGTGTGTTTCCTGAGGTACATCTGCCCTGGACGCTGCAAAGCCCCCCAGGTAGGACCAGACAGAGCACTTGATCCCAGCAGGTTTGAAAAACAAGTCTAATTTCACCTTACCAGAGGATCTACTGATAAGAAGTATCTGCAAGGGGAAGTCCCAGAACATAGAATAAACACGTTAAACAGAGATTAATAACAAGAAGCACATCTTCATCCAACATCAGCGTTTTGCCATGCTGTACTCTCTGTATCTTCGATCAATTTTTCTAGGTATAGTGAATCTTCTTCTGAAGTTTTCTGGTTAAATGCTTCTATAGACAACACTTTCAGTAGCACTTGGCATTCCTTGGCATTTTTCATCTGCTCTGCTATTATCTGATTTACTGCATTTTTGTTGACACTTCTCTGCTTTCACAGTTGAAAATGGATTTGGGGCTCCAGAGTTCTGCCACTGCTACCATATTTCTCACCTGGTGAGAGAGAGAAAGAGCCAAGGACCTTGGGAATTGTCTGAATTTGTTATTTTTTGAAATTGTAAAGACAGACTGGACACTCTTTTGGCACTCCAAAGGTAAGATTTTGCTCTCCATACACAGAAATCCATACACATCATACACCATGGCTTGCATTGTATCGGAGGTCAAAACAGGTGATCTAGCGATCTTGTGACCTTCTAATCTTGTATTGATCTTCTGATCTTAAACTCAGTGCCAACAAGTGCTCACATTTCTGTTGCTAACAGAGATTTCAAGTCCATGTGCCACATGTTCTTTGCTGTTGAACCTTTTCATTTTTGCCATGTAAACAAGATGCTCCTGGGCATCTATCAGAGCCATAACTATACTGACTGTTTAAAAAAACCCCTCTCAGCTGTTATAATTCTGGCCACACAAGTGATATTCTCCCACTCATGTCCTAGTCAGTGAGCATACCAAGTTTGAACCATGCTAACTGTGGGCAAAATCCCCACATCTGGATAAAATAGAGAAAACGAATCTGAAGATTTTTGACAGCAGATATTTTTTGTCATTCCCAGGACCAGATGAGAAAAATTAAGTTCAGAAGAAAATGCCAGTAGAATGTCTCTTTTTGGGTCATCTCAGTTTAAGCTGGATTGGGAAGAGCTGAAAAGCATTTTTTTGGAGCAGCTGATCGTGGGGCTTTTTTCTGCAGTTCACAAAGCAAAAGAAGTAGAGATAAATAAACCCATTGGTGGCCTGTTTGAGACCTGCCTGCACCAAGTCTTTGAGAGGTGTGTTGTTTATCGCTGGCACATTCACTGAGGCAAACTACAGCTGTATTTTCCCTCTTACAAATGTACCTTTCCAGCAGACGGTTCTTTTATGTCAACATCTTCTCTCATCCTTTAAAACAAACCCCAAACCATTCTGGTCTTTGTTTTTACAGCAATAAAACTTGAAGATGGAATATTTGAAATGCCCATGAGGAAAATTTGAAAGAGAAAGCCTTATTTTTGCAAATCTGCCTACATGCCATGAGCCAACCACTTTTTTTTTTTTGATAAGCGGACTTGCCAGAAATGCATGCCAGCCAGGTTTTGGATCTGATCTGCATCCCTTGGGCATCTAGTGCTCCTAATCCAACAGCAAGGAAGAAAAGAGCCAGAACCACTTTTATTCTGGGGAAGGGCCAACAAAAAGCAGTGCAGCTCTGCTTGCAGACCTGGATATTTTTGTGGAAATGAAATCCATTATTCATGGCCAAATTTCACCTGCAATGGATCAGCATTACTTGTGATTAAAGCTGATATGTTTGTTTCACCAAGTCAAAGCTGTATATTGTGCTTTGCCTCTTAAGTTTGTGTTTCAGCATTTCTGTGTATCTGTGTCACAAGTTAACTGAAGAGCCAACTTCCATCAGATGAAAGGCTGTCCTTGGGAAATTCACTGTGTTATAAAATACATTAAACAGCAGCGTATTCAATAGCCACTTAGACCTTTTCTCTGTTTCAAAATTCAGCTACCTAGAAAATCTTCAAACCTAAATCAGGAGAGAAATGATCACTTGCATTCAGTAGGACCACGTGTGCCAACATTTGTTTTAATATATTACTTTAATCGGAATTGTAGTTCCTAGCATTTCACTGAGCAGGTTTACTAGGTTCCAGTCCAGTGGCTTGCACACTAGCTCTGACAGAGCTGTGCACCTCAACTGTTTCTCTTGGATATATTTTCTTTTCAGTAATAGGGTGATTTTTGGCTCTTAAACCAATGAAAGCCGTGGAATGAGATAATAATGTTATTAACTGAACCCATATTAGTGATAGTAAAAAGGGATGAGGGGGAGAGAAAAGAATGGGAAGTAATGAAAATACATAGGGGATCAGAAATCCTGCTCATGGCGTATTATTGTTCGCTCCAAAGCTAGTGCAGAGGTAACCCCAACTGTTCCACACCCAGTGTTCCCATTTCCTCATCTCTCTTCCACAGAGCTTGACTCCTCCAACCATTTCCAAAGCTATTTCCAATCTCTCCTATGGTCCTAAGTCCCCATCATGGCCAAGACTAAGAATGTAGACCATTCATTCTCATTATTCACCTGCCTTAATTTTGTTTTCAATCTCCTCCCATCTACCCCATATTTTCTGTGACATTCCCATTACTCATGACCCAGTGCATAACTCTTTATTACTGTTGCCACTTCTGGGTTACTTCATTTCTGTCTGCCAGAAAAGACTGTTCCCTAAATGTTGTAGGGAACAATATAGAATTGGAATACAAACTCTGTAACCATATAAAATAATCTTCAAATGAAATTTATACAATGTTCTCCATCTTTTCTTGTTAAATATATGGCAATTCTTCAGGCATTAAAGAAGAATTCTCAGTTAAATATATCTGATGAAGGTCCTCAGAACTCTGCTACTTGCAACTATGGATCTCAGTTCACCAAGCCATCTTGTGAAAAAGAAGCCAAAAGAAAGATTTTTGAAGTTGCTGAAATATAGAATAACCTGCCTCTTAAATCAGTATGTCTTAATTTTCAGGTCTGGTGTCTAAATAGTACATCTTCATTAGTCCATTGACCAATGAAATGAGCTACTGTAACAGTGAAAACAGCGGAAAACTTTTGAAGAGATATATAGGCAATATTCTGTAGTTTGTGGTTTGTTTTCATTAAACCCTTTCCTCACACCTTAACTGTTTGTGCCTAAACAAAGACAACAAATGCATAACTCTGATTCTTCTTGATCATTGGCCTGTTTGGTCTGGTTGTTTCCATTTTGGATACCTGTGGTTTTACAGAAAGGAAGGGATTGTTTTGACACATGATCAGCCTGCAGTTGTTCCTCTGCCAAAGATCTCTATGGACCCCTCAGAGCAGCTCTAACACCTTCAAGGACCTCTCCACATCTGCCCAGCATCAGCAAAACATGGGGGAAGCCGCGCCAGCAATTCCCACCAAATCCACCACCACCAGCCTGCAGCTCCATCTGCAGTTTCCATTCTTTCCTCCGCTGGGCAAGTGACTTAACATAAGCTAACCAGAAGAGGAACAGAAACAACTCAGTGGTTAGGGTACTGCCCTGGGCATCAGGAGTCAGGGGCACTGCTCCCTTTCCCAGGGATTTGCTTCTGTATTTGTCACTAACCTTCAGGAAAGAAGCCAGAGCTGGGAGCAGACCAGGACCCGTGTCTGCTCAGCCAGAAAAAATATAGCCCTGATTTATTGTTAGTATTTTTATACAGCAAGTGACTGCAGCGTTGAGCATCACAAAGGTTGGAAGAAAACTGGGGGGAAGTTAGCAAAAAAACCTGGGGACCAGCGCTGAATAGCCTCGTTGGTTTACAGGGAAATCTAACCCCTTAATTCTAGTTTGTAAAAAAAAAAAAAAAAAAAAAAAAAAAAAAAAAAAAAAAAAAAAAAAAAAAAAAAAAAAAAGTAATAATTCCTTTCCCACTAGCACTGTCCTTAGGAGAAAGGCCTCAGCAAAGGAGCTCCATCAACAAAAGTATCCCGGGAAGGCATCCACCAGAGGGAGTTCCATGAATGCATCGCGGCCAGCCTGAGCTCTGAGCGGTCGTACAGCGGCTGGGAAGAGCAGCCTGTGCGCTCCCGGCGCAGACGAGCTGCTCCCCGCAGCTGCTGGTCGGGAGCCTGGGCTGAGTTCAGCAAAGTACCGACCCAAATCTGCATAATCTTAAGTGAATACTCAGTGAACTCTAAGGAATTGCCCTGTGCATGGCATTAAGCGAGTGTTTTATTAGAGCGGGGTCAAAATACTCAGTGCTTTGCGGGATCGTATGAGGAAAAGAAAAGACTCTGTTTACACCTCGGCTTTTATTTTTCCCTCACTGGTTCACTTGTTAGGAAGAAAGCTAAGCCAGGGCCAGCCTGGTTTCTGGGAGGCCCAGGGAGGAAGCCTTGGAAGCAAACCCAACTGCTTCCACTCAGGAAGAGTTTTTGATGAGGCTGCCTATGACACGCAGCAACAGCAGCTGCTCTGGATGGATCCTGGCCCCTCTGTCAAGGAGAAAAACAACAACATGATGACACCTCTCTTTCTGGAGTACAGGGTAAATCTATGGTTCAACATGGAGTCTGCTTCTGAGATCTTTTTGTCTAATTCGTGTTAAAACTATTTTTAGCAGAGGGAAACAGTGTGTATTATTCCTTTACAAAAAGAAAAGAAAAAAAAAAAAAAAAATTCTTGCCTCCCTCTGCCCAAGAAAGCAGGCAAAGGATCACAACAAGCCATTGTGGAAATATCCTGGATGAAAAATACCATTTTAAACCTTTTGATTTTTTTTTTTTCTTTTAATTGCTTCCCCTGGGTGTTCTGGAGTCTTGAACAGTTCCTAAAAGAAATTTAAGAAAAAGCACTCCACCCTGCTGGAGATCTCAATCCAAATTCTGCTTTATATTAGGATAAAGGAGCACAAGGAGTTAATCCTAGCTATGAGCTTTGACACAATTCCTGACTAAAGGCTCACAGAAGCTGTGAGAAGACATTAAATGAAGGTGATTCCTGCCTTGATGAGATTATTTTCCAATGAGAGGAGGGGGGAAAGGCATTGAAATATTAGAAAAGGACGAGGCTGTTGTTTCTGTGACCACAAGAAGGAGATGCAGAGAGGGTTTTGCCTTAGGACATTCCTGAGCTGGAATTTCAACCCCAAAAGCAGGCGGCCCCCAGTCCAGGGCACAGTCCTTTGTCACCTCTACCCTTTCTGTAAACCAGGCATCTTAATACCCCCACTTTTCACAGGAATGCTAAATAAAATGCCTTGAAGATGAAGTGCCTGTCTTGCTGTCACGCTGCCAATTCTCCTGCGCTTTGCGGATTCATATGGTAACAGGAGCCAAGGTCAGGGAAGCATTAGTCAGTCTGAATTTGGCAAACAGGGGTGTTAGTGTCTGATAGCCCTCACTCACAGATTAGATTAGCATGAAATGCCCTGCCTAGGTTATCCTTGAAAATCACTTCAGCTACTGCAGGAAATGGCTGCTCGGTTCATTAGCAGGGGTGAAAGCAGGACAGTTACTTTCGACATACATTTGCTTTGCCAGTTTTGACTTTCTGTGCTGTTTGTGCTGGTTTAAGTCTATCTGGAAAATATAAATATCCCCAGTTTTTTCATGGGGTACTTCCGCTCTGTTCGTATCCCAGGAGGTATTCAAGGTCCTGAGCAACCTGGTCTAGTGGAAGGTGATGCTGGCCACAGCCAGGGGTTGGAACGAGATGATCTCCAAGGTACCCTTCCAACCCAAACCATTCTGTGATTCTATGATATCTAAGGTATTGCTCTTTCATCCCATTCCTCTTTTCATTTCTTTCAAGCATACCCCAGAGGTGTCTTCTGCCAGACCATTCCCAGGGGTGGTTTCTCCACCTTGAAGGTCTTGTTAGTCCTATCTGAGCGTGCAGATTCTGGTGCAATGAATTACTGCGAGGAGAACATGATTTAGCGCCCACTGAGCCTGTATATCCATGGGGTGCAGAGCAGCGCAGACATGACCTCGGCATCAGTGTAACTGCTTCACTGAGAAACCCTGCCATGAGCAAGGCTGATGAGCTTCTGTGCAATGTCCTCTGCCCAGCACAATCCCAGTTTTGGAGCCAGCTAACTGGGCCCCAGCTGTCAGACACCCTGCTCCATTGATCTGTGCTGACATGTTCATCCTGCACTGTTGGGTTGGAGAAAACATCTGGGATGACAGCAGGAAGCCTCAGTCCTGTGACAGGAGATGAGCACGTCAGGTCTATGAGGCTTGTTTTAATCATATCAAAAAGGTCTCTCGCAAATCTAACGTATTTATTTTAAAAATATTTTCTTAATAGAAAGACAAACACTGAGAATTAAAATGTCAAGTGGTTCTCAATGCTGTCTGCCAGTCACCTTTAGTCTGTTGTCACTTGTAGTCTAGGTGAAAGGCGAGTCTTTTGAAGCACTACTACTGTTAGTAGAAATCTAAATATTAGCCCTTCCTCTCCATGTCTCCATCAGATAAGACACCGGGTTTTCTGTTAGCAGCCTTGAAGGTTGTAGTTCTTGATGCCAGCCATGCTGTATTCAGCAGGAATCTGGGACACAAACAGGTGGGGAGAGGATATGGACCCAAGCCCCTTTTCTTCTTTCCTGCCCTCCTGCATAAAGTATTGCAATTAATTGGATACTCAAATTGGAGTGAAGGCTGGGACCGTTCTTGGAGTGACACAGTGGTGCAGCCCAGTGCTGCCTTCATAGTCTTTTCCTCCTCTTCCCAGTGCACGCGCTCACTCTTAGGGCAAGTGCAAAAGCAAAACACCAAGTTTGGACCAGTGTCAGCATTGACAGTATTGGGAAATAATGCCATGAAATCCAGTCTAGAGCATTTTTCATGTAGTACTGTGGGACTCTTGACAATAACTATGTTTTATAGCAGTTCCTTTTGCTCCACACACCCTAACCCTCACACAGTAAATTGCATATGGTACAAGAGTGTGAAACAATCATCCCAAAAAAGAGGCATCTTTCAGCTCCACAGTCATTCTGACAGAGATCTGTGTTGCTCTACACAGGCAAATCAGCTTCCAAGAAGCAACATATTTCTGGAGGGACAATGTTAGCAAAATCAAAGTGTGCGTGAGGAAAAGCCAAGACAATGCTGGGAAGGCATTCAGCTGTCAGTAAACTCCCTCCCCTTCATCCCCCACCATTCCCTTGTCCCCTTTATCACTGGAAAACAAAAATCCTGATGAAGCCACAAGTGACATAAGGAATATTTAATTTTTAGCAGTGAAACCAGTGTGGGATAGCACTGGGATGAATATGCTATACACAGCTTGTGTAGAAGCCAGAACAGCCACAACACTGCTGAAGGCTGCCATGGAAGCAGGGCCAGGAGTCACATGGAGATGAGTCTTTGAGAAGAGGAATTCCTAATATAATCACAGTCAAAATACAATCCAAGATGAGATTCCTGTAAATAAAAAGAAATTTATTCATTCTGCATGACATTATAAAACAAAATTAAAAAAAAAAAAAACCTTAAAGCCAGCAGCTGAGGGAAGGGAAGGGAAGGGAAGGGAAGGGAAGGGAAGGGAAGGGAAGGGAAGGGAAGGGAAGGGAGGGAAGGGAAGGGAAGGGAAGGGAAGGGAAGGGAAGGGAAGGGAAGGGAAGGGAAGGGAAGGGAAGGGAAGGGAAGGGAAGGGAAGGGAAGGGAAGGGAAGGGAAGGGAAGGGAAGGGAAGGGAAGGGAAGGGAAGGGAAGGGAAGGGAAGGGAAGGGAAGGGAAGGAAGGGAAGGGAAGGGAAGGGAAGGGAAGGGAAGGGAATAAGTCACAAATTTCCATCTGGAAAGTCAGCTGTCCTTTGCACAGCTACTGGCAGGAATAAGTCAGGGTTCTTTATGCCTTGATTGTCTTTGAAGCACGAGAACCACTTTCAAAAAAGTCAAAGATGGTTTCACTGAATCCAGCAGCATGACTTAGTGGGTTCAGGATTTCACCCCAAACATTCCTCCTGCAGTCTACAAACTGAACCTGAATCTGAAAATTGTGTTTAATTTTCTCTTTCCATCAGTAATAATGTCTGTACTCACAAAAAAAGAAAAAAATGGAAAACAAAAAAAAAGGAAAAAAAAAAAGGAAAAAAAAAAAAGGAGAAAGAAAGAAAGTGTTTGTAATGTGTGAGCCAGAAGCCCACTTCTGCCCAAGTTGTCCCTGTGGTATTCTCAAGGAGAAGAAGCAGGGCAAATCTATTTTAGTCAGCCAAGTCAGTCAGTGAGGTCCTGTGTACTCACAGGAATTCAGTCTGTTGTATAAGCAAGGTCCAGACACTTTTACATGTGTCCATAGTCATTTAATAGCCACCATATGCAAAATCTCACCATATGCATGCTTTCAGTTGAACAAAACTCCACCTCAATCCTAATCTTCATCCTGCTCTCATTTAGACTTCCCTAGCTTTAGCTGACACCTTGGGCTCAAAAGAATAGTAGCTACCCATAACTTGCCCAGATATGAAACAGTAAATATTTGCTCAGTCCTGGCTGTGTGTTTGGCTGGCTCAGGGCCTAATTCTCCTGCATATTGAGAGATATTTCCATTTCCATTTCCATTTCCATTTCCATTTCCATTTCCATTTCCATTTCCATTTTTTCCCCATGTTTCTTCCTTTCCATTTCCATTCTCTTTTCCCTTTGCCTTGCTTCGGTCTGTGTGTAATAAATTAATTTATGAACTGTGACATATTTTTTTTGCTGAGGCTTCTTTTCTTTCCTGCCTTCTGGGGCAGGGCCTCAGGGCACCATGAAGGAGCAGTGCTGCAGCAGGGTCCCAGCACTGCAGTCCAACCTTTTTTCTTCAGCAGTGACGTGACAGCTCAAATCATGTCTTCTGCCTGGAGTCTGTCTGGGAAATATTCCTGGTTGCACCTCACCTTCACATCAGTGTGACAGTGTTTGAGACAGCAAGTCCAGAGTCAATGAGCATTAACATGCTTTACCAAGCACCTCAGAGCATCATTGCAAAATCACTTGCAGGCAACAATGGCTTGGATGATTTCAAGCCAGACTAAAGTTGTGCTGGTCAAAAATGTGAAATGTTTTAGAGAGCTCACCTGGACACTGGCCTCGCATCAATCCATAGCACCTGCTATTCCCATGCTGAAAATCTTGGAATCCTCAGAACTTGCAGGACAACAGTGTCTAAAAGCATCTTATTTCATCTTTAAATTAGATATTAGTCAGAAATTCCTTACTCAGAGGATGGTGAGGCACTGGAATGTGTAGCCCAGAGAAGTAGTGGATGTCCCAGCCCTGGCAGTGCTCAGGGCCAGGCTGGATGGGGATTTGAGCAACCTGGTCTAGTGGAAAGTGTCCCTGCCCATGGCAGGGGGTTGAGACTAGCTGATCTTTCTATGGTTCTATGATTATATAAACTCTGGCAAACTAAGAATTTCCCTTATTTCCCCGTGGATGAGGTCTCAGCGTTCCATCCCTTGCACTGACTCGCTGTGATTCCCTATTTGAATCTGAATGAAAAGATTATAGAAGTCCAACTCAACTTGCTTTCTCCAGGGTTCATTCTCCACGAGCATAGAAACTCCCAGGGAGCTTCTGGTAGCAGTGGTCAAGCCCATTTTTGTTTCCTGAGATATTGGTGCTACTTTTGGAATAACAAAAAACTAGGATAAAGCTCAAGACAAAAAAGAAGCTTTTTTTTTCTCTTGACTGGAGCCTGGCTATTAGAGGCTTTTGGACAAATTGATTCCCGGAGCACCTTTAGGAAATTAGGCAAACCCTTCCTGTCCAGATCAGTTGTCTCAAAAGGTGACTCAGCCCCGGTCACTGCAAACAATTGTTGTTTTTGTCTCAGCTGCAAGGTCATGTCTGTATTAAAATATTTTCAGTTTACTTTTGGTGAACATTCCCCATCTGAAGGCAAATGAGAAAGGCTTTTCATTTCCCTTCAAAACATTCACCATTTGCACAGACTTAAACAGACCTTCTCTGGGAAAATGTCACATACTGAACTTCCTAAGTAAAGCTAAAACCAGACACTAGCTAAAAAAATGAACTTCCCTATACACTAGGAAATGGAAAAAATGCCATTAAATGTGGAAAGCGAGGGCTTTTAAGTTACTATTCTTTGCAAAGCTTTGTATTATAATTTTCACTCTTAGGGTAGCACCTATACAGAGTTACTCAGATTAGCATTCTGCTGAGACAAGCACTGTTCAAAGTCCTTAAAGTAGGAGGCAATCCCTATAACAGCTAGGAGATTAAGGTTGAAAAGAGTGAAGTATTTCATAGGTGAATGTCCTGCTCAGTAAAGCTGGACAAAAAGCCTTCTTTCACACTCCATTTTCCTCCAGCAAAGAAGGACAAATCAGCCTGCACGGTGTGACAGACTAATGACTTCCGATCCTCAGGCTGGGTCACTGTGGATGAATCTGCCCAGGAGACCTCAGGCAGATGTGGAGCCCCTTGCCAGGGCTCAGGGCAGGTGAGATGGAAGCCAGCTTTGAGCCAAAAGCTGCATGACCAGCTTATCACAGTGCTCAAGTGATGTCCCTCTGCCCAGCTGGCAAAACCTAGAGGGAAAAGCAAAGAGCAGAAGGAAGGACAATTCTAAGGTCATCTCTAAGGTCACTTACAGGCACTGATTTGGATGGCAACAGGGCACAGGAGTGAAAAGCAACAAGCAAATCTCATTTTCTGGAGTATGAGCAACACAACATTGTCTGACATGGGTTTATAAAATATTTTCTACAGATGAAACATTAATCCCCTTTTCTTTCTGACTCTGCCAGCTCCAGCCTTACCAAGCTGCATTTTATTTCATTAATTTCTTTAAGATTTTCTCTATTCCACCCTGGAGCCCTGGGTGAAGTGCTGTACACCAGCGGGGAAGGTGAGTGCACACAGAAGGAATGTGAGTGTCGGAGGAAGCCGGGCTGCCAAACAGCATCTGCGTCTGCTGCTGAAGGCTACGCTGACACACCGGGTTATTTCTGCTCTGATATCACCCGGGTGTCTAATTAAAGACAAGGTTAAAGACACAGCCTGAGATTTAAAGTTGTGAATACTTACAAGCGGAGATTTCAGACTTTGCTTTGGTGTTTGAAAGGTCAGAAGCTTCATGGCTCCTGTCAATCTCCTGTGAGATGCATCCCAAACACCCTCTGAGGTAGCACAAGCCTGAGGACGCCAGGACAGCAGAGAAGTATTCTCCTGCCAGGGCTAATCAGAAAAGGTTGCTGTAATGAGAAACCTAGTCAGATTTTTCAGACTCAAAAAATGCTTGATAAAAATATTGAGAGGGGGTTTTTTTGATATAGCAGATTAAATAGTTTTTTATTGCAACTAAGTCACTGTACCCTATTAACATATAAAGTGCATGGATAAATAATATTTTTCCATTAGGCTTTATTGAAAATCAAAATAAGTACAAAAACATATTTTAAATCCAGCTTCTTACCCTTGCCAAGGAGCATGAGTCACACATTATGGTATCTGTAGAGAAGCCAGCAAAGCTTGGAGAAATATTTTGGTATTAGGTTTCTATTCCATATCCAGAACCAGACAAACCTAACTGAGGGTGAAATCTGAGAATAACAACAGTGGTCGAGATTCTTGAACTCAGGTGTCTAGAAGATAATTTTGTTCTTGGGAGCTTTGGTAAAAAATAATGTCATTAATCAATTTTTGACATCTACAGAATTTCCTACAATTTAGCAAGCAGTGAAGGTGTGCACTGCAAAGGAAACTGGAGTGGAGTGCAAGCACCGCTTGTAGGTGTCTGTATATGAACTAGGGACTATGCTCTCATTACAGTAAATATGCATGTTGACTCCAATAAAGTTATAGTGAGTCTGGAAATTACTCAACTGACTAGCTACCAGGTGACTCAGGGTACACCAAATTGTACTGAAGGCTCCATGGTCCATGTTGCCTGGATTTCTATCGGGTATGAGAGGAGTATAGCCACTCAGAGCTCACACACACACCGGCACTCGTGTGTTTTTGCCTGCAACTGACTCCCACCCCAGATGTTAAAATATGGCCATCTGTGTAACTGCAGTCAAGGTGTCCTGAGCCATGTCTAAACTCCATCCAGAGGTTACTCCTCAATGCACACCACACTCCTGCCCTTGCACATCTGTTTCTTCATAGCAAGGAAGCTGAGGTTCTCAAAGTACCCCATGACCAAACCTGAGAAGAGCACCCTGGCCCAAACCAAAGTGGCAGAAGTTTCTGCCCACATGGACAAGACACAACCCATCCTCAAGCTGCGAGATTTACCTTACCATGCCTTGTGTCCATAGGTAACAGGCTTGAAACCCAAGTGTGAACTTCAGCCAGGGAAATATGGAGTCAGGACTGACACTTACAGCCTGGACTACCTTCCTTGCATTAAGCTGGTGAGACAGGTATTGAGACTCCTGACCAAAACTAGTTTGTATCATGCTGTTTCCATGACAGCCACTCTCAGACACCAAAATATACAAATCTGCGTCCTACCTCTACTTGTAGACTCCCCTGGCATAATACAGAACTGGCCTGAGGTTATAAATATTTTTAAGAATTCTTCAGGTTTTGTTTCTTTTTCCTTTCTTTCTCCTTGGCTTTTATTTTAAAATTTTCACAACCTATTTTTCCATAGAAAATCGTTTCAGGAGTCTGACCATGTGCTCTTGTTACATGGAGCTTTAAACCCCTGCAGAGTGACACTGGAAATCAAGCACGTATGTTCACAAAGCTTCCTGCCATATCTAATCTATATAACAAAGGAAGAGAAGGAAAATCAGGCCCAGAGTTCTCAGAGTTAAACATCCGAAAGGGTGAGGGATGCTGACGGAGGGTGAGGCGCCCGCTGCAGCCCAGCAAGGGGCCGCAGCGATGTTGCAAGCGTGATGCTTAAGCAAGGCTGTCCCGGTAATTGAAAACAGCCAGAGCACTCGGTGTCACCGTCACTGCAAAGGACACCAAACGCCAGGACAAGGGTGTTCAACACAGCACTACCAGGCAAAGTGCTGAGAAAGGAAAGAAGATTACAGTATTGGGGAGAGCAACTGGTGGTCAGGTCTGCTCAGCTCTGCTTCTTGCATTGCCATTCCTGGGGCCCAGCTTCCCTAGGAGCCAGGGCTGGAGAGCTGAGGGCTAGACATTGCTCTCCCCTCATGCAGCCCAGCCTCCCCGACCTCATGTGATCCCACAGGGGTGATCTGCTGAGGCACAGGCTGAAGCCTGGAGACATTTCCTGGGAAGGGATGGGCCTCACCATGTGTACAGGGCACTTTTATAACCCTGCCCTCCGGACTGAGCCTGAGAAAACAACAGCCAAGCCGACGACAAAGGGTCGCATTGCCATGTAAGGCAGTTGGAACTAATGATATAAATACACTTTGAACAAGACATCTTTATCAAGAGAGGAAGTATTAAGAACTACATTGGCCAGGCAATGCAGGAGAAAGAAGGATAAAGAGGGACTGAGATAAGGTTAATGAAGAATGACAAATAGAGCCAAGTGGCTTTTTCCTGTTAAAGAAAACCCGTCCCTTCTACTTATTGAGCTCAAGGATAGAGAGGGGATTTTCCTGAGCCAAGGACCCCAGCAGAAAAGGGAACTGGTGCTCCAGAAACCCAAACCCTCTCCCTTACAAATATGGGGTGCAACTGTGGTCCAGCCATGGTCAGCCTCATGGGAAGCCCAAGGAGAGGAACACATGGATCATTCCCATAAGGCAGAGCATTTCCCTTGGGGCATGGCCACCCCAGGGCAGCCCCTGGCATGCAGACAGTACTTTGATGACTTGAGGCACAGCTTTTACTGCTCTCCCTGCAGCCAGGGAAAGCCAAGTGCAAACATATGCAGGTTAAGCCAGGCAAAAACATACTTGCTTGCCTAGAGTTGTCATTTTTTGATTCCAGCAAAGTTCCAAGAAGGATAATAAACCAAAAGGATTAATTAAAGAACAAGAATTAATCAAAAACAGAGCAGTACCTTCTGGCTAACAGACCCTATCGCACTTGCAGATAGAATTGTTTCCATCCCTCCACGGTGAGGTTTTAATTTCTAATAATTGAAGTCCCTCCAGCCATTTGCAAGCAAACTTTCCTGGCTGCCACCTGACCTGAATCTCTCCACTGATGACGGCCTTTCTTGTGGATGAAAAAAGCAGCAGGCTCGTCAGCAGTGCTGGGAGACCAGGAAAAGCGCGTCCCAGTAACTGGCTGGCTCCAACAAAACTGAAGCCAGTGGAAGGAATCCAAATTACTTTCGAGGATGCTGGCTCAGGGCTTTTGAGATTTCAGGCCAAGATGACAGGGCTAGAAGTCACAGGAGCAGAGCAGGTGTGAAGGTCAGGGGGAGATTTCTGTGACGCTGCACAGCCCTCCTGCAGAGCAGGGTCTGCCTCCTCCAGCCTCTCTTGCTAATGGGTGAGCTTGTACAAGGCACTGCCAGGGCTCTGAGACCAGACACAGCCCTGAGTTAATTGACATGACCAACCTGACCTCTCTGCCCCCATGCTGCAAGTAGCCTTGTCTCCAGTTCTGCCTCTGGCTCCACGTCCTGGTGCTCCTGAGCAGGCTGCCTGGATAGATCCCAGATCTTGCCTTGTCCAGTGGCCACTTGGTGGTCAAAAGAAGTGGTCACTGCTCCTGGCCCATTGGTGACTGCACCTGGTCAGGGATGGCACATCCTGTGCTGGAATCAGCCCCCACTCCCAACTTTTCCTCTCTTGTGGAGCAGCCCCGCTCCTGTTGCTCCTGAGCAGTCACTTCAATACCATTCATAGGCATGCATGAGGATCCCATGAGTAGCCAGTGATGGCTCCTGCCGTCACCCCAAAGGGCTTTCCATACTCTGCTTCACTGACCTTCCCAGCCTTGGCAGGTGGGCAGCTCTCCTATGAACAAAGCAGCAGGCACAGGCCCCCTCCCTGCAAGTCAGAGCAAGCCAGGCGACCTTCAAGCACACCTCAAAGGCATCTGGTGCTCTCTGGATGAAGAGGGATTCAGTTTCCAGGCCAACCATCGCAATACTCCATCCAATTTTAAGTTCTGAAGAAAGAAGTGGAAGAGTGGGTTTACGCATAGATATAATTAGGTTAAAAGCAGTTAAGAGTGTTATGTCATGGTAAACTGTATGGTATACACAAAGTTTTAAAAAACAAACCAAAAAAGCTCTTCATATACACACATCCATACACTTTCGTGGTTTCTTGTAGTTCATCTCAGACAAAAGGATGTGGACATTCTTATCAATTTCAGATTCAGATTTGGGAAATCTGGATATATCACTTTAGGCCTAAGGTATCCAGCAATTAGGCGAGATTGTAACAGCCCATTTCATGGGCGCGCTGTCAGTCTTAGCGTGCTATCATTTACAAAACATGCGTAACTCAGATTGACACTCTCTTGGTATGATGTGCAGGTAGATCATCACCTGAAAGTGTATCTAAATAGCAAAGCATTATTAAAGATTACTTGTGTTTTGATAAGGCGTAAAAAATTTGAGAAAAGGCTGGTGGAAATCAAAAGATTGATGGGAAACTCTTCCCATCAGGAAGATTCATGACCTCTCAAAGGACCTGCAGAAGGACTTCCCAGCTCTTACCTCCAGGCAACAAAAGACGTGGCGCTGAAAACTGGTAATTGCCAAGAATATCTGTAATGAAACATTCCACATGGCAACCTTTGCGTTTCCACATGGAGCCTTTTTGACCTCTAAAAGCTGGTCCTTCTCATCACTTTGATCACACACAGATACAAATGTTCATCGCTGCTTCACTTCAGGAGCTGATACGTTGAGATGCAGCTTCAAAGGAGCCTGTTCTCCGTGAGCTGAGATGTACAGTGCAGGCAGGTCTGTGCCTCTCTGCACAGCCGCCACATCACTCGCGATAGCTCTTGATATTTGTTCCAATAACACTTCCACTGCTCCTTTTAACAATAATTTAACTCTGTGTTTTAATAAAAAAGGCAGATGTAGGGCTGCAACTGAACAATACCCTGCGTGAAATAACTTTGAACTCCAGACAAACATGCTTTAATGGACTTCCCTCACATATCATTTAACAAGTTTTCAAATGTACAGATGCTATCCAGTTACCATCGCTTTGCTGGCAGCTGCTTCACAGACCTTTTCTACAGTAAAAACAAGCCATCAAAAAATGACAGCACAAGAAAAATACGGCCAAAGTGATAGCATTTGGTAAAAGTACCATCTGCTTATTTAAAGGCAACAAGCATTTAATATCCTGCAGTCACTCTTGTTTTCCAAGCTTTCTACGGTTCCGAAATATTTGCAGGACAAAGGTCTCAGAAGTCCCAGGCGAGGGGAGAGATCCACTGCTGCAAAAACAAACCCAGAATGGAACAGCTCGCCAATGAGATCAGAAAAGAAATGCCACTCACTCCAGTGTGTCTCTGCAGTCGGTGTACAGAGCTGCCTTCTCACCCATCCAAACCCCCCTCCTTTGGACTCATCCCTCCTTAGAGAGGAGGGGAACTAGCTTAAAATCCATGCCAAAAGTTTGAAAAATAGCGACTTGTCTCACTTCGTGCTCGTGCAAAGATTTCACTGTAAAGAGAGCAGAGGGACCCAATAGATCTGAACATGTGGAAGTGCTTCTTTGTTGACCCAAAAGGTTTAGGGAAGCTAAACCAGGCTTATTATGGAATTTCTTTTTGTATGCTGTAAATTACTAAAGAGAGGTCCCAGACTTCAAAATCTGGCCTGAATTTCAACCTCCCAAAGAGCTGAGCTGATTGATTCTGTGGTTATAGTTCAAGTGCTGTCACAGAGCCAGTTGCAAAATGGGCATGTGGTTCCAGCCTCAGATTTTGATTATTTTTGGACTGAGAGCAGCATGCGTCTGGAGCTGGGATTTTATATTATGTCTCTATTAAGTAACATTTTGCAAATGCTCAGCCCAGAAGGAGTCAGTACATTCCAAGGGGCAGAGACTGTTTTAAAACAGAATGGTTTTTCAATGTTCTGGTGCATGATCAGGAGCTGAGCAGCACTGAGCGCTGCTCACAGGCGGGCAGGAGCTGCCTGCAGCCCTCAGCCCCAGCATCACCCTTGAGAGAGCAGTCCCACACCCCCTCTGGTTCCTCCTCTCCCTCTGCCACCCTGCAAAGCCTGAGCCATCAACACCAAATTCTACACAGGTGTCCCAAGGATGCAGACAGGACCCCCAAAATGCCTGCATCACGTGCCTGGCAGCCAACATGCCCAGGGGATTGTGAACCTCTCTGCAGTCCCACCACGCAAGCTAATGCTTCCAGCCTTGGTACAAATGCTCAGCCCCACCATTCTTCATCGTGCCAACCATGCTGCAGAAGCTGAGCATTAGCAAGGGACTTTCCCAGCTTAAAATCCTGAGAGCAAAGCCAACCCCATAGCAGCAAGCTCTGGGTGCAAGTAGGGGAAAAAGGGAAAGCAGGAAATCTGGCCTTCCAGGCTCGGTGCCTTTTCAGCTGAGCTGTGTGTGATGATGGGTGGATGAGGAGAATAACAGACCTGTGGGTTTTAATTAAGCAATAAAACCCCCCTGTTCTTTGATCAAAGCAATGGGAAAGCCTCCACATGGCATTTATTTATCTCTGGGTTAATCTGTCTTAAGGGTCTGAAAAACACATTGCATCTGCAGTAGTTTTTACTATTTCTGGCCATGTGAGCTTTGTCACTACACATCTGAAGCTCTTGCAAGCACATTCAAGAAGCATGAACTAGTCCTCATACAAGCCCAGGGACTGAGTGTGAGTGACTATCCCATAGAACATCTCGTTCTCCAAGGATAGGCTGGGTCTCTGCATTGTGCATTTTCTCTGTATTTAACAAAATGAGGATTTGGGGCCTACCTGTGCCACTGTAGGTGCCTCATATCACCTGCATAGTTTGTAAGGCAAAACCCAGAAACCAGTAAATGCTATTTCCTCAGAGAAGTGTCACAGACGCACAGACAAGAAAAAAATAGTTTCTTACCCCAGGGCAGCTCAGGAGAAGAAATCTGTCTGCTGCCTTACTGAATTGTGCTAATCACCTGTCCCCTGTCTCTCCTACCACTAATGAAGTCAGTATATATAATCAAACTAGATCTAAATTAATTATTATTCATATCTTACCTAAAGTGACTTGAGTCAAGCAGCCTTCTAAAAACTGAGTTCCTTGAAATATTAATACATACAAACATTACTCAATAAAGATCACTTCTAAAATTATTCCCCATATTAATTACAATATATTTTTCCTTCCCCTCTTGCCTGCTATAGAGTACTAACAGAGCTATGAGAAAGTGAAGTGATTTTTAATTCTGGATTGCAAACCATCAACACAGCTGCAGATTCATTTCCAGTTGCAGATGCTTTCTAGCTAACGAAGTTAAAGCCAGAAGAAATGCACTTTGGCTTTGATGTTTCAAACGGTTTATGGGTCTGACTGCCTGGAAGGGGAAATAAAATAACCTTTTGTTTGTACTTTTGGCAAATTAATTTTTGAAATGGCTGAAAGGCTGACAATGAGCCCTGCATTATCATGCTCGCAGAGCTGCTTTTGAGATTGAAGTTAAACATAAAGACTTCTTGGATGAGAGCCTGAAGTGCTCCCCAGGGAATAATTGTGCAATGGCGGAGGGATGAACAAGATGGTGAAATAAATCTTTTTTGCCATTACTGTCTCTGATGTTAGAGTGCTGCTAAGGACATGATATCAGGAGAGACTTATAATACTCTTGGTAAGACTTGTGTTGAAAAAAACCACCAAAAAAATCCACCAACTCTAAGAGTCAAAGGCACTGTCAGGCCTGCTGGCACACCATGCAGTTCACCGCATACAGAAATTCTATGAACTTTTAGAATTCCCCCAACCACTGGATAACGGACAGAACAAAAATGTGAGTGCCTTCAGAGATGGGAAAGTCTTGGGAGTTGCCATCAGAGCACATGTGGAGGTAGAAACCAGGATCTACGAAGGCAGTGGAAAACAAGTCTCCTGCTTAGAGGGCAAAATCATTGAATGTGCTTGTGAAGACAGCTCTGGTCTGCTTGCTCCAGTTCACATCATATTTTCAGTGACCAGAACAGGTGTGTGGAAAATTATTCGTTGCCTGAAGGGAAGTGAGTGTCTCCAGATGGTAAGGGTGGAGACAGGGGCAAGGATGGTGTCCCAACCCAGAGAAGAGGCTCCAGAGAAACTGTGAGGGAGGAGAGAGGGGCAGGAGCAGGAGGGAAAAGGAAAGCACATCCAAGGACTCTGTTTAGTTTGCTCCAGCTCTGAAAGTCCCTGAGTGAGCCAACAGCTTTCTGTCAGATATGCCATGAGGGCCAGCAGAGTTGAAGGAGCCTTTTTTTCATTCCCATTCAGCAAGAGTTTTTAAAATGCGTTTAGCCTGTGGCACAGTAAGTCGGGTGGCAAAAGAAAAGGAGTGACTGTGCAGGGGCCCGTCACAGGTCTCCTTGGCTCTAGGGCTTGCACTTTCCTTTGAGGGCTTCTCAATCCTCCCTCACATCATAGCTTCCACCGGATCCCAGAAAACCAAAACTATTCTCAGAAATGGGCAGACGTCCTAACAATGTGTTGTGGAGATCACATGTGATGCGAATCCCTTTGAATTTTAAGAGGAAACAAAGTGTGTTTCAGGCTGACCTCTCAAATCTATCTATAGTACTTTGATGCTGCTAGACCAGTGTCTAAGCACCTTCCAAATTTAACAGTTTTAGCTGTCAGCTACCTTTCCAAAACAGGAAGGTTCTGTGCTCCTGTAATTGAGCTAAGAGCCCTCAGCTCCTTTTAGAGACAAAAGACAGAAACAATATTATTCAGTGATTCATCTGACCTATTTTAAACATGAACTTTACGGAAACAAATCATGACCTACAAAATATTGACTGTGAAGAAGTGTTTATCACATCATAGACATCTGCATTTACTCAGCCCAAATTGCATCCAGAGAAATGAAAGCCCAGACTAATTCTCTTCATTTCATTGGAGTTTGACGTTGAAATGTCTTCCAAATCTGTTCATGGTTACACAGACAGAAGAAGTAAATTTAGGTCTGAATTCCAGGCATTACCTTCCTTCTGGGTCCAGTATAAAAGTAGAAATGGTTTGTTTTTAGCTTCTATTTCAGTTACAACTAAATTTTCCAAATAGACCAATATGGTTTGAGTTCTTTTCTTCAACAGAACATAAACATCCCCCAAAGATTGAATCTCAGTGTTTCCTATGTGTTAGAAGTCTTGCACAGAACTAAATTGTCTATCATTTAAAACTTAACCCTAACCCTGTCTCAAAATTGCAACAAAGCAAATCTGTCTAAAATCACATCTGTCCTGATTATTTTGCTTCAGATATTTGCATTTGAATCTTGTCAGAAAACTCTACAGTTGTTTGAGTTGTCATCATCTACTGTAAATTAGATTAAGTTGTATAACTGGGTGAAAATGGCCTATAGAACTCATTTGTAGTAACATGATTCAGTTGTTAATTTTGTTGAGTAATTTTTTCTTTAAAATCAAATAAAACATCATACTCACCAGGGAAAAAAAAATCCTTTCTCTTCTCTTCAAGTATGTCTCTTTTCCTCCATGCCAATTTCCTCCCCTTTTGTAGTAGAGAAATTTGCCTTCATTGCGGAAGTAGAAGAGGGTTTTCCATCCACCGTTACCTGGAACTGAACCACAATTCCTATAATGAGTAAACAGATGTCCAGTCCATCTTTCACTCCCTTTTTGCTGCCTTAACACTCCTTCTTCTCTACTCTTCTAACTCCACATGCAGCTTATCCTGTAATTGCCTTCAAAACACTTTGAGCAGGTCTAGAATTCTTGAGCTCCTGTCTTAAATTTTCTGCTCTGTAATTCCTTTCAGCCCCCCACTACGAGTCTCAGAGCTGACTCTCTTGGTTATTGAGATTTCCTGCTACCTTCTTTTAGAAGATCCTGCTAAAGGTCCTAAGATCTTGGCAAACTCAAGCTCTAAGAAGATGATGTTCCTGATGTTCAGCCTTCTGCTGACATATTCTTGGAAACTTCACTCATTCCTGTAGTGAAATGAGAAATGAAAGACATTGTTGTACAGGTTAAAAAGAAAAGGCAACATTTTGGGTATAGACACATGTTTGCACCAGTTATATCTCTTTTAACAGTTCTCTAAAAGTTAGCCCAAATCTGAGCAACCTCTAGGAGTTCAAGAAAAACCCAACCCTGTGTTTACTCTACAGAGGCTTCTCCTGTGCAAATAAGCGCTATCTCTGAAGAAAGTCCTTACTGCATGTGCTCAACCCTTTCATTTTTATCCTGCATGCCCACACCATTTACACCCACCAGAAAGTGATGCTAACCAGGGCCTGTTGTTACCTGACTGCAAAGGCACGCAACTCACCACACCTCTACAACTGCTCCAGTTGAGGACACCAGGGACAAAAATTGACTTTCCCAGTGGTGAAGAGCTGTGGCTGGTGCTAGAACCAAGGGCTGGCATCTGCACTGCTCTGGGTGACCCAGGCTTCAAGGGAAGAAAAAACCATTTCAATTCAGCGTGGAAGTGTTTAAGATAGGAGTAGGGAAAGGGATATGATTACAGAGCAGCTGGAAATTTTGGATTAGGAAGAAGAAGTGACAGAGAAGTTGAGAAGGATCTAAATTTCCATATGAGACTATGAGTTGGGTGATCTGGTTTGGGGTGGATAGTGAAGGATGCAGATTTTTAGTGAATACAGAGGTGGCATAGAGACCGATGAAAGGAATGTGTGGCCAGGATATCCTCCTTTTCTATCTTTGTGGAGTAGTGAGGAGCCAGCTAAGATCACTGGTGATAGGAACCAGCCCAGGTGAAGGGATGAGCTTAAAAAGAGGAGAAAAAGCCAGTAAACAGGTAAACTGGCTGTGGTGGGAGATGGGGCCTGGACTGAGAAGCCCAGTGAGTGAGCCTAAGACTAAGGCTTTGCACTTTTCACTCTCTTCTCCAAGGAGCTTCCAGCAATAACTTTGGTTAGTGTTTCACATGGGAAGGGGAGGAGTATTTCCCACTGAAATAGTGCCAGGGTGGAGAGGGGTTCCAGTGTGGTACATTCACCGCAAACCTGTGAACCATGACCTCATGGATTTAATCTCTAATGCTTTCTTGTTTTTTGTCTGGATAGACTTTTACTGATTTATAGAAGAGCTCCTCCCCATAGCAGACAGGCTGTCTCCCGGCAGAGGCCAGCTCTTACCTGCCTCATGGTCTAACACTTTTATAGACACCTCTTGACTATAACCTTACTACGAAAACCTCTAGGTGTTTGGACAGTCATCAGTCAAGAGAAAGGGCTTAATCTCACCTATCATCTCATCGACAGACGTGCTCTAGAAGTTGGGTCCCATAAGACATAAATCCCTTGCAGTTCAAGAGATCAGGGTCATTTTCAACTTGCTGGTGCTCAGACCACACAGCAGCTATTAGATAATTCCATTTTTGACATACAGTCAGTCTTGGCCTTGACACTGTGTTTGACACAAAACTGTGATTTTGTTTGTGAGAATATTGCTCTCATCTTGAGAATGGATGGCATCCAAACACGTACTTATCTTCCTTCCCAGGCTGGGCTTGCTCATGCCCATTGGTATTTGAAGAGTTGTTCAACACTCCAGAGGAAACAGAGCCAGCTTTGTTTCCAAGCTCCTATTACTCACCTTCTTTATCTTTTAGCTAAAAGCTTTAATGGATCTGTTTTGCTGAAGCATTTGATGTTGGAGGCTATGAAGAACTTCAAAGGTATTTAATAGCAGCTTTGTCACTGATTTTGTAAAAAGACCACATAGCTTGATTAAAAGTAAACCCTGCTCACAATACTGCATGGAACTCTGCTGATCTATTTTTACTGCATCACAAATAAAGCCAAGGAGAGGGGGAAATCCCACTGAGTAACAGGATGTGCAGGAAGGACGGAGCATGTCTCCCTTCTGTACTATCCAGGTACTCATTAACTCTCTGATAACCAGTTTAGACAACACAAAGTGGAATGTCTCCAGCACCAGATGGTAGTGACGAGGAAGAACGGGGAGTGCAGCAGACAAGATAAAACTTGGCAGAAAATATGCAAAGGAATTTCTGTTCATTAGGGCAGAGATTGGAATCTGAGAGTCCCAAGTTTTACCATTCCTTTGTTGTCAGGAAGCATCTGAGAAGTATAAGGACAAAGATAACTCCTGTCCCTGGTCACATAGCTGGCCCCTCCCCAAAATGCCCAAACATCTAGTGATGCAGTTTCTGCTCAAGTGATGGAGTGTCTGTGTACATGTAAAACAATGCTCCATATGTGCTGCTGACAGTGTGGGTACCAGATAGATCGCTGCAGAACAGCCCAAGTTTGCAATCTCTGAACTCTTCCAAAGTTCAGAAATGTGAGCGTTCTCTTGGCCCATGCAGATTTAAGTCAAGGTTCACATACATTGATAAACCTTCTTAATTAAACACTCCCATGTGCTTTGGCCAGTGTGTCCCAGAGCGTTATACCATAGCTTCATCCTTTGCCACAAAGAGTATTTTTTTAATACTTCTTTAAAAAACAAAAGGCAAGCTTGGGCTGTAGTAGTGTGAAAGTCTTATTCTTCAGAAATTATCAGTCACCTTCAATATCCTTCTGGGTTCATAAAAGTAAGGCTTTGTAATGAGGAAAGCATTTTCCCAGACTAATGAAAAGTTCCTCTTTGAGTGAAGCAGAAGAATTTTATTGACGAGGATCCTATATAGGCTTTCAAACACTTACTGTGTACATAGAAATTTTTGGAATGCATCTCCCAATGAGATATTAGACCTTTTATTAATTCTGCCTGTCATTTTTACTGAAAGCCAAACAAACTGCATATAGGATATGAAGAGCAAATGTAAACCTTCAGTGGCAAGTCATGCAAGAACCCCCAAGATCAAAGCAAGCCATGCTTTCTCTTTGACACGCCTTGTAATATACCATGTCCTGCCTTGGTAAGAATATTTAGCAGGCACATGTCATGCACTAAGCAGCAAAAAATACGTGCAGAACTCAGAATTTGCAGACTTTGATTTCCAAGGTTATTAAAAAACTATGGTAGCAGTGGTACTTGGTCTCCCATGAAAAGCTGTGAGACTTAAGCCACCATATGTCTTAATTCAGAGAGTTTGTGTGAAATAGTTCATTAAATCCTCCAGCCTGTTCCCATTTCACCTTCAAATTGCAGATCTTTCACAGGAGAAAGTGTGTGTTGCTGGGTACACGGTTTCCTGTGGCTTGTCCCTCAGCAACAAGATTCCTGGAAAAAATAATGCACTTGAATGCAAGTGACTAAGTGAAGGTGCCAGTGCTTGGTATCAATATAACGAGAGGTCTCCCTGCACGCAAATCTTAAGCTGCAATTCTTAATGTACCTCAAGAAAAAGCATTATTATTGGGAGCAGCTGAAAACAGACATGAGCAAAACCAATCCCAAACCAAATATTTGCCATGGGAGTACCTTAGGCAGACCTGAGAGTGATCAGACAGGATTTTTTTAGATGGGTACATGACTCTGGCTGCTGCACTTATGATGGTGTGGAAAACAAATCCCAGCTCAGTGCCAAGAAGCCAGGGCTACCCAGGCTGCTCCCGCAGCCCTGTTGTGGGGTAAACAGGGATCCTGGCAGCCTCTGGCTCCTACCAGGTCACCCCCGTGCACTGGAAAACCCTCTGAGGCTGTGGCAGAGGCAAGGTGGTGATGCAGGGAACCGTGACCCCCCTCATCAGCAACAGCTCTGAAACAGTAAGGGATTGTGTAATGCAGTGCCTAACATAATCCTAACTTTGATTCCTGATTCAGCTCTTCCACTCAAATAAACAAAACGTTTCATACCCCAAACTGAGGATTTCTACTAAAGCCTTCCATAAACTGACTTCACAGGCTGTTTTTGTAATCTTTCCAGATTGCAAGAATCAAAACTGGGAGGAAAAAGAAGGCAACACTGGGTTTTTTTTTTTTAAGGAAGCAAAGGAAAAGATTCTTCCATTTCCAGATGTCTCATAGCCCTTTCAACTGTGGGGAAAGATATCATGACAACAGATTCTATGATTCTTGGCTTCGTAATCACATGAAAATTGTGTTTTATCTGACATCAAAAGAATGAGATGTTTTATCATCAGGATGATGCTAAAGATCTTGCATCTGCTCGGGTTAGTAACAATACAAATAAGGCATCAATGGAATGAAAAAATCCCTTTTGTGTCCTTAGGCTGGATGTGTGGTTTTTTTAAACAACCAGATCTAAGAAGAAAGAGTGCCAATACAGTGTTCATGTTCTGGATTAAAGTTCAAGAAAAAATGAAAGTGTATAACTTTTTCATAAGCTTGAAACCTAGATAATTTTGAAATTTTGTCCCATATGACCCACAGTTATTTTTTAATAGCATTACACTAAATCTATGCCCCAAAACTGTAATCTTAATTCCTGTGATTTCTTTCTCATGAACATTAAAGTGAGCATGATGAAATAGGCCATCTATATTGCACATAATTTTTTGCAGATTCTTAGCATTGTTCAAGCAATAATTTAATTTATAATAATTGGTTTTGGTGGACCTCATCTAACTAGATTTCAGCAAAGCAATTAAAATGGTGCCATATGGGGAATTATTAACAAAAAATTTGGCTGAAGCAGAGACAAAAGGTGCTGAAAGGGCAAGCGTCAGCGTAGGGAAAGGTTACAAGCACAGCTTCATAACCATCACTCTTAGGCAGTCTGAACTAAATATATTCACCAGCAACACTTGCACAAGAGGAAGGAGCGCATTAATGAAATCTGCTGATGACATAAAGCTGGGAAGAGCAGCAGAATGTCTCACAGGAAGAACTCAGGGAGCCGATTACTGAGAAATACCCTAAAGACATTTCATTAGACAAAGCTTAAGATCATGTACTTAAAAGGGGATTGTGTTTCCTGAGTGAGGTCTGGTGGAAACAAGGAGACAGTTAGTCTGTTTTTATGGTGAAGCCTGGGAAATGGGAATTTCTAAAGCGGATGTTTCCACAGTACCCACAAGCTTGAGTCCAGCCCATGCAGTTAAGGTTCTTAGTGCTGGCAACGACAGCAGTGGCCACAGGTACTTGGAAAAAATAAGAGCATTTCTGGGTACCTGTTTGTAAACACTTAATTGGTACGGTGCACCTAACACAGCTTCTCTCAGGTTATTCTC
Organism: Hirundo rustica; assembly: GCF_015227805.2. NCBI lineage: Eukaryota > Metazoa > Chordata > Aves > Passeriformes > Hirundinidae > Hirundo > Hirundo rustica. The sequence continues at coordinate 35,477,057 of NC_053451.1, read as the reverse complement.
TCAGTTTTTATTGTTCTTCCTGTTAAATAATTACTCCCCACCGGAGGCAGATGGCAGGTATTGAGTAGCTTATCCTTAAAGGTGAGAGTGTGGCAATCCCTCTCCTGCTCAGCTGTTGCCAGACACAACATGGCATGGGGAGGGGTCCTGCTGAGCGAAGCTGCCCTCCTTTCACCTGCAGAGACCGCCCAGCCTAGCTCTTTACTTCAGGGAAAAGACATTTCAGAGCCTTTCACACATCTGATGTGTTCCCAGCATGAAGGGTCGCTTTTCTGCCACCCACACTTTCTGCCAAAGTCTTTCCTGCCCTTTCATTGCCCACAATGATCCCTCAGAAGGGCTGGCTGGAGAGAAGTGCTCCCACACGAGTGGTGACATTTAAGCTGTGCAGCAGATCGCTTTGCTCCCACCCAACACAATAGTCGACTTGGTGGGTGCGGGATGAAGCCCAGCGTGACATTTTCTTCCACCCCACGCTTCTTTGCTGAGTGAAGCTTTTGTGAGGTGGCAGAGGCCAGAAAACCCCTGTGGCTCCACCTGTCTCTGTGGGCTACAGTCCCACGGTCGGCTGACCCTTTGCTGCAGTGGTGATCTTCTTGTGTCCTCCTTGCCCCACCAACAATGAAACCAGCCTCTGTATGCCCCATTCAGAGTGAAAAAACCCTGCAATTAATTCAGGAAAAACATGAGGTTTGGACAGGAAAATTTTGTTGAACACTGTTGATAAGACATAATATCATCTTCCAAGCAGGGATGTCATCCTCATTCCCATGGGGACCAGAACACAGCAGGAAAAATTACCTGAAGCACCTTAAGCAAAGTATGATTGGAAATTCATTAGAAAAATAGGTTTGGTTTCTATGAATTTCTATTAATAGAAAAGACTTTATTGAAACATCCTGATTTCAAAAGAATTTTTATTGGAAAGGATTCTTTGACCCAAGTGCAAATTTTTGGCCAAGACCAAAGCAAGTGTGACCTGCCTGTCCCATAAAAGTCAGAGCAGCCAAGCTGTTGGATAGGCTCCCTCTTTGCAGCAGGAAAGCACAAAAAAGCTATTTGAATAGGCTTTCTTAAGTGCACCTGATCCCCTCATTTTTAAGCATGTCCATTCTTTTCTATCATGGGAAGTTTCTTTTCCAAGGATGGGCAGGAATAGGAAAAGGATAGAAAATCTGGGAAAACAGCTAAAAGAAACCATTTTCTAGCTAGCTCAAGTTTAAACTCATCTAAACTACCCCACTTAAACCTACCCCTTTGTGTATGATGACAAATATAGAATCATAGAATGGTTTGGCTTGAAAGGGACTTTAAAAACCATATGGTTCCCACCCTCTGCCAAGGGCAGGGACACCTTCCGCTGGCCCAAGCTGCTCAGAGCTCCATCCAACCTGGCCTTCTAGGGATGAGATATCCACAAATTCTCTGGGCAACCTCCACAGTCAAGATTCTTTTCCTAATACTTAATCTAAACCCATTCTCTTTCAGTTTGAAGCCATTTCCCCTTGCCCTGTCTTGTAATCTCTCCCCATCTTTCTTGTGGGCTCCCTTCAGATACTGGAAGGCCACAATAAGGTCACCCGAAAGCCTTCTCTTTTCCACGCTGAACAATCTCAATTCACTTTGCCCTTCCTGAACGTCAGCTCAGAAGCAGGACTTTATGTCAGACAAGCCTTTACCAAAGTTTTGTAAATGTAAATGTTTTTTGTTCTTCTGACCAAAGGATCATCGAGTCCCACTCTTAACCCTGCACAGGACACCCTGAGAGTCACACCATGTGCCTGAGAGCATTGTCCAAATGCTTCCTGAACTCTTGTCAGGCTGGTGCTGTGACCCCTTCCCTGGGGAGTTGTTCCAGTGCCCAGTCGCCCTGTGGGTGAAGAACATTTTCCTGACATGCAACGCAAACTTACCCTGACACAGCTTCAGGCCATTTCCTTGAGTCCTGTCACTGTCACCAGAAAGATGAGATCAGTGCCTGCCCCTCCTCTTCCCCTCACCAGGGAGCTGTAACTGCAATGAGATCTCCCCTCCGTCTCCTCCAGGCAGGACAAACCAAGAGATCCCAGCCACTCCTCATGTGGCTTCTCCTCTAGGCCATTCAGCATCTTTGTTGCTCTCCTTGGGACACTCTCTAATAGCTGAATGCCTTTCTTCTATTGTGGCACCCAGAACTGCACGCAATATTCAAGATGAGGCTGCCCCAGCTGAGATCAGAGCCGGACAATCCCCTCCCTTGCCCACCTGGCCATGCTGTGCCTGATGCACCCCAGGACACACTTGGCCCTGCTGGCTGCCAGGGCACTGCTGCATCATGTTCAGCTTTACGTCAACCAGCACCTAAACCATCATTAAATTAACCTTTTCATGTAAGCAACCTGTGGAAAATCACCAAATCTTTGATAATGTAGCATAAAGCTGCTATAGGAAGTTGTTGAGGATAAGTTGAAAAATAACTATTGTACCTTATTACTGTTGCCACTCCAATACTAACAACCTTCGTACTCTTATCACAAGTCAGTATTTCTTGTACATGCTTTTTGTATTCAAGTTGGTCAGGCTTGCTAGAAAAATACTCTCTCCTCACCAAATCAGCACAAATGGTGATTTCCAAAACTAAGTGCAAACAAGCAAATGCCATTAAAAAATGTCTCAGATATTATGTATTACATGTGGCCTTTAAATTGACTATTTTATATCATGATTATTTGCTTGGTGAAATAATAGAAGTGTTTAACTTCTCATAGATGTCTGCCTATGCACACATCTTTAAACGAAATTTTTTGTAAAAAAAATAAACATTGTCCATAAAAAGTTTGCAGAGGAACGTTCACCATCCCCCCCTTGAGCCACAACACTTAATTACTGTTAGAGATCTTTAGATATAAAAAAACCCCAAACAACAGTATAAGCCTGCTTCATTGCTCAACTTATACCCATTTAGTTAAAAATCAATCCACACCCAAAGCATCATTGATAATTCTATCCTGGGAATAATCAGTGATATTGGTTGATAACAGCGTCTGGAGTATGTTAAGGTATTTCTCTTCCCTTGTATAATCATTTACCTATGAAAGCCCACGCTACCTCTGCCAACAGGCACAAAGCACGTGCAAACTAATAGTCACCATGTACAACAAGAAAAAACACCTTCTGGGAGGAGGAGATCAGGTTCCTAATGCTTATGCCAAAGTCACTCTTCTGTTGTGTATCTGTTAGACAACTCACAGCCTAAACTTCTCATCTGTGCTGCACGCTGACTTCAGAGCTGGCATTAATGTGCTCATTTGAAGAGACTGAATTTACTTCAGCTCCTAAGCTTTTCTTCTCCCCCTGGTAGAACTAGAAATGGAAACCGACAGTATTATTTATAAAAACCCTACACACATGCACATCCAGGAAACTGATCCTCTAGGAGTCCTCCCCCTGTGATACAAATCATACTGCCCTTTCACTATCTGCCGCTCTTCTCTGTCCATGCTTCCTTTTTCTTCCAGAAAAGAGAAGAAGTTTTTACCCACCCAGAATACTTCATGCACTCATTGAAAGCTTCTCTCCCCAAGGCCTGTGCATATTGTGCTGGCATGCTACCAAAACCTGCTAACAAATGGCAGATTAAGTGGAAACACGGAAAAGAATTTCAAGCATGTATTATACTTGCTTGGGGTTCAGCCTGCAACTTTAAGACGAGGGCTGCCCTCTAAACAGGCTGGCCTGGGAATTCAGTTGCAAAACAATTACAGATGCAAGGAAAATAGTTTTTCTCTGAGAAGGAAACTTGATGATATTCTGCAGTCTCCAGTAGGCTAAGTTCGGTGTGTGCTGCGGAAGAGCTCAGCAGGGTCTGCATTTTCTCGAGACCTCACTTTCCCTCTCCAGCACTGTTCTCTGAGGGATTTATAGCAAATTAAGTAAATTTTTTCATATGTCACCCTCTTGATGCAGGAGCAGACTTTAATTCTTTTCAATCACAGTCAAAACAGTGCCTCTATACCAATCTACTGTCTTGCCTTCATATACAAAAATAATGAGGCTCTGCATTCAGTTCTGCAGGTCACAGGCAGTCATTGGCCAGACAATGAAATCTGAAGTGCCATGCCTGTATATAATTGAGTTACTTGTGTTTTCTTGATGAGCCTTATTTTGGCTGCACAGCTGTCTTTCTCAGATTTTAAAGTTCTGGTTTTAAAAGAGCCTATTTTTTGCAGCATCAAAGCAAATATCCTCAGGATGCAATCTTCAAACCTGTCTAGCATGCCCAACCTTGCTGCACATGATTACACTGGCAAAATTACTACCAACTCTGGTGGGCACAAGTGAAACAGAGCTGAACTTCAGCACCACAATTCTGCCCGTGTTATCTGAGGTTTCCTTTTCTTTCCAAAACTGGAATGTTTGCACAGGGTGTGCAGTGGGAAGAGACTCTCCCACTCCTGATTACACTGAACTTGCTGCATACATTCTTAGGGGGAAAAAAAAAAAAAAATACCACCTTGCTCACATTACTCTAGAGGAAATGGCCTCAAGTTGTGCCTGCCAGCAGAGGTCTAGACTGAATATTAGGAAAACCTTCCCCACCAAAAGGGTTGTCAAGCATTGGAACAGGCTCCTCTGGGAAGTGGTGGAGTCACCATCTCTTGAGGTTTTTAAAAGACATATAAATGTGGCACTTCAGGACATGGCAGAGTGGTGGACCTGGCAGTGTTAGGTTTACAGTTGGCTTTGAAGATCTTTAAGATCTTTTCCAATCTTTTCCTGTGATTCTGTAAAAAGTTCTTAGCCTACAATCTGAGAAAGCAGTTGAGAACACAGGATGAGTGGATGGGAAATAAATCCAATAAATCAGGACCGACATTCTCAAGCCCACATGACGTAGTGTGCACTATTAGACGTCAGGAATTTTGTATGGGCAGCAGTTTCAAAATGAAAAATTTTCTGCATCCAGTGTTTCTCTAAAATCTGTAGGTCTCACTGTTGATCTCAAAGGAACTGTTTTTATACTGCATCAACTAAAAGAAAAAGAAGATGGACTGACCTCAATTATGACCTTATACTGACTGGTTCACATTCTTCCATAGTTTATTTACCCTGAAGTTCATAAAAACAATGTGGCTTTTCAGTCTAATAGGTTATTTTCAGCTCCAACTAATCAGAGCTCATGACTGGCTTTGGAACTGCAAGAGTCATACAAAAGCAAAGATTGATTATTAGCATCCAAAAGCATAAAGTAATTAAGCATTCCAAAAAAACCAAAAACACCACACAAAAACTTCCAAGAGGTGGGAGCAGAAGAAAACTGAAGAAAACAAACAGCACAGAGGATTTTAATAAATCTGTATCTGAATGTCTTTGCAAATAAGCAGCTGAAATTAGATTGAAAGTGCAACTCAATACAGCACAAATACAAGAATGTCTGCATTGAAATTCCATAAATTTTCTTTATTCACTGTGATACATTCAAACAAAAGTGCTCCAGATAACAGCCGTAGAGTAAAGGAAATTAAAATAAAAAGTCAGAAAAAGACCGTCAGATACATATGGTGATTATTCATATTTCAAAGCATTAGTAATTGCTTGTATCTGAGTGCACCAAAAACCCCCATGAGAGTCCACATTTTTGTACACTGCTTCTATAAAAATAATAATCGTAGGCAGCTCCAGCAAAAATGTTTGTCAGAACTAGAGCCAAAGCCACCGCAATGATAAAGCACCATCAGGCATATGTTTACAAATGCCGTAGTAATTAGTAGAGTGTAAAAAAGGCTTAGCTGAATTAACATTTTCCTTGTATTGGTATAGCACAGGGAAGCTCTGCTTGGATTCATTCCTTCCCAGCTTTGATACTTCTCACCAGGGACTTGCATTTTCCCCACAACAACAAGCAGCATGGGCAACTTGGGAAGCTTCAGGAGTCAGTGAATGATGGATGGAAGAGAAACCGGAGCCGGCATCTATCCTCCTACTTAAAACAATAATCTTGGCGTGGCAGCGTGTCCTCGACCATGTTACTGAAATACAGTGGCACAATCCATCTAAGAAAGGCTGCTCGTAGAGACCGTGTTGACTTCTGAATGCTGAGCTACAGTATTTGGCTGCACTGTTTTTACCTCAAAAGGACAGTTCTTGCTTTCAACTCTAATTCTTCTATAGTAAAAATATCACTCTTTTCTGTGTGTAAGAGACAGCAGAGGATCACTTCACAGCAAACTCAGACTGCATCCTATAAAGTAGTTCTATTCCAATTGCAGAAATCCTGAACTGTGCATTTGCCAAGAATTATTTGTAACTCAACAGATAGGTGGGGAGGAGGATTCCTATTCTAAAAACACAAGAAATTTTAGTCAAGATGCCCAAATTATGCTGTCAAAGGGATATGTCTGAGAGACGCTTATAAGTCTAGGGTCCCTCCGTGTGGTGCATTATTAGGTAGAACAGCAAGGATCTTCAACAAATAGGGGGAAAACTCAGCAGAACCCTCGTTCTGCTCTCTCCTTTACCTGCTCTGCAGGCAGCAATTCAGACAGACAGCAAGACTGAAGACAGGCTTAGGCTTCTCCTCTGAAAATCTGAGTTGCTGACATGAGATTTTTCTTAAAAGAACTAAGTAGGTCATAAACACAAAAGCCCCTTTCCCCATGCATTTTCCAGTATATTCATAGGGATCCTGCTCCTTCATAGGTCCCAGCTCCTATAAAGATTTAATCCCACGTGCAATTCGTGTTTCCCAAAGCAGGATGTAATGGCACTGATCATATGACCGACATCATCTTCACAGTCAAATCCTTGCAACATCAAGGTCTGTTTGCTCAAAAAGCATTTTTCTTAACTATGTTACTAATAAAGTCTCAAATCGCTCAAGCTGAAAGGAAGTTAGAAGTGTTATGTGGTTATTTACCCTTCACGCTATTTGTGTGGCATTCATCTCCCACGGCGCATGCCTTGCCCTTTTCACACTCCCTTTTCTCATGCAGGAACACAAAGCTGTAATGTTTGGGTTGCAAACACTATTAAATGCCCCTCTTCAGCCCCCAACAGCATAGAAATATTTTCTTTTAAAAGTTCAGATCAAAGCATTTCAACTAATCCTAGGATTTATTAAAACAAACATTATAGGCATGAGATAGTCAACAGTGTCCCTTTTACAAGATTCTTTGGAGACGGTTCTGTTTTCATACTGTTTACTGATCCGCCCCTAATTAATCTTCAGTTGCTCAGCTGCAAATTCAGCAAGTCCACCTGCTCCTTCCCCACCCAGCAGACGTTCCTTTCTCCCCAGTTTCAGGCTGTAATGATAGCACCACACAGTCCCTGCCCTAAGGACAAGGTGGCTGGCTTGAAAAGCTACATATCGCCTCCCGATGTTACATGATCACATGCATTGGCAGCACAAGTCTAGCCTTTCCTCAGATGAGTAACTACAACCAGTCATTAAGTGCTTTCAAGGAGTTTCATAGTCTTTATCCTTCCCTGCAGTCAAGGTAGTTGCCTTTGATCCAGTAACAGATCTGTGCGTATTTGAGGGGTGTAATGCGAACGGCTACATTGAAATCCTGCGGGGTGCCATTCATGTCCACCCACTGATGGCCTGAAAATATACCAATAATTTTACGCTCCCATTTGTGATTCTGCCTCTTCCACATCCTCACGTATACCCCAGATCCACTCGCACCCGGTTGGGCATCGCACTGCTGGTACAACAGGTCATACGTTTCGTCTTTGACATCACAGAAACGGTAAACCAGGTTTCCTGGACGGTCATTGTCGTAGCCAGAGAAGTGAATCCTCCCTCCAGGTAAGTGTCTTGCTGGTGGGCTCACACCTATCTTCATAAACTTTCTTTTGTGTGGCTTCTTCAGCTCCAGCAAGGCATAGTCATAATCCATGCCAATGTCATTGGCATTGCCTTTGATCCATCCTTTGGGGACATGCGTCCGTTTCACTCGGATCCACTGGAATTTCATTTTCTCGGGCATTGCCGAGTTGGTGATATTGGACCCTTTGCTGCCATCTTTCTGTTTGGGCTTTAGGAACCCCACCCGCAGTTTCTGAGCTCCTTTGACATAACTCTTTCCATCATGGATACAGTGAGCAGCAGTAAGAACATGCTTTTCAGCCACCAGCGTCCCCGTGCAACCTGTAGAGAGCTTCACCGATGTGGAGAATGGGTAGTTCAACAAGAAGTCTTTCCCAAAAATGCTAAACCTGCTGTCATAGCCATAGATCTGCCTCTTAGTTCGAGATCTGCCCCGAGACCCATCGCCGCTGTTGCTCAGAATGTATATGCCCACTTCCGTCTCAGTGAGGCTGCCGTTAGCGTACAAGGTTTCGTAGGACAGGTAGTTCTTCACTTCTTCGTAAGTTGGCAGCGGAGAGCTTTTGTGGCACGCTGGGCCACACGGAGATACCACTTCCAGTCTGGCTTCAGCATCGAACTGCGGTTTGTCCAAGTTCAGGGTAGACTGCGGCAGGATAACGGGAACTCTGTAAGACGGCCAAGTTGGCTTCCAGTGAGGACTGGAAGGCATCACATCTTTAGCAGCACACAAAAGGAGGATTAAAGTGGACAAGGCTGCCATTCTGAATGTCGGTCTGTGGAAAGCAAAAGCAAATGCAGTTATTCACCCAAACTTGCTGCAAGATTATCCTATCCTTGCTAAGTAGTGGCTTGCTAACCCAGTACAAATGTAACAAGGGTCAAGTGATTGAATGGAGTTAGCTTACATTAAGCAGCTCAGATTTCTCAGTGTCAGACTAATGCTTTAGCTGGAGTCTTGAAACAAGTGTCACAGGTTAACACTGAAATACAGGACATTTAACCCTGAGGTGTGCTGGGCCACCAACTCCCAGCTGACATCAGTAGGGAAGTTATAGTACTCGTATTCGCAGTTTAAAGAAAATTCAGACTCTGTTTAAATCCATTCGTCCAGTTTACAGAGCTCCAGCAAAGAGTAAATGTGTCTGTCTTCAGCTAGATTAGAACACTCTCTAAAAGCTCTCCCCTACTCTCTGACTTTGCTGAAAGATGTCCTTTCAATCTCTTCACACCATCTGCTGTCTGAGCCAGAGACACCAGGCTAATGGTAGGGACAGGCAGGGGGACAAAGAAGGTGACCTGACGGGCTGGGTTGCAGAACATGGCCACAGAGGAGACTCACTTCCCCCTGCAACTCACACCAGACAAAGGTTTTGCACCACGTGGCACTGGCTCTCCCCAAGGCTTACATGAGAAAGGGTGATATGATTACACACAGGCGGATAATGAAGGAAGATTACAATTCTTGAGGGAATTTTCAGTTAACACACTGGCTTATTGCTTTATAAACTCAATTAATTAGAAATGCAAACCAACCCCCTCTGAGCACAGGGAGGCAAACGCGACCGTAAATGTGTTTATGAACCGCAGGCAGAGTGCCTGAGACTGCAGAGAACAGCGTGCACTAGTACTGTGTCAAAAAAATGTGTAACTTCAGTTTATTTGAAAATTAGCCATACAGCTGAATCGCTGCAGGAGGCACTGTGCCCTGGGCAAGAAGGCAGGCAGGATCTCCCTCACACGAAGATTATTCAAACGAGAGTTCACAATTATGTTGAGCTTACACATATTTAATACCCTGCTGAGGTTACACTGATGGCAACTGCAGGATCATTCCTGAAATGCCTCAAACGAATAAACCAAAGCAAATCACACAGGAAATGACCACAGCTATCTAAGAATAAAAAAGAAAAATCCTTCTCACCAATGCTTTGTGTAGGAATACTCCATCCCTAAGTCGCACCAAAAAAGACTTTGAAAGCCACAGGTTGAGGATGTCCAGCAGTGTTCAATTCAAACACTGGGCCTAGATTCTTAGATTTTTGGTACCATCCTCTTTGGGAATGGCGGCTATAATTAAAGCACAAAATGTTTAAAAGTATCAATTGACTCATGCAAGATATCAAAAGACTTTAAGTCCAAAAAGCAGATGTAGATGGACAGAACTGATGCTACTGAAACCCACAGAGGCAGGTAGATTCTTTCAGAAGTGACCATACATCCTGCTGGCAAATTTTTCATTAACAAACAAGAAGTCTTTAAAGGAACATACATTTTCCTAGGTTAGTCTCTACCAAATGTGATGCTTTATACCTAAGAGGTGACTCATTCTGGCAAATACAAGTCATTTTAAGCATTAATCAGAATTGCATCATTTTGGATGCCCCAAAATCAGAAAATACTTGGTATTCAAGGAAAACCGCCATCTCCTCTGATTCCTTCCACAGCAAATTTTAATATTGGATGTGGCTGCATTATGCAAGCTATGAAATGAGACAGTTTCAAACTGCTGTAAGGATGGCACAGGGAACACCTGCTGTATTATCACATATATTGTTGTAGGACAGTGATTAGGAAGACATAAAAAAATGAAGGTAACGGGGACAAATGATACTGCTCCATCCCCACAAAGACAATATACACTGGTGTAAAACAAGTGCTAGCTGCCCTGCTTGTGTCAGTGAGGGCTGCAGGCAGCAGCGCTTACTGGTTCTGCAGTCAGAAGCTGATAGAATAAATCACAGTTAAACTGTGCATCAGGTAGCTGATCCCATCATTAAGAGCATGTATTTCTATGCAGTTTGCCCTCATTGCCCTCAGCTTTCTTGACAGATGCGATCTCTCTAAATTGCACCACTCGTGCCATTTCTTGGAGCTAGAATCCTTTCATGCTAACTGAGCCTCTTGTGGCCTTTGGCTGGTTTATTTAGATGGCAAGGGAAAAACAGAAGCATCCTGTCAGTTGTTATTTGCACAAGCAGTCAGATTACCGATGACGGGATTGTGTGCCAAACAGCTCCTCTGCTTCCTCCGAGATTATCATCTGGGATGAGAGGCGAGATTACTGTGCCCTGCAACCTGCTGTCCCTTATCTCCCCACCATCACCACCACAGCAGCGCCAGCACTTGGAAGGGCAGCCTTAGACAGCAGAGGGCAGCCGCCCTATGAAGAGAACAAGGCAGGAGACGGGACTCGAGCTGGTCTCAGAAAAAAGGGTTCAGGAGATGGCATCTGTGTCTACGCAGTATAAAGTGGTACTTACTCCACTTTACGTCTCTGAGCAAGCCTCCCGCCCCACTCCCCTGCTGTTTCTGTGCCGTGATCACATTGCAGCTCTAGGGGATAAAAAAGCCTTTTCATCAGTTACAGAACGTTTCTATTATTTAAAATGTTATTTAAACCTGACTCTAAAATACACTTGTGAGTTTATACTTGACAGTAGAAGCTAAACAGTGTTAATTTACTGAAGTCTTCATAGTTATATCCCATCTGGAGACATAACTGGTACTAAATCAGATCTGGGCAGCAATAAACTGTATAAATATGCTTTATTTATAACAGGATGCAAGTTAGTGCACAGTACCTCTTTCTGTGTCAATCCTTCCTTTTAAAAATGAAGGAATTGAAAAAGCAGTCCACATTTAAACAGAGACTTTCTAGTAAGGCTCTTCTTTCCATTTACTTTCTCTTTTCATTTGAAACACAACCAAAAAGCAGCAAAAACCACCAGGGTTAAAGCTCTCTGTCCTCAGCTGCTTGCTCATGGGCTGCCCTGAGAGGTGTTCTCAAATTGAACAAAGTGGTAAGGAGCGAGCACTTCCCTGCACAGCTATCACAGACCGGTGCTGAATGAATTACGACGTGCTGCTCTACTGTAGCTCTGCTCTTCTGTTCCTATTTAAACTGTGTCATAAACTCAATCCACCCTTTGACTCAGCACAAAGCCCTGCTCTGACATCCAGCCTAGGAAGCCCCTAGAAGCGGTTTGTACATAATTGCACTCGCTAATGGCATTAAAATTGTTTAGAGAATGGAAACAGTGACAGCTACCCCGGGGCTCCCCATGCTGCTAAAACATTTTACAGACACATTTTCCTGCTTGCTATGGGAATGCACGCCCCAAGATAGATGCTGCTGAAAGAAAACTGCCTTGTTCAGGACAAACACGAATAATTTTCTAACAAGCGAGTAATTTTTCTGCAAGAGTTCACTACTTCAGGGGTGGTTCTTGTAATAGCGGGTTAAATAACAATAAATCATGGATCATCTAGTATGAAAGCCCATGAACCAGTCTCCATTACATTTTGAAACGAAGAAAGTTTTTCCAGAGTGCTGGAAGCCAGAAAGATTAACATACCAAAAAAAACCCGAAGAGAGAAAACCAAGACAGCGAGAGAGAAAAATCTGCCTCAAACCAAATCATAAAGGAGAACTAAATCACTGTCAGTGCCGTGCCAAAATACCTCTGCTGCTTTTCCTGGTCACAGAACTTGTTAAAACACAGCAGAAATAATGGAGTTGCACTTTAATAACTACAGGAGCCTTCCTGCCATTAAAATCTTACAACTTTATGAGCCTTGCCTGAGATGCTGAGGGTGGTGTGAGGGTTATATTGCCTCACCCGCTCGACTGAGGGCTGTAGGAAGAGGTGCCTTGGAAAACCTGAAACTAACTTTGATAGTGACAGGCCACGGGTGTGTCCATTAACATACACACAGGGCACAGCGGCTATTTTGGCACGTGTGTCAGTGACATGCACACAACAGAAAAAAGGGAGCATAGTACGCGCTTCCATTTAGCCCAATTCCTAGGACTGCCTCCTTTCACCCTCCTTTTTTTCTTCTTTCCCTGCACGTCAAGCAGCTTCGCTATCACGGCACAAGAGCAAACCGCGCTACGAGCAGACAGTGACGGTCAGTTTGGGTAACGGGATGAGCTATAGGAAGGACCTGCATCCCCAGGGCTTCCAAACCACCTGAGAGACGGGCCAGCTGCCCAAACTGGGTCTCGGTGACACCTCACCATCCCCTCGGATCTTGCTCGGGGCAGGAGGCAAAAGACAGCTTCCCCAGGTTCCAGCAGCCGCCGCACTGGAGAGATCACGTACGTCTTAAAAGGCCACCCCAAAAATACTAATGTACTCAGACACAGTGACGAATCCGAGTAGAGGACCGCAGCCGAGCGCTACCTTCAGACGCCTCCAAAGCACGAAAAAGCAGCAAAGGCGAATTTTATCCCAGCTGTTCCCTCACCCGCCGTCCTTTCAAGAGTTGGTCACCGGCAGCGGGGACCGGCGGGGAGCGGCCGCGTTCGCCCTTTTGTCGCCGGCGCCGCCGGGGAGGCGGCGCCCGGTGCGCTCCGGTGGATGCGAGCGGGGTTAAACATTAATCCCTGCGCGGAGGGAGCGCTCGCCCCGGGCCGGGACAGCCGCTCCCACCGCCCGGAGCCCCGCACTGCCGGCAGGTGAGGCACTGCCCGGGGCAGCGCGGGGCGAGCCCGGCGCTCCCATCCTCCCGCCGCCCCTTTGTCCCCCGAGGCCGCCCGCACCCCGCGGCCGGCGGGCCCCGCTACCTACCGGCTCCCCGCGGCGGCGGCCGTGGCTCCGGGAGCGGCTCAGGCAGGTGGCGGGGCCGGTGCCGGTCCCATCTCTCCCGCCGCCTCCGCGGGGCTCGGGAGCACCTCCCCTCCCTCCCGCCGGGCGCCGGCCCTCGGCGGCGCGCTCGGAGCGGGGCGGGCCGGGCCGGGCCGGGGCGGGCCGGGGCGGAGCGGCGCCTCCCGCAGGTGGATCCCGCCGCTGGACCCCGCCGCTGGACCCCGCCCCGCCCCGCTGCCGCCGGCACCGCCGCCGGCCGGGCCCGGCCGCCCCTCCGCGCAGGCTGCCCCTCGGGCCGCCGCCACAGTGCGTCCTGTGAGGCGTCACCCCCCTTGAAATCTTCTGCTGCTGTTGTCATTTATTTCCCGAGGAAAGACGTAGGGGGAGTTTCTTTTCCCGGCCTGTTTTTTTTATTCGCGGTGTTCTGGCACTACGGGCAGCTCGGGGGCTGCCGTGCCGCTGCGAGATTCTGGGGTACAGGCCGTGGCACCTCTGCAACCCCGAGGGCAACAGGCGCTTTGTCTCCAGTGTCCGGGTCCCCAGATCCCTTTTCAGAGGGTCCCTGGGAGTGGGACCCTCTGCCTCCGCGGTCCTTCCTGCCTCCGCAGGGCATCAGCTCCAGGAGCTCTGCGTTTACTCACCCATGTTGCCTCATCAAGCGGACATTTAAATTTAATTGTCCGACACATTGTTTGCATGGGTTTTAATTACTCATCCTTCTTGAGTCCTTATAATGATATCTGGCAAGAAAGGAGGAAACCAGAGCCAAGAAGGCAAAAATCCTGCAATGTTTTAACTCCACGAGAAAAAGTCACCAAAAGAAAAGGTTTTTTTCAAAATTCCCAGCTGATCACCATTATTGCAGAAAGGAAATAAAAATTTCATAGGACTCAATTTATTTGCAGTCTTCTGCTGACCTTTTCAACTCACTGCTGCCTTTACAAAGGGTGAGGAGAGCCCGAAGCAAAGCAAAACCTTTGCCTCACCCGTGGACAATCTGTGAAGAGACGAAATATGACAGGATCTTACATTCTACATGATTTTTCTAATTTGCATTTGCTTGGCCCTAGCACCATCCCCGCCTGGGTCCACAGAAAGATTTCACTAAATGAATGGGAAAAGCACACACTAATTTAAAAGAAGAAAGAAAAAAAAAGAAAAAGTGACTTTTCAGATGACTGTTCAAAGAGCTAGAGAATACAACTGGTGTTGGGGAAGGGCTGGTGACACCAGTGCAGCTGCTCTTGGAACATGAGGGAATGACCATGCCACAGTGAGGCAGGGCCTTGGAGTATCAGCAGGCAGCCGACAAATCAGGCTCTGTCTGCAATGCCATACTAACCATGGATCCCTCCCTGACCTGACTCTGTGTCTAATCACGTCCCAACGAGATGTGCAGTCCCACGGCTCAGCAGCTTTGCCCTGTACACACACATCTGATCTGCCTGGATGGAAGGGCTGGCCCACACTTTGTAGCAGTGAAAAAAACCTTGTGAGGTTTGGTTAGAGTGGGTCTCAGGGCTGCAGCAGTGGTCCAGGTGGGTTCTTGCTTCCCACAGACATGCAGTCTCTTGTGCCACAGCTGCCATACGTGCTCCAGGGCCTTCCAGACGCAAACTCAAACAGACACAGTCCTAGACAATATGATGCTGATAGGAGTTTGCACAGCAGACAGGGGGACAGAGATACAGAGATGCTAAGATGTATTTAGTGGCCCTCACTTAATTATTGGAGTTTGGGATGCCCTGGGCTATCCATGATACAATACAGGACTGCAAACCTATTCCTGAAGCAGCAGCAGTGGAAATCATCCTTGCCTGTGGCAGGGCATTTGGAACTAGATGATGTCTGAGATCCCTTCCAACCCAAACCATCCTATGATGATGTGATTCCATGAAGTGTGTCTCCATGTACAACACAGATGGATGAATAGGAATCACAAGGCTTGATGTCTACAGGCCCCCTCCTGACAGTGAAACCTTAAAGAAAGTGTTGGGCAAAACTTTCATGACAAAAGGAGTGGAGAAGAATGTTTAGTTTGAAATTTAGTTACAAGACATTTTGTTGTTATAAAAACTTCTGATTTCTATTAGTTTTAGTGTATGCATTTAAATACAAGCTCAGAAAACAGTTTATCTGGCCTGTCTTTAAAAATAATGAACTACTGTCCTGTTCTATTGAGCATCTATAGACAAAATTTTAGGTTTAAACTCTCTAATTCAAAAGAGGAAAAAAAAATCCAGATATGGATTTGTTTTTCCCCTATGTGTATAATTCTTAAGAAACAAGAGCTCTGGTGAAATTGGGCTGCATGAGGTTTTTTTAAAAAGAGAGTGAAGTCCAAGATCTGAATGTTACTGTGAGCCATTGTTGAGGCAGAGAGCAGTAAGTGACAGCATACGTAAGGGTGAAGAGGTATTAGCTGTACTATATTGTCAAGTGATAACACACACGCTGACTTTTCAGCACCCTGTGAGTAAGCTGAAAATGAAACAGTCTACAGGTGGGAGCCCTAATGAATGGCACTGTCAGGAGATAATTTCTCATGGTTGAAGAAATCTTTTATTCTGCAGGGAAGTGAAGTAACCTGGCATTATGGTCCTGTGCCAGATTCCGCTGCAGACAATGAAGTGATTTCAGAGGCCACTGAGCCTGGAAGGAAGAATGACAACCCACAGTTGGCTCAAATGAGTCTCCCCATTGCTCACTGCTGATGCAATGCAGAAGAAAAGTCCTTGGAGTTCCCCACTGCAATGGCAGCCAGCTCCCTCTGCTTTCCCTGGGACACAGACCCCTCCTCACTGATGCCCTGTTTCCTGAAATGCTTTTTAAATATCAGAGAAAGTTAAAGGTGAAGTCACTCTCTATCCCTTCAGAAACAGTCTATTTTGAAAGCAAGAATGATGCAGACTTGGGCTTTGGAGAAGCAAGTACTTGTCTCATCCCCACCCCTACTTCAGTTCAGGATTTCAGGAAGGCTCTGGTGCCACAGTTCCCAAATCTCTGCAAGGAGTGTGAGAGCATATCCTATCTCAATGAAGTGTTATGATGATAATTACAGTGACTCCCCCACGACTGGTTGCTGTGCTGATGGGAAGGGGAGGACCAGACCTTCACCTCAGTTGTGCTGCACCACAAGATGATACCACTAGGAGAGAAGGAACTCTTCTTCAATACTGCAAGGGTGGTGGGGGAGGAACATATTCCTAGTTCCCAGAAGCAAAATGCTTTTACTGTCAGCTCTGAAAGGAAGCACATCAGCACTGGGAATATGAGTTGTTTAGTTTATGGAAAAGATCGCCAAGTGGGAAAACTGACAGCTGAATGTATACACTCTTCTTCCTGTTTTAGCAAAAATCTTGTCATCGGCGAGTGACACGGTGGGGCAGCATGGAGGAGGGCCCTAGCCTTGCAGGGGATTCCACTGATGAATAAAGACAGCTAAAAGCTAGTCATGACCACTCTAGGTTCCTTTTGCAGGTCTTAAGGGGCTACCTCAGAGGGCAAATAATCACATCCTCAAATGGGATGTTAAGTTAGGCCAGGCAATTCTTCCTTAAAAGCACTCATTTCATTCTGCTTTCTACCATGAGAGGTTAAATCTAACTTTTTGGTGCCTGCAGTTACATGAAGTGAAGCCCCCTCAGTGCGTCCATCTTCCTGGATCCATCCAGATGCTCAGATATCCCTTCCTGGATGGATAGGGATATTTGAGCATCTACTTGCAATTCACTCAGACAGGGGAAGGTTTCTACTGCCCAGGTCCACCTGCAGATGTAACTGTAAATAAAAGGCTTTGCCAGAGAAAACTCAAGCTTCACAGAAAGTTTCTAAATCTGTTGGAAAACTAATCTACTACCAAATGGGAAACACAAGAGGTAACAATGGACTGAAAATACAGTGCATTTAGGAATGATTTTGTAGCTGTTTTCTCCCCACCAGAATTTTCAACTTAAAGGCTTAATGGGATTATTCATGTCTGTCAGACGTGGTATGGGATTCTCTAAATCAGGTATATTGTGTAGATAGTTTTGATCAAACTATGAGGTGCATAGAAGGAAGAAAAAGAGGATTAATATTTTGAATTCAGCTTGTTTCAAAATTCACAGCTATATATTATTATATACGCTCTTAACTATTGAGAATTCCTGCTATTCATATTATGAAAAACATTTCTGATGAGTGATATTTAAACTAACAGTACCTCTTTAATTTCATGAGAGTGAAAACTTGTTGAAACAAAACAGGCATCTGGATTTGCTCCAGCAAGACTGAGATTCTTTTAAGACACTGCATCTTCACCATTTGAATAAACAGCATATCACTAAAGTGAAGTAATCCCAAAATGACACCTTAAAAATAAAACATCCACTGCAACTGCACACTCTGAGAACTTCAGGAATTTCCTGAAAAAGGGGACTTTCAGTGTTATGCAAAATTGGATTGAATTCATCACTACTGTTTCTGTTTTCAAGCCAGCCTGTGTCTATCTGCTGGGTTTAGATTCTGCCAGTGGTGTCACTGCTCTGTCTGGTGGTTTTGAATCCACTAAGTTCTCATTTAAGAATAGTGAGCTGTAACATTTTCTAAGTGCTGTATATTCACAAGCTCGTTGAGGATGTTAGTTAAGATTTTTTCAGCTCCTCTTTGAGATAATACTCCCCTTGTGCCCAGATTGTTTTAAGAAAATCCCATATTCAATATATGTGGCAAAACAGAAGGTTCTCCCTGCGGTGGGAGCCCACCCTGCAGAGCAGGGAAAGGTCTTTCCTATCCCATTATACAGGTTGAATTGGTGGCATTTCCAGTGAGATGCTTGAGCTCATACTAATTTTGATGCCTGGTCATCTTGCAGCAGCATGAAGGCACTTTGAAGTTAGCAGTGTGACTCTGAAGGAATGCATCATATTTCAGACCATGTTTTAGCTATGGTCTAAACAAGTTGGTGTTCTTGTGAAGATCATCCTGCAATGGATGTGAGTTCTGTGGGGACAACAAAATCAGCTCTATCTCCCCATCTTAGGGAGGCAAAGAAAAAGAAAAACTAACCAGGGATTGTGACTCTTTTTTTGAGTGGTTCTGTCTCAATTTTTAGTAGAATTTCTGTGAGTCAGTATAATGTCCCATGGATCAGTGCTTCCAAGGGAAATGAACATGAGGGCCCAAAGTACACAGGAGAGCTGTTTAACCATGAAAGCCAGCACATGGGGCTGTCTGTCAGGGGCTTCTCTTCTGAAACATGAAGAGGAATCACACTAGAGCCAGGAGAGGTCAGTTATGATTAGCTTGGGAACAAGTAAGCAAGATCAGCCTTGGCTAGTTTTAGCCATCTAAAAATTATGTCAATAGCCTAGGGAATGCCATCTTTAAGCAGAGGAGAGGAAGCAATCCAGCCCACCGTGTTAGATGCTGATGTTATTGTGGAATTAAAGTCTGAAATTATTTTCTCTTGGGCATCAATAGAGGCAGCCTAGACAGCTTGTGTGGGGTGGACATGCTCCTCACCAGAGAATTGCTCTTGGGTGGCTCTTGTTCACCTCTTGTCAAGATGAATTTGGGTTGTTTTTCAAATCTGGTGTATCCAACTATAGAAAGAACAATGATTTTTCTCCCAAAGAGGCAACTTGTTTCACTAACCTATGATCCTTTTCTTTCCCGTGTGACAGATGACACTTTTCATTTGCAAGGTACTAGCTGCAATTTGATGCTTCTCAGCTGTGACTGCAGTTGCAGGATTGTCTTTAGGTCTGGCTATCTAGTTCCATGTGAGACATAGACAGATTGGGGGTAAATAAGGAAAAAAAAATACATTAAAGGTGAATAAAGAAAACACGCATAATTTATGATAGGATGAATCCAACAGTTTTCACTTGAAGTGCAGAGTGCATAGGACCCTAAGGAGGAATTATTTCACGTGACACTAAGAAGCATAATGACAAGAGTTTAATGCAGTGAGATTAGAAAAGACATATTTGGGTTAAACCTCACCAGAAAAATAGCTGACTGTGTGAAGTGGTTGTGAAATAGTATCCCCGGGGATTTCTGCCCCCTGGATATATAAACTGTGTGAGGCAAAACATTAGGAAGGGGAAACTGTGCTGAATATCATGTAGCAGTTTAGGCAATCCAACAGATCTTTCCCAGCACTAATTACTGCAATCTACAGATCAAAGCCTAGAAAATAGGCAAACCATTTGATGATATGTCTTGCAGAGACATGTCCCATGAGAAATATTTATAGCAAGAATTATAACTTATTTGTGACACAGTTTGCCTCTGAGTGCATTTCAAAGCTCAAAGATTAATATATAAAAATATCCCAGTGCTGCTCCATACAATGAAGCAGGTACTTACTGGTGGTCTGTTAATATTTCCTCTCTGTGTCCAAAATGTCAAATATATGCATTCAGCCTATACTCTGTCATTTAACCTGGGTTCCCTTCGGAAGCAAGGAGAGAGATTTAAGTGGAAACACTTAGTTTTTAATTACATGTATACAGCCTCACACAAGACAAATCTGATCAAGATACAGACACTAGAACCCAGGACTGGGACCAGGTTTGCACCAGGAGCTGAGTCATGCATCAAACCTGTAAATATCATTTAGAATTTCACATTATTTGCTAATTCTTGTTGAAAATACAAACTAAGACAGGCAGAGTATAGGCATCTACCTACATTCATCAATAGCCTAAGACAGTAAGTGTGAGAGGCATCCTAAACAACTCCATGGCAACATTGCTTGGCCACCTTCGTAGGAGACTTCCTGGGACAGAAAGGGAGTGAGCAGCACACCCAACAAAGGCTTCCACACAGATACACCTGGAATGGCTGTTTAGCTGCTGTCAGGAGAAATGGAGATCCTTAAACTGCCCTCGCCCTAGTTCATTAATAGGAAGATCCCATATAACTACTGATTGGAGTAGTAGAACCAGGGCAATGAGTAAAGACCCTGTCCAGCAGTACCTTAGGTGGTGCAAAACATTTTGGTGTTTCACTTGATAGTCAAGTTACCCACACAAAGAGGGTTTTATAGCTGGGATGAAGCACTGAGATCCAGCCTGACTTCCTGCATTACCCACGGAGTTCTCTGCCCCTGGCTACTAATCTTGTTTGAGCTAGAAAGATATTTTAAAGAACAGCCAGTCTTGAGCTAAAAATTATCACTGTGTAGGTGTACATTACAGTCTTTAGTTCATCATTGTCTAGTTATTTCTATTTATACTTTAGCTGTTTAGCAAGATATCTTAAGGTCAAAGGCCCTAAAAGTCCCTATGTACTGTATCTATATATATATAATGTGTGTATATATATATGTGTGTATATATATATATATATCTCAGTACAGTTAGTCTAAAACCTGCACTTACATCAAAAGCCAAATTATACTTTGACAAAAGCTGTTTCAATAAATTTTAATTACATTACTTTGATAAATTGGGAAGTATATTATCAATCTGATTATGTGATCTGAGATTGAAATCAAGTTTAAAAAAAAGCCCACAGTTATCTGAGTCATTCCATATATCTTATTCAAATACTCGTATCACCCTCACTTTCTGCCAGATTTTTACACTTTTCCTTCTGGTTTAGGATTAATTGAAAATTGACAGTAATGGTCAAGAGATCTTAAAAGTTTCTGGGAATTCCTGATTCTAAGATTTCTAATTTTAGAAACAGCTGTGAATAACAATATTTAATTCTTGGAACTATGCCTTTGTTACCTGGCAAGGCTAATATATATTTTCTGTGTTGATTTTAAGACTAGGTAACTGCTGTAAGTAATTTTAGATAGTCTCACTGTCACTGTGGGAAATCCAGAATAGATCATTCAACCTAAGTCACTTTCTCTATACGGTGCAGAGAGATGTCTTAAGTAGATACTTATCCTGTGGTTGAAAAACATTTGAGATCGACGGTTTCCCTTACCAGTGACAGAAAGAGCTGATGCCCTTTTTTGACGTACAATTTCTGCTATTTTGAGATCACTACTTGCTGTTTTAGTTGTAGCAAGTGATTTAAACTGTCTGGTCACAGAAATCCTGCCACTAAACTTGGTAATATCTGTTGGGTCAAATTGATGTTTATTAGTGACCAGAAAAATTATTTTTGCTTATTTTTTGGACTGAGTATCAGCTTAAGTAAATTAGATATTTTCTTCCTTGCAAGTCTCTTGGTTGCTTTGCTGATTCCTTTCATGGTGTTTTAAATTTGTGCTAATGCGCGCTTTTGCTCTATTTTCTCTCTGCTCCTTTTTCTACCAGCTTAATGCCTCAGCCTCATCCCAGAGAAGTCTATATGCCTCTCTCTTGATTTGGAGCCCATGTAATGAAGCTCAGTCTTAGATTTCCCTTATAAGTCCTATAAACACCCTCTCTTGCAGAATATCCAGCAAGGACCATCTTCTGCCTTTGAACAGGTTGTGACTTCTTGTACAGGAGCATCTACAGACTCATAAATTAAGACTTCCACAGTGATCTTTCCTATATGCTCCAGTGGTTTTCTTCAAAGTATTTTGTGTGTAGATGGCTGAAGAAAATAATTAATACCAAGTTCAGTGGTTATGTGCAAGAGTGACTTGATTCTGCTCTCAAAGACAAGTGAAAAACAGTAATAGAATCACAAAATGGTTTCAGCTGGAAGGGATCTTAAAGATCACCCTGTTCCAATCCCCCTGCCATGAGCAGCGACACCTTCCAGTAGACCACGCTGCTACATCCAATTTGGCCTTGAACACTTCCAGGGATGGGGCATCCACAATTTCTCTGGGTAAGCTGTGCCAGTGACTTGCACCCTCTTCCTTATATCTAATCAAAACCTTCTCTCTTTCATTTTAAAGCCATTCCCCCTTATCCTGTCACTACATGCCCTTGTAAGAAGTCCCTCCTCAGCTTTCTTGCAGGCCCTTTTCAGGCACTGGAAGGTCACAATAAGGTCACCCCAGAGCCCTCTCTTCTCTAGGCTAAACACCCCATCTCTCTCAGCCTTTACTCATAGGAGAGGTGTTCTTTGCTTCTGATAATTTCTGTGGCTCTCCAACAGGTCCATATCTTTCTTGTGCTGAGGAGCCCAGAGCTGGATGCAGCACTGCAGGTGGGGTCCCTTGAGGGCAAAGCAGAGGGGCAGGAACACCTACCTTGACCTGCTGGCCATGCTGCTTCTGATGCAGCCCAGGATACATTTGGCTTTGCAGGCAGCAAGGGCACATTGCCAGCCTGTGTCCAGCCTGCCAGGAAAACAAGCAACCTTTTTTCCTCACTTTCTTCCAACATCTAATCACAAATATATTCCTGCTAATTTTCGTATGTAGTTTACCATATTTTAATTATTCATTTATTTACCATGTCAAAGCTGGCTTGACAGATCTGTGGCATTCAGTGTTAATTTCCTTGAGAACTTACTCAAATTCCTTACTCATATTGAAGAGATGAGTTTGATAAAAATAATTAGGGTAAAATGTAAGAGTTTGTGATGAGGAGGAGATTGACTTAGATAAGAGTGTGTATCTTTTACTGTATCGATCTGAAGCTATAAAAGGCATGGATCATAATAAGAATAAAGTCCTGATACAAAAGGTACTACCTGCATGCATAACTCACTGTACACTCACTTTACTGATTTGGAGACACATCGTTAATGTATTTGAAAATAAATACTTCACAAGTGCTTGTTTAAATATTTCCTGCATTGCCAGCATGAAGGAATAAGGATACAATTCTCCATTGTACTGCAACAAGCATGATTATAAATGGACAGGCAGTTTTAAAATAACAAATTCTCTATTATATTTCATTAAAAGCCAGCTGTTTGCTACCAATAATGAGCACAGAAGGGTCTGTGACAGCAACACTCCAAGTTATACTTTGTGTAAGTGTACATTGCTTATAGTGTTGGTAGCATATGCTGGTAGTGCTGACCTGTTCCATTATATGACTTTCAAACAAACTCCCTTTTACCCTTGCTGTAAAGCTAAGTACATTTTTTTAAAAGTTCCTAGTAAATAATCACCAAATCTCCATTTGCAAAAATAGAATGGAGCAGAAATTCCTAACCGAGGCTTTGGGTCCGGACAAACGGTCGCAAATGTTCAAATATTTGATTGGAGAAAAGCCAAATTTTGAATGTCATGGAGAGCGGCCAGTGCCAAGCATCCAATTCTTCTACGGGGCCTGAATGTTGGAGCTGGAGCTAATTGTTTACCCAGTCTGTCTGCCCAGGCAAACAAGCTCCTGGAGGCTCATTGCTGTGAGCCTGCTCGGATCCCCATTCCTCAGCCTTTATGTACTTATTAGGCTTACAATAAAGGAGGGCACCGAGGCGGGCGCAGACGCTGACAAAGACGGGAAATGCCAGGCCTGGCAGAATGAAATCAGTGTGTCGTGAGTGCTCTTGTTCTGAGTGTGAATACGGAGCTTCTGTTGTGAGGGCAGAGGAGTGGCAGAAGGAGGGTGGGGTGGAGTTGAATCCCCTGTACTCCGCTCGTCGGGAAAAGCTGACAGCTGACTGAGCCCTGATCAGGACCTGTCAACCTAATCCTGCAGGCAATATTCTCATTGAAATAAATGGCAGCTCTGTCTGAGAGCTTGTATTATTGTATTATGTTGGTTTGTATATTATTTGGTATTCCTCTAGAATCCAGAAATTTTAACTCTCTTTGGAACTGCACTGTGCTATACATTATAAAACTGAAAAAGAAAGATACTTTCTTATCCTCTTTGCAATCATAATGGGAAAAAATTGTCTGTCTGTCTAATTTTCCACACTGTGTAACTGGCACAACCTAGAATAGAGTCAGCATCCCAGAACCTCCTTTTAGTAGGTAATATTACTCTAATTTAATTGGGGTTTCTCAGCTACATTCCTAACTTTAGGACTTAACTCACTTTTGAATTTCATATTCTTCCATATTCCTCATAGTAGTTTCAGAAGACTGTCAGATTCTGTAGTACAACCCCCTGTGCCATTCAGTGAAGGACAGAACTGTTAATTTGTCTCTAATGTGCTCAGGGAGATAACAATAAATGTTTGGAACTGATTTTCTTATTTCTTGGAAGTGTTTGAGGGACAGAAAGTAAAGGAAACATGGAGCTGGAAAACAGCAGCTTTTGAGGTTAAACTGTTTCTCTCTTGGAAATTTATCTGATGAGCTGTTCATTTCCTCATGGTGGTTAATAAATGTCATAGTTTGACAGAGATCATGAAGTGTGGGAATTGAAGAGACGCTCTTGGTTTAGAAAACAAGCTGTGTGATTTCCCTTGGAGATTAGTGGTGTACCTCTTGTGCATCAGTACCCTGCTCCTTTAGTGTGCAGCAGTGCCTGTGCCGAGCAAGGGCACTCCCAGGTCTTCCTCACTCAGTTTCTGGCCTTTCTGCTGAGATGGCTGATAAATATGTTAAAAAGTGGTGCTGTTGGAAGATGAATTTACACTACAAGCCTGTGTCTCCAAATTGCCAGCTGGCAGTAACTCTGGTTGCTGCTGCCTTGGACCTGCTTTGAATGCCTGACGAGAGAGGAAAGCTCCATGTGCCATTGTCTGGCTCTATGAAAAAGCTCCTCTGGCTCTTTTCTAACCCCTTGAGGAAGTGGGTTCATCTGTGAATGGAGATGGAATCACAGAGGAAGCAGAGCGTTGGGGAGGCCCTTATGTTCCCCAGAAGCAGAGGATATCCTGGGGAGTTCCTGAATACTGATACACCACCTGGGAAATAAGTAGGAGGAACTGGAGGACTGTGCAGATGTGGAGCTATGCCAGCCCTGCAGTTACAGAGGTGTGGTGGGATGTTTGCATGGATGTACTCAGGTGGAGCTATAACACGCATCTCACTCTTCAGGAAATGCAGAGAAGATGGCAAGAAGCCTGTGCTCATTGTCAAGAAGAGCTCTAATGTGTGGGATGACTAGATATCTCCAGAGGTCCTTTACAGGGTAAATTTCTCTACAATTCCCCATGATGCATTTTCCTTGGAGGATTATTCCTTAGCGTCACAGATCCCCCATCAGGAGCCCAGATTATGTTGCCCATTTTCCCTTGTCACAGTTTATTCCCAATACATTCTGCTAGAAAACATTTTTTTCCCTCTTGATCACTTGCCAAAATTAGTGATAAAACTGGAATTAGGAAGACACTGCCAAGAAGACAAGTTTCTGACATCCTCTGTTGAAGAATCACTTGGGTCTGGGAATACTGATCAGGATTTAGTTCTCATTTTGTAATCGTACTTTCAGTTGTTTCTTGCAAGCATTGGGTTTCTAGAGGAAAATAAGGCAACCTGAAGAAAATGCAATTGGCTAAATGCTTATAGTAGAAGTTGGACAGGTTTTCTGATCTAGAAGAAGACATTTTTGTACTTTGAAATATTAGAAGCCCAAAAGTCTGTTAGGGTGCATTCACAACAAGAATTTAAAGCTGTGGGTCTCATGAAGAGGTGAACTGGGATAGAAGATACTAAAAGAGAGCAGTTTGCTCTCATTGAAATGCCTGATTGCATTTTTTCTCCCCCAGCCCTTCATATCTCCTCTGGCCTTCTGGTCTCAGCTCTGGAGCCATCAGAAGAGGGAGCTTTTGCCCCTGCTGCCTGGAATCCCACAATCATTCCCATGCCCAGCTGCAGGCAGTAGCATTTTCTGTTCTTACAGCAAGCAGTAACCTGGAATAAAAATTCATGTTGAAAGCAGCTTTGCAAACCAACATTTGAAGAAATACTACAATCAGAACCATAGCATAAAGACATGCCGTGTGAAATTTTGAAAGCGCGCATTTAACCTTTTTCCTAAAGCCTGTCAGAAACTACTCGGATGAGTCACTTTGCCTATTCAATTATATTAATTTACAGCGGATGAGAACTTACGTCCAAGGATAAAAACAGTTAATTGTTCTATTAGATTGTGGTTTCAATGCAGTGGATAGGAAGTACATAGTTTCACGCTTAGCTGCTCTGGATAGTTCCTACAGCCTCCTCATTATTTGGATGCCAAGCCTGCTAGACCCTGTGACAATAGCATTCTGGAAGCTAGAAGACTGGAATGGAAAATAGTTTCCACCTTAATTCTGCATTTATGTTTTCCAGTGATTTCCAAGGAAGAGGTCCTTTGGTGCTGAACTGTGAGTGACTGCAGATTGGCAAAGCCTTTTTCACTTAGAGATTACTCTGTGGTCAGAAGACAATTTTTCCATAAGAGATTTTTCTGAGAAGCTGAACACAGACATGTTCAAATGCTTTGTGGAGTTATGGAACTGGACCCTGCTGCTGTCTGCCAATAGAAGAAAGGGAATGGCAATAAGAAAATTATAAAGCAAGCTATGTATAAGTAACTGTGCTGATACTTTGTTTTTTCCATCTCTGAT
The DNA here is from genome assembly GCF_015227805.2 of Hirundo rustica. Classification (NCBI taxonomy): domain Eukaryota; kingdom Metazoa; phylum Chordata; class Aves; order Passeriformes; family Hirundinidae; genus Hirundo; species Hirundo rustica. Next base: position 35,450,303 of record NC_053451.1, on the reverse strand, counting down.
CTTCCCACTGTAGGATCCAGAGCTTTGTATGGAGAAAAGAAGCTGTACAAAATAAGAAGGATGCACAACACTGCCATAAGGGAATTTGGACCAAGTTACCTGCACTGAGAGGTGCAATTTGACAGAGTCTGTAGGGGTCCAGTACTGTGCAGTAAGCAGCTGGAACCTTGGGAGGCAAAGAAGAGTTACTGGGATACAGCAATCAAATCAAAATCACATGTGAACTTGAATGTCTCAAGGACAAGAAGCCAGTGGCCAGGCAGGGGTTCGTGCCAGCCGTTCTAAAATGTCAGCTCGCGCTCCATGGCTCAGGGACACATTACCTTTTCTGGGTCAGGCAGCCTGAAAATATCCCTCTGGTGCAAACAGGTGATCCAAAACCTGGCAACTCAGCTAGTCCCATGCCCTATGTATATGTCTCTGTGAACGTGCTGCGACCTAAGGCTGGACCTACATACTTGGCTCTCAGCAAGAGGAGACACAGACACGCAGCTTGTGTCATCCCGAGCTGAGGAGGAGCTAATGAGGAGAGCAGCTGCCTCCACAGCACCCCCCAGGTAAATCCTCACTGCAAAAGGACAGCTCATTCCTCTATCACAGATATCAGCGCTGAGGTCTCCTCAAAGCAGAAGGCCTTCTTACTGAAAGTCATTTTGCACAGTCCCTGGAAAAACGCGTCACTGTGGAAAGTTCCTATCCGCTTATTTGTTGGATTTTATCAAGAATATATATATGTGTGTGTGTGTGTGTGTGTGTGTATTAGCTGTGCCTCTCACTAGACTGCTGACACTGCATAGGAGCAAGTGAAAGGACATATTGACTTAACAGCTGGATTTCACTAGGAGAAGAGCTATACATTTATTTAATCTACCTACTGATAATGCAGCTATAATTAAAGCATCTACGACTGCCTGAAAATATTCTGACATAATTTTTTTCTGTTTCATCTACATTCAAAACTTCCTCTGTAACAGTGCTGGCTTTGATGGTGTTTTGGATTGACTTCTTTTACTGGTTTTTTATTTCTCAACAACATGTTGTCTCCAAACATATTTTGTTCTATATTACATTATATTAATACTCCCCAAAGCTAAAATCATAATAGTATTCTTTGTTCTCACCATAATGGAATTGGCATTAAAATGTTGGCATTTCATGTGGAATGGAAACTTGAGGTTTCAGATAGATCTAATCACTTTTAATTAATCCCTTATTTTAATATAGACTAAAACATTAGGGGCAGGGGTCCACACCTGTTCTGTAGAATCCAGCTGTATTCTCATAAAAGCAGGAAGGCATGGTTGTTTCATAAAATAATCTGAACCTCCATGAAAAATTTGGTTGGAAATCAGAAAATGTGCTTCCAGCCAAAACCAGTCAATAGAGATTCTGTCTCTGCTGCTCAGATAAATTTGAACTTCACATGTCATGGAGAGGAAAATGGAATACATTAACATTGATGAGCGAGGTTGGCAAGCTGTCTCAATAAGCTGTTTGGAGTGAGGAACAATGTACAGAGCTACACTTACCACCCCTTTCACTTCACTGAGTGAACTTCCTCCTCATTTTCTGGGCAGCCCTGTGGGAGGAATGATTCTGACCAGCTTTTTTTTTTATTTATAGCCTCAACAAAGCCAAAGTTTTTGAGGTTTTGCATCTAATAAAATACAAAATTCAGTGAGAAACTCAGAACTACAGCACCTTCTGATAAATAACCATTTGCACTGTCTTTGGTAGTTGAGAGCTAGAAAGAAAAATTTTCCAATGCCAAGGAAAGGTGAGAGGGGCCAGAAGTTTAGCTTGCGTCACATATCTTTTCCAGAACCACAAGCCAAACCAGTGCTATAGATTTCCCCCATCCCACTCACTGGGCTTTCTAATGTGAGAAATATCTTCCCATGGAAAGCAGTGGTTATACAGTCACATGGGATCCTGCCTTACTCACACTGTTGGTATCTGTTTTATGAAACAGGGCAGACATGCCAGAGTTACCCTCAGGCTGGGATCTCTCTAGTAAGCAGCAGCAGGAGAAGTCAGGAAGGAGTAGACAGGCTCCAAAAGATCCTCCCAGTCATCACAGGGAGTGACTTTTATTGGACTGAGCAGCAGGCGAACATCCTGCTCTGTATTATGGCCCTACGTACTGCCTGGAGAACAGGGGACATAAATCTGAAGACCAAACCACCCATGCTCCCTGAGGACCCTGAAATCTTTTTGTAAGACAAAGCTGCTCAGTTCTGAGCCTTAGATAAATTCCTGTCTAAGTACAATGTGCTTATCCGCAGTGCTTTGCCAGCAGCAAACACTTGTCCATCACTCTCTGAGCTTAGCAACGATGTTTGAGCACTGTTTGAACATCTGCTCTGCCCAGCACCAATCTAGCCCAGAATATTCCAGTGTTAAGCAGAGAGTGCTTTAAGTGTTAGGCTTATCAAATGCTTTGAAAATGTCACACAATAAATTGCAAGCTTTCTGAAAACCCCAAGCATATCCACTCAGAACCTGAAACACGAGGAAGGGGGCTTGGTGAACCCAGGTAGCTCCAGCACCATCAGGCCATGAACAGCTTGCTCACTGCTCTGCAGAATGCTAAGAGGGGAACCACAGCTCTGGGCCCTTGGGTCGGCCCTCGGTTCACCTGAACAAGGTAGGCATTGGGCACTTCCACTGCGTTTGTGCCTCAGGGGATGGTCAGCAGCCCCAGTTATCTGTGGTTTGATGTGCTTTACATGCATGTGGATGTGAATGGGCAGGCAGGATGTGCTGTAGAGACAGAGAGAGTACAGAGGGCTATAGATCTCACTCACATGCTAGGGAGGATGGCTAGCATGAGAACTGCTAGCAGGAGAACTGACTGCTGGGTCTTCAGAAGGAGACAGAAAAGCAAGATAGTAACCTGAGATTAATGTGTCCTCTTTTCACTGCTAGGCTGCATTGCCTCTCTGTCACTGAGCACAACAGCATTTCCTTCAAAATGTGTCCCAGTGGAGACACAGCAGGAGAGGGAAGCAATGTGAGTTGATGACACCCTCACCTCAGTTGTTCGTTGACGGGTGTCCTGGACACAGATTAAATGAGTCAATCCTTTTCTAAAAACCTTTCCCACAGAAAAACTCCCAACCAACCACAGATGAAGTGAGAACGAAATGAGGCCATTTGGAGAGGTCTTATCTCTTATTTTCACTGTTCTGCCATGACTCTCAAACATTAAATAGATGCTTTTTTTATATATTAATCTTCTACAAAGGCTAGTACAGACAAAAATAGAAACAGTAACATCACAAAAGGAAAGCTCTAGGCGTATGCTGTTCAGGATATTAAGTCTTTGGAAGCTTTTCTTTGAGATCGAGGGAGGTGATTTTTCCCCTTTGCTCTGCACTGGTGTAGCCTCACCTCAAGTTCTGGGTACAGTTTAGGGCACCTAAGTATGAGAAAGGCATTAAGCCATTAGAGTGTCCAAAGGAGGACCACAGGGAGGGTAAAGGCTCTGGAGGTGAAGGCATATGAGGGGTGGCCAAGGGCACTTGGGTCTGTTCAGCCTGGAGGAGACTGAGGACAGACCCCATTGCAGTTACAGCTTCCTGGTGAGGGGCAGAGGAGGGGCAGGCACTCATCTCTTCTCTGTGGTGAGCAGTGACAGGACTCAAGGAAATGGCCTGAAGCTGAGTCAGGGGAGGTTTAGGTTGGATGTCAGGAAAATGTTCTTTACCCAGAGGGTGGTTGGGCACTGGAACAGCTCCCCAGGGAAGGGATCACAGCATCAGCCTGACAAGAGTTCAGGAAGCATTTGGACAATGCTCTCAGGCACATGGTGTGACTCTTGGGGATGTCCTGTGCAGGGTTAAGAGTTGGACTTGATGATCCTGATGGTTCCCTTCTAACTCAGCTTGTTCTGTGATTCTGTGAGATCTTGCAGGCAACTCAGAGCAGCGGGAGCCACAACAACAACTCTTGTCACTGTGTTCCTTGGAAAGTCTGCCCAAAGTAGTGCAAACACAGAAGGTTAAGACAGTCTTTATGAGGATAACTGTCTTCTATCTCTTTTTCTCTCCTGTTTCTACTGTTAGTTGTATCTAGTAATCAAATCATGACAGATGAGTTGTAAAGGTATATGACAACAGTAAGAGACACTTTTCTTCATCATTCAGCCTCCAGATTCACCACCAAGTTCCCAGCCCCAAAGCATTGATTGTGGACACTCATGGATATAATGTGAAATAAATTCATTTCAGGCTTCACCCAAGGCCCCTACTTTGGGCCACTCTGACTCACAGGAACCCACAGCAATGCCTACAACACCATAGTGTTTGGGGGTTTGGGTTTTTTTTTTTTTTAAATATTATTTTCCTCTGAATTAAGGCCACAGTAATAACAGAGTGTCATGAGGCCAGCACCAAACAAGAAATCCTGCCAAGTGAAGCTGTACTTCTGTACAGTGTGAAATCAGCAAGGAAAGGAACTGCCCAGAGACTAAAACATGTCCATGTTAAACTTATGATTTAATACTTGTGTAAGTTAAACATTAATATGGGTAAAGCAGTCTTCAAAACAGAGCCAGTGCAGAGTTGATCCAAAAGTCAACAGGACAAAAGAATCTAGAGCAAAAATCTGAGCCAAACCACTGAAGCTGATAATGTCTGGCAAGAAAATTCACCTCAGAAAAGATCTCGAGGACAAAACTCCATTAAAAAACTCAGATCAGACCTTGCCCTTTTCATACTGTCTCCCTGCCTTTATTCTGACCAGATGTAGAAGTCTCATTATCTTGGAGGCCTTGGATGTAGTTTCTAAGAGGGCTCTGCAGGATCAGGATTGCTTCTGCACTTGGGATTCAGATTCCAGCCTGAGCTGCAGCTGACCTTGCCAACTTGGAGGCACAAGGACAGAAATCTTTAAGTGAGTCTGGCCCAAATGGTATTTACTGACAGAGAGCTGGTCTTGAGCTTGCCAGCTATTAATTGTAGTTTGACAAATTATAAAGGCTTCCTGTCGTCCATCAGGGTATCCACTTCCCATTATTCTGGGCTAACAGTCTGTAAAATGAAATGGCAAACAGAGCTTCATTAAAACAAAGCAAGACACTTCCTTGGCTGGCAGGTTTGGAAGAGTAGGAACCGAGTCCCAGGGGCTGCACTTCCAGCTTCATCTCTGAATAGATATCTGGGGGAAAGAAAGGACAAACCATGCTTTCACCTCTCTGTACTTCAGTATACTCATTCATCAAGCAGGGACACAGGCTGCTACTCAGAGTCATCTTAAATTGCTATGGAAACGAATTACAATTTATAAAGCAGTCTGTGATTCTGGGTGGATGCAGATACCAAATTCTGTTATTCCAAAACCATCCAGATTAGCTTTCAAAGCTCTAAATGTTTTTGTTAGTGGTCATTATTTATTAGTGACACCAGGATGTGGGGTATTAAAACCAATATCAGTCAATTAATTAATTTATCATCTGGCAGAGTACAAGGGAAAATACACTCCTCTGGTCTAACCAAATACATTTTGGCTTCCCTTACTTGCCTAGGTTCCTCTGCCCTGACTGCACACTTGAGCTGAGGCAACTACTGAAGAAGATAACGCCCAAGTCTTCCACTGCAGAGAGACAGACACCTTCAGGAGTGACTCAGATCCTGGCTGGGCTGACTCAGACTCTGAAAGTGTCTTCATCTTTCCAGGTCCTAGACTTGGTCTGTATCAGGAAGTTAAAAGTGTCCAAGCTCTAAGCCTGAGGCTGGACTGCACCATAAAGCTGCCAGTCAGGTAAATCTTCCTGCTCTCCCAATGAAGGTGTCTGTGTTGGGTCATGGCAGGTTCCCAGGTCGTGACAGGGCACTGTTTGAACATGCCTAGTGCCCTCCACTACACCAGTCTCAAGGGCCCTTCTGACAGTACAGCAGCACTTCAAATCCTGCTCCCTGCAGCATTCCCTGGCTTGTTTAATTTAATAGTGGATGTGCACCCTTAGACGGAGGAGAGAAGTTTCTGGTTAGCTGAGATGTCCTAGGGCAGCACAGCTGTGTGAAGGATGGGGCTCTTTCCATCCTGTAGCCACGTGACAATAGGAGATAGGGACAGACCAACATCTAAATTGTCAAAGTAAGTCTATATAAGCTAAATACTTCAAAGGAACTCAAAAGAACCTCATACATCTCCCAGCATCTGCTCACAGCTGGATAGTGCTGTGGGTACCTGATGTACAAGTTAAAAGGATTCTGGGTACCTGGGCCTTGTCCACAGCTTGACTGTGAGTCAAACCCAGGAATGCAAGTCAGGATGTCTGAGCCACAGCCCCCTGCCTGGACCAGGAGACTGCAGTGCCTCACAACTATAGTCTGAGCTTGTTTGATCCCACTGCTATAACCACCCCCTAATGAGGACCAGATACATCAGGCTCCACAAGGAGACAGGGAAAAGGAGGGAGGATTTCCTCCCTAATACCGTAGAAAGAAGAGTAGTTCCTGGAATATTTACCAAGCCACTGAACCAAAACTTTGCTTGCACATTTTGTTTTTCAGAGCTTTTCAGCTCCTCTTTTTACTTGATAGCTATTTCACAGCCCAAATCCTGGAGTCATTCACTAGAAACCTGTGATGCGAAGGAAACATGGCCATATCTGATGTCCCAGCATCCAAAAAGCAGCTGCTAGTGGAAAATCATATGCAGTTAGAAGTGTAGGAGTACCTGTAAATGTGAGGCTACTGTTCTTAATCATCAGCATTTAGAATACTGCGTCTAATTTGCCTTAAATATTTTAAAAATTAAATAAAACTTTACATGCCAAGTAAGAAAAACTGCACTACATTTGGCCTTTGAAGTGCTTTGATTTGATTTGAATGTGACTATTTGGATCACATGGCTAGCAAAAGGCAAATGCCTCAGAGTGGCAGCTTTTATTCTTTTAGGGCAGTCAGCATCCCCTCAATGCAAAGGATTAAATCAAAACTAAATTAAATGGCATACTACAGAGAAGGCTGGCTGTGTACTTTTCAGTATGGACAAAGCAGTCCTTCTCCTCACTGGTAAAAATTCGTGCTAGTGCAGAGACCCAGCACAAAGCCTAGACACCACTTAACATCCTGCTGAGGGTTTAAGTGCTGGCTACGCTTTGTGCTAAGCCTTGGTAATGGATGGAATATCACCCAAAAGAAAGAGCAGGGACAAACTGTATGTGGATTTTGCCTGGGTCTGGTTCTGTATTTCCAAAGCCCTCTTTTTGGTGGCAATTTGTAGTCAATGTGAGATATAGGATGTGGCTTTACATTTCATCTCAAACCTGAAATCTGCCGTCATAATGAAAGGGGCATGCAGATACATTATCCAGGATACTATTTCTTCAATGTAAATGGACACTGCACATAAAATATCTGCAGAGTAACTATCACCCATCAAGGACAGTGCCACTCACCCAAAGGAAACGGTGTGACATGAGTCATTTTGGCTTAGGGTCTCTCACAGGGACTACACAATCCATGTCTTCATTCCCTCACTAAGAAGCCTTGTGTGTGTACCACGGCCATGCAAACTTCTCTGTGCGTGCAATTCCCTTGGGATCGTGCTATGGACAACTCCAGCTGAGTTGTTGCCAGCACTGGTTCTTCACTCAGGTATCCTTTTATTCTTTCCTATAATGGCTATGTTTGTGTCCCAGATTCTGCCCTCAGGAAAGAGGGTGCAGATGATGTTTGTGGCTATTCTGAACTTCCCATAATCTATTGGTATTTCCAGCCAGGGCAATCATGTGGGTTGGCTGCTGCAAGAACGAGTGACTTGCTTTGCCCATGGTGTCGTTTCCACACAGCTGCTTCAGCCCTCTCTTCTACAGTTGCTGCTTCTCATGGACTTTTGCAAAAGGAAGCTCAGCTGGAAGTTAAAACTCCCCAACTCATCACACCACAGGCATGTTTGGAACAAGATACCAAGTTGAATCCTGGAGGTAAAAGAAGAGATACAGGAGGCAAGTTGTGGTATGTTGTGCATGGGAGAAACTAAATGTCTTTGCTTAGATAGGTTTAAATAAGAAAGCAAGAGAAAAAGCTTAACTGAGGGATCTGTTGCAGAATTCACTGCAAAAATATTGACAGACACAGCTAAGATGTATACGTCCCACTAGTGGAAAGATATTAGGCAGTAAAACTGCCTTAGAAACTAAATCCACTTTTGTTTCAATGTGTTACCATCCCAGGTGTGAAGAGGAGCAGCTTCACTCAGCAGGGCCAGTGCACTCAGGCCCCGTCATCTCGATGGAGCCCTGGGCAGAAGCCAGCTGTCAGCTTCCAGCTCCAGGCTTTTCCCTGTTCATGTCAAGGAGTGAGCCAGGGAAATCAGAGGGCATGAGAGGTATTTTCACATTTTCCCCATGGATTTTACCACAAATGTAACATTGTGTGGCAGTTAGCACCAGGACTGGCATAGCAGAGTGGACAGAGGGCTGTTATGTCCAGCATCCTCTTCCCAAAAACCCGCAGCACCAGATGGTGCTAGGGAGGATACCAGAAACTCTGTGCAATCTGATCCCAGAAGAACTTAATACTTTATCGGTTCCAAAAATCTGATTTTGGTTGGGGTTCTTTTTTTTGGCTTTTGAAATATTTTTCCCATTCCTCTGGATATTCTCACTGGCCATATAAATGCATTGGCCCTTCCAAGAATCCTGCTAAACTCTTGGTATTAATGGCTGTGTCTAGACCGCTAAATTAAACAGGGCCACGACACCACTTCTGACACTGCTCCATGCTTGTCTATGTTGTTTTGTGGCCCCTTGACGAGGATTAGCATCAGCCAGCAGAAAATACACACCTGTTAGCGCTGTGTGGAGAGCAGCACATTCTTGGGACCCTTCCCAAAGGTAGGGTGGGTGCGGCCCCCCTGCTTTTAGGGGTAAAAGAGTTCAGTCAGGTGGGTATGAATCATAACATGCCTCTGGCTTCGTGCCAGGCAGCAGTCACTGCAGCAGTCTGCTGTATTTAGTAGTACAGCTGCAGCCAGTGGGGCTTTTAAATAACAGGCTCCATGGACCAAGTTAAGCATGCTGGGAAAAGCATCACTGGGTAGCTCTTGAAGAAATCTCATATGTACATTGTAGCCTGATCACCTTTAGGGGAAGAAGACAACATTTTCACCGAGGACTTGGTGATGTGTCAAAGTACATGCTGTGCAATGTGGGGTTTGCCACACTTTTCAAATGTTATCAGCAACGTTAAGATTAAACATGCACAAAGAAGGCTGAGCACTGTCACTCCCAAATACCTCCCATCCCTGTGGGCATGTTCAAGGCTTGCTCAAAACAGCTTGGCTTAAATCTGATCAGTCATCTTCAAAACAAACACAAAAACCTTCTAACCTGAGGTGCTTTTACATGAGTATCCAAATGGGAGGGTTTGGATTGCCTCAGCCAGCTGCCTTCCTGAACAGCACTCTTCAAATTGACAGCACACAGGTATTTTCACAGAGGCAGGGAGCACCTCTGTGTGCCACAAGGCTCAGCCTGGTCCTGCAGTCCACTCTGAACCCAGCTTGAAATGTCTGCATCCTAACCACACTTGCACATACTTTTCCAAGAGCAGGAGGAAACTGTCCACAAGATCTCTGTTGACCTTAGTAACACAAATACAAAAATATTTGCAGTCAAGTTAAGTAGCAGAAAATGTGTCCAAAACAGTATTGAGTAACCCTCCTTGAGGAGGGGAGTGTCTGTAGAGTCAGTGGGAATGGATACTGATGTCTCAGAGGGCTTGGGAATACCAAGGACAAGGCACACCAAAAAAAGGCATAAGTAAATATTTAACTGAAGACTGCAAAAACTTTCCCTTTTAGGTAAATCACTCTCCATATCTGAGTTCACCCCAAGGTGAAAAGGGCAGAGGGCAATTTAGTGAGCATCACCCAAGTAATTCCAGAAACAAAGAGTATTGCTTATGGGAAAATCATTAACCCAGAGTGAAAAATAAGCAGTTTGAGAAAGAATTGGGAAATGGAAGACACTGTTTTATATAGAGATGAGAAGTGGATGTTCCATTAACCGCATCTGACTTGAAGCAGTCTGCTCCCTCTGGCATGTGCCCCTGCAAGCACTTTCCACCAAGAGATAGAGATAGATATGTTTGGGAGAAAAGCTCCTAAGAGCTACATCCAAATATTATTCCTCAGGAGATGACAATGAATTTTGCCTCCTGAAATCAGTGCAAATCCACTTTGCTATGAAACATGCATCCATTTCCATCCATACATGAAATTCTGTGGGGTTCCTCTGTTGCATCCAAATCCAGGCCCCAAGAAAGTGGATGGATTCACCCAGTAGAAGAAAGAGGAAGCCAGACAGATGGACCCATGCCTTTGATCCATTGCCTTGATTTAGCAACAGTTACAGGCAGGTGTTGTGTGGCCCTCTGGAAATTCGGTGCTTTGTTTCATTCCTCTATTAGGATGGCTTAGGAAAAACATCTATGACTTTTATTTACTTACCCTTGCAGGAGAGCTTGGTTAATATGGTAGGTACATAGTTCTTCCCAAAAGAGTAGGATGGTGATAATTCAAGACTCCAAAAACCCAAAAAGTGAAAAAGCTAAAAGATGTATGTCTGTCTAAAATGTAAACACCACTGAAATCAATTGGAAGGTTATTGCTGCCTTTGATAGGAACAAGAGTTTACCTTCTAGAGACCTATTTCCTTTTAAAGAATTTCATGTGGCAAAAAAAAATCTTCTTCCACTGCTGGTTTTAAAGTTTCACAAATGATGTTTTTACAAAGACTTATTTCACTGCAGTGAAAAATTCTTCTACTTCACTTTAACATTAAACATTGTGCAAACTCATTCTGGCAGAAAGAGTGGTCATTTTTTATGTTGGATAGTTCTTATGACAAACAACTAAAATATGCATCTGGAGCTCTTGGGCTTGTGGGACTTAAATCATTAAAATATTTTTATGGGGAAAAAATTATGAGTACAAGATGGAAAACTCCACTTTTGCTCTGAGGGAAAGTTCATTCAAGTGTACAGTATTCAGGGCACACGAACCCACAATTTCAGCATACAAATGCTTCAGGTACAGTACTTACACATACATTTCCCACATATCTGTGAGTGTGCTTTTGTGTGCAATGCATTTGGCCACATTTACATTTTATTCAGCAGCCCAGTTTGTACTGGAACCCACTGGTTTTTGAATATGTAGGGATCAAACTCCTTAGATAGATAGAAGAATGATAGACCCTTTTTCACACCAGGAAGTGTGATGTATGCACAAAGTTTTATTTAGCCATGAGAAAGATTACTACTGGGCATACTGCAGCTTTGGTGTTTCCCAAAACAGAGGAAAAATTGAATGATGATTTTTAAAACTACCTCTGCATCATAAAGTGAATGAACATGTAAAAAAAAGGTCCTAGTGACACTTATCTGCTTTCTTGGCTTTGTCCCCTACATTTTTACTAGTCCCTTACTTACAGAGTGGGTGAGTGATCTCACCATACACCACCAATGCCAATGACTGTTTTCTTGGGATGGAGGGTATCCATATGGTACATGGATGTTGGGAAATATCTGCTGGAACGGCTTAGCTGAACTCAAACATCTGCCTGCAGCACAGGAAAAAAAAGGGAGGTTCCTAAACTACTCAGTGCACAGACCCTAAAGGCAAAGGTTAGCAGTCCCTAACTCCTCCTCCACCTAAGAGGCTTGTGATCTATTTACATGGAGTGTTTTATAATACACGAGGGATGCCTTGTCATCTGGGCTTGGATTAAAAAAACCCTGTAGCTATTGGTATGAAACTCAACCCTCTCTCTTTTTCCCAGGGCAGTTTTATAATATTCATATTTCTTTTTAATACAGGGTCCAAGAAAAGAAAAATAACTGGGCAGTTTTTCAGTGTGTCTTATAAGGAAAGTCCATGAAATATATGGGGAAACAACTGACTGCAGACTATCAGTGCCAAAACAATGGTGTTTTAAATGACAATCTGAATAAAAGCAACGTGAATACTGTGACTTTGCCGTCTGTCCAAGACGATGCACCTCAGGTTTGTTTTAAGCCTGTCTGGGTAACAATCAACATGCATTTACTGAAACTCCCCTCACAGTGCCTTGGAAGGGATCCGCCTTTGTTTCAGGGTCAGTTCACACATTTTGGCTGGAAGATACGAAAGGTGAAGTTGTTTTATGTTGGCGTGGGCAGCTGATGGGCAGTGATCCATCGAGCTGTAGTAACACAGCCCTCTTGTTGCATTCCTGCACTCTGGTTTCGATGCCTGAAATGGTAACCCCATTTTCACTCCCAAACCCCAAAGCTCAATGCCTCAATGCAAGTTCTATAGCTTGAAAAGCATGAACTTTAGCCTCTGTGCAGGGATGCCCAGATGGCAAAGCCCTTAGTACTACTATTGTCTAAGTCTGTCCTTCCCTTTTCCCTCTCTTTCCCTAACTGTGGGATGAAGTTGCTGGATATATCTCAATTGAGCGGACTTTGTCCGCTTGCTTGCACTGGCTCTCTGTATCAACACTTCCAATGCCCTACTCCTCTTTGAGGTGTTTCTACTGCATTCATCAAGACAATATGTAGAAACTTGCTTTCTGTACCTTTGCCTGTCTCTTTTTTCCCTCTCCATGCCTTCTTTTAAGCATCTGTCACCATCCTGATATTGCCATACCCTTTCTCAATAGGTATCATAAGCATTTCTCCAGAAATAGTCTCAGGCTCAATGTGTGGTTTTGTGATGTATTCAAATAGTGATGTTGGAGTCAGGAAACAGTAAGAAGGAGCAAGGCATGGAGAAAAGTAGAGGTAACTTCCAACAAGTTCTGACAAAAGACAGCCCATACAGCACCAAGCTGTTTGCCTCTGTGTAAATCATATCTTAGTGTTTCAAGCTTGCCATGGACCTTGCTACCTTTAGAAGTAGGTGGCACAGGAACCCAGGAAAGCATCTGTTAAAATGCGATCTCAGTGCCTGCTGCTCCCTTTACCCTGAAATCTCTCAGAGCAGATGTTGCCTTCAAGCTATAGTTACTTAAAATTTCACCACATGAATGAACATGTGGCTAGAGAAAGCAGCCACTGAAACACAGGAGAGTCCCTGTAAGCTGTTGGTTTCACGGAACTCTGTGACTCAGAGTTCAGGTTCCATCTGGTAGGAGTTGGTGGCCTGGGCAAATGCATGTAGATTCATACCAAGAGGTTAATCATAGGCCTGGTTAACAATGAGTTCTAGTCTTTATTTAAAGTAAATATTCTTTTCTTCAGTGAGCTAAAACAGATATTTTCTTAATTCTTACCTAACATAGGAAAATCTTTAAATGAATAAATAAGGCAGTTGGCTTCTGCCAAGTTATCTTACCAAGTGAAAAACCAGCCCATTTGTGAATTGAATGTATTAAACCAGAATTTTCTATAGTATGATTTTTTTTTAAGATGTTAAAGTGGTCCAGATAATATAATTTATCATTTTCCAAGGCATATTCCTGATGAGTATACTCTGTCAAGGCTAGATGAAACTCTGACAAGGGATGGAGTTTCCTCTGGCTCCTATGGATAATTATTGTACTTCTTGCATGAAAGTGAATTTTGTCATTACTTATTTTGTATTATTCACCACTGTTCTATATATTCATCCTTATTCAATTTTCCAGTAATACATTATTCAATAAAACATCTGGCATTTGGTATTTGTTCTCCCATCCCTTCCCTGCGGGTAAAGGTGAAAACACTGCAGCACGTTCCAATGGGAGCTGAGACTGAGTATGTTCAGGTTTTTGGGTTATTTTATTTCCTTAAAAATGCTAATAAGCCCATGGATTTACGTGATTCGATGTTTGTGCTCCTTTTTGTTTCACTCTGTGAGACGATACCAGTTTAACGCTCCTGCCTTTTGGACATTTGTGACGTCCAGGCCTCGTTCAGTCAATGAGAGAAGTGCAGCGCCTGCACGCAGCAAACGGGGGTGGCTGTGCCTGCTGGGCCTCCTCCAGGACCATGTCCAAGGTCCAGCTCTGCCACAGCTTCCAACATAGTCATGGAAAAACCACTGTGTAATGGGAAGGGATAGCATCCGTCCCCCACGTGCTGCTTTATACCCCATAAGCTTTCAGAGGACCACACCACACTTGATTGCCAGTCTTATCTCAGGCATTTGAGTTAGGTTATCCTCAGAGCAGGACGGCAGCAATGTGTTTTGATAGATGGGGTTCATTCTCGTAAGCTTCTTGTGACTCTCTTCCCTTCTCTTGTCTTCAGCTGCATCTTTCAGTTACCAATCCTCATCCCAGCATTTCTTCCCAGCACTCTTCCCCCTTTCTGTGTAGACATCCATTATGAGGTTGTGGCTCTGCTTTAGGAAATTATTCCCATGGGAGTTTTGTGTCAGAGAAATCCACTGGCTTTCCCACATGACACACACATGGCTGACACACGCAAGAGCAAAGCAAGAGGAACTCACAGCTGCAAGGCCAGGTTACTTACACTGCCCCCGTGTTTTTGTCTCCACGTCTGGAGATTAGAACCTGGCCCAGTGACGGAGTAATCCAGGTGAAAAAGTGGAAAGGACAGAATAGTGTGTGCCCGCTTCTCAAACAGCTTTGCAGAGTAAACAAAAAGGTCTTCTTCCGTCTCGGCTGCTTCTCGATGTTGGCCTTTCTGCACCTATAAAAACAGGTGTGATCTCTCTTGCTGTATCTCTGCCAGGAATGCAGGCAGCACCAGCCATCACTGAGAGTTGTTTTTCCGGATATAGCCTGTCAAAGTGGAAGGAATGAGTCAGTGTTGTGAAGAGCAAGAACAACGCCATTAACACCTATTTCATGCGTGTTCCTGCCTCTTTTTGTTGCACATGAGCGTCTTGAATTGTTGGGGTTTTCAGCACTAAGATTCCTGGGTGCCCTAGCTGTGCGGTAGGACAGATGGGATCCATACACACACATCCTGAGGTGCAGACTCACCCTGTGGGATAGTCAGGAAAATTCTCCTTGTTGGCACCTCTTCAAAGGCTGCTTCCCAGCCCCAGCTTCGGAAGAGGACTAAAACTGGTTGTGGCAGGGCCCGTGACAGCCTCCTGCTGCTGTCACAGGTTTGTTTTTAGGAGCCGAAGGTTGGTGTCCTGCCAAGCTGGATACCTGGCAGTGGGAACGCAGATGTGATCTTACCCGGGGGATGTTTATGCACTACAGGCTGTTTCCTATAGATGGAGTGAGTTGTTTAATGCTCCCTGGTGGTTCTTCACGTTTGCAGGGTTATTTGGTAGGTATAGCTTCGCTCAGGGCAGTCTGAAAAATTCATCTCAAAACAAGTTTTTGACATATAATAATAAGGAAAAAATGGTCTCCAGCCCTCAGAGACTTGAAGGAAAATTTCCTGTTGAAGGAAGTTCTGAGGGCAGTGGGATTGCTACAGGATTAATTAATAGAGGTTTAAAACAGTATTTCAGCTGTTTCTAATCACTCATCATCTCCCTCCAGTATCCCAGGGCTCAGGATGGGCAGACTATGTGGTCTCAGCTTTGTTTGTTATTTGGAGGGGAAAAAAATATCCTTGCTTTTCAGGCTTTCAGTACCCTAAGAATCTTCTCTTCCTTTAAAGCTTGTCTCAAAACCCACTCACTGAAAAAGCCATTGCTCCCACCCTCTGTTAACATCCAAAACCTCTCACGTGACAACAATATTCCCTACCTGATGCTGAAGAGTCCCTGTTATTACATGTTCCAGATTAAATATCTTGTGCTTAGGCCTGTGAACAGGTTCTCGAGGGGTTAATTGGGATGAGGGTTCACAGAGCATCCGGTGACTGCTGGAGCATCCTGGTAACTGCTGGAGCATACTCCATGGTCAATGTGCCCTGATCCAGGGAGCTTGTTCCCTGGCGCCAGGGGATCGAGCGTGCAAAGGGCTGTTTCCACAAAATAGCTGAGGTTTTGTAAATTCATGGCTAGTGAACCTCCCAGTCAGATGTTGATGAGACTGTATCCTGTTAGTGTGCTCCCCAGGATAAGTCTCAAATATTCAAGTAGGACTCTTATGAGACAAATAAAATAATAGTTAAAACTACCCAGAGACATCAAATGTTCTGGAATTGGCCTTAGAAAGGAATAGTTTATAAACAGGACTGTGTTTTGAAACTAACTTTTGACACAGAGAAGTGACTCGGATGTAATTCTTCTGGGTGTGGATATAAAATACCAGATGTGGCTTGGTTCTTACACACCTTTGAGTGTCTACACAAACATCCTTCCCATACAGAATCATAAAATCGTTTTGGATTTGGATTGGGTTTAGATAATTTTAAAGATCATCTAGCTTCAAACTCCCTGCCATAGTGTTAAGATCCATCTACTGAGAGATGCCCGAATTAAGGTGCAAACAAGACCATATGTGGAAGTCAATAATACAATTTTATTTAACAATAAATGTGAGGTAGAGAAAGAGAAATAAATAGAAGAGTGAGAAGAAAGAACAAGAAGAAAGAGAGAGAGAGAGGGATCAAGCAGCAGATAGTATCAACCCATGGATCCAGCAGCATCCTGTCCTGATCATCCTTCTTCACCCTGAATTTCTCAGTGGTGGAGGTCCTAAGGTCGTTCAAAATTTTTCACTCTTTATACACCATAGCAAACAAAGGAATTAATGCTGATTGGCTACACAGTTCTCTTATTCCACTGGTTAAATTATTCCCTCACTTCTAATGCTGATAGTCCATATGCTCTGTCTCTCTCTTTTTTTGAGTTCAGTCAGTTTCTTGGGTAGCGGGTCTGTGAGTTGGGGGTTGCGATCTCCCTCTGCCAGAACACCTTTTACCCCATCCAAGCTGATTTCAGCTGAGTTGGCTTTCCAAGTAGGCCATAAATTTTGCATTTTTTGTGTCCATTATCAGTGATACTTTCTTCTCCTCCAGCCTTGTTAACCTTCCCCTAGGTCTGAGATAACACACAATAAAATAGTACCACCTTTATCTTATTTCAGGTTCCTGCTGTGGCAGCTTAACTTACAGTCCAGGTTCCAGGTATATTCGGGGGCTTTGGTGGTCATTGGTGGTCACAGATGGCATTTGTCTCCTAACTTGGAGTGATCTTTGTCTGGCCAGTGCTATGCATACAAGCAGTTACTTCTTCATACAGCTTACCACAGTGTAAATTTTTGTCTGTGTTTGTTACCCGGGATGTGCTAACCAGATCTCACCTCCACCAGGACTGGCGTTAGTGCCATCCTGTCACTCCCTTCTGTACTTATCTCATGGCAAAGTCCTTCTTCTGAGGGCAAAGGCCCTCACGGTGTTTGAGACAGGCAACTGTGGTCGGTAAGCCTTTACACATGGGCAGGGACCCTTTCACTTCACTGGAGATGGGATGCTCAAAATCCCATCTAGCCTGGCCTTAAACACTTCCGGGGTTGGACATCCACAATTTTCTGGACAGCCAGTGCCAGTGCCTCACCACCCTCACAGTAAAGAATTTACTCCCAATATCTAACCTAAACCTGCCCTCACTCAGCTTAAAATTATTCCCCCTTTTCCTATCACTATGTGCAGAAAGTTCCTCTAAAGCTTTCTTGTCTTTTCCGAGGTGTGGTTCATGGCAAGCTAAACAATGGTACATGGGCAGGTAATGGCCAATGTTTATGGACATGAGAAAAGAGCAGCTGAAATCATAACTATTAGATTTTTTATTAGTCTCGCCCTCTATTTTTTGTATGCAAGTTTTGCTGATGATCCTTCAGCTGAGCCAAAATATGTATCAAGAATTATTCTGACCTTGCTCAGAACAGTTTTATATGTTTGCATTTGTGCCTGTAAAAAACGCTTTCTCATAACCCACATCTGGATGTTGCCATATGTACTCGCCACGTCGTAGAAGTATGTAACGACATTCACCTCTGGGCATTAAAGGCAGCGCTGTTTAATGACAGGCACTGAATGTGCTGCCCTTAATCACAGTGGGCCATGCCCTAAGCAATCTGTTAGAAGGATTTTATACCACCAACAATGGCCTTAGATTAATCAAAAAAGAAAAAAGAAGAGATGCTGCAACATAACAAGCTTCCACACAAAATGAAAAGTCTAAGCTTTGTCTGCAGCAGGGATGTACCCTCTTCTTACAATCCCTACATCAGTTCCTTTGCTGCCACCATGCTCAGTGCAATAAATCTGTTTAGAGTCACCTCTTGTTACTGCGTGCAGCTTCCCCAGTTTCTTGTTTAGTGCCACAAGAATTATTTCTATTTGCATTTACTGCACTTGCAGTCAGAAGACCTATGGCACTCAGCATTGTAGCAGTTTGGCAGAAAAAAGGTTTATACCTGAGAATCTACTGAAAGATGGCTTTGCTCTTAGGCAGCTGTGATGGACAGGTGAAACGCCTCTGTTTTGACACACACTTCCGATGTGATCCTAAAAAGACCCTGTTCAGTCATTGTTCAGGTCATCTTCTGAAAAACGGGAATCACAGGAGACTGGAGCAAGAACTACATGTCAGAAGATGAGAAACATTTTGACACCAGAGTTACAGAGAGCTGCCCAGAGGGAGCACGCAGCTAATGCAAACAGGGCCATTTCATGCTGCAGGTTGTTCAGTTACAAGCCCTGGAACAAGACCCTGTGAGAAATAGAGCCAAGTTCAATGTATATTTGATGTGTCGCTGCAGTTTTGTTTGGCAGCCGCTCTGGTGACCAAGACACTGTGGAGCAGGACTGTCACTCCCTCTTAGGAGTCATGAGGGTAATGCATGACTCTGCAATCCTCCCAGAATGTCGTGTGCTGCATAGCTTATTAGCAGTCACACAAGCTCCTTACCCTTGCCTCTCCAGAGTTAAAGCTGAAATACTTTTCCTCCTGATAAAGGTCAGGGAAGGAGTTTATATGCAGACTTTGGTATTACAGTCTTCAGGGAATTTGAACAGGTTGGACTAGATGATCCTTGAGGTCCCTGCCAACTTGGTATTTCATGGTTAAAACAAAGTTTAAATTTATTTGTTTGGACAGAAACTTCCTGATATACTGATAGTTTTTATTCTTAGTTATGCAATTAAGTGTAAAACACGGGTAATTAATCTCAGCATTGTAGGTTGGACCATGAGAGGAGCAGATATGGTGGTCCTTGACTACTGAAATTTGATCGTAAGTTGTCGTAATTGGTGGAAAAAACATGTTCAGAAAGAAAAACAGAGTTAATAGGACTAATGAGGACTTACCTCCTCCCTCCATGCTTCTCTCTGCAGTACCTCAAATGGAGCCCACTACGGTTTTCTTTCCAGGGCTCTTGTTTCTCAGCTAAGGTAATGGCACTGTCTTGTTCTGAAATAGGATGCCAAGGTCAAACTGAATGTCACAAACCAAGTAGGATATCAGAGTGCCACCGTCCACATTAATTTTGTGAATTCTGTGACTTGGGAGATTATTAGGTCCTCAATAACCCAGTTCCAGCTGCAGTTCTTTTTGTGCCAAGCTGTTCCAGCTTGCATGTGGGCAGATGGTCAGGAGCAGCATCTCATGTCCCTTTTATAGATTTTATGCCTCCTTCATATACTTCAATCTTGACTTGACTTGAAACTACTTGTTTCTGCATTCAATAGAGCTATGCAATCCTGTGGGCTCCTATAAAATTTCTTTTCTTTCCTTCCTTCCTCCTGATTGCATGATACAACCACTTTCTTCAATCTTCCATAAATCAGGGAGCAAGGTTGTAAAGGCCAAGGGTAATTTCTGACATTTCTTTGTAGGTCATTCCCATAATACACAGAGCACCCACAGGCTCAGTTTGGGTGTCACATCATGGAGGGTATGGTTGGGTAATCTTGTCAGCCACAGTGCAGAACATCTTAGCAGCTATTCTACCTAAGCCAAATGAGCAAGAAAAGAAAAAAATATACTTTTAGGGTTGCTTCTTATGCTGTAAAAATAAGATTTTCACATGTATTTTGGCTGTATTGTGTTGTGAACTTACATATTCTCATGAAGAAGAACAGTTCTAAAAACTGGGCTGGGAGATCCTTAAGGAAGTCCTAAATGCTGCGGCAGGTGCTGAAATTGGTAGGAGAGACTGAGGCATTGTAGATCCCACTGTAATTTTTGCAGAACATCATAAGGAGATGTGCATCCAATGTGCCTAATGGAAGCAACCAAGCAGTACCCTGAATTGTATCCATCTAAGAAGTAATCTTTTAAAAGTCAGAACCTCAGAACCCACATGGTCTGTATGGTCAATGAAAAGAGGGAAGTGCCTTTGGAAGCTTACGGTCACTTTGGAGATGGACATCCAGCCTGTAATGGACAAGAACTGTTATATTTCTGGAAATTTAGAGTGTAAATTAGTTGCCTAAATTACCTGGTCTTAACCCTATCCAGACCCTCAGTGATCATGAGACCAAGGGCAAATTTTGCTCCAGATAAGTATAGTTTACAGTTGCTTCTCCCATCTGCATTATCAGTTGCAGGCTCTGCTGCAGTGCAGATGTAGTGTGCTGTTAAAATTTGATGTTCAACACCCATAAGATGACTGCAGATCAACAGCAGGTGACTTCCTCTGTTTCATCAATGAAGCCTTGCAATCATTCATGAGGGTTATACATACAAGATATTTTCTACAATCTACTATTTATTATTACCTCATATCCAAAACCTACATCTAACCATGCAGAAAAAAATTAGTGAAGTAACTGTTTAAAATTTCTCAGTATGAAAGTGAAAAAGATTGCTTTTAAGCAGAACATCAAAAGAGTGATGGGTTCAAGTGATTATCAGAATTAATGAACAGAAATCTGGGGTTTTGATACTCTGTCATGTCACCATACAAAATGACACCATGGCATCTCACCCCAAATGCCTCAGTTTCTCTTGGGAAAAAAAAAAAAAAAGCCTGTATTTCCCATGCCAATGTGAATACTAACTGATTAACATTTTCAAAGCATTTTGTGCTGTTCAGATGAAAGGCTTTTCTAAATGCAAAGTATTATTACATGGTAAGTTCATGACTGGAGCAATTTTTTAAAACAAACCATATGAAAAGCAGAATTAAGAGTGGAAATGCTGATCCAGCCACCATTAATTGCTTCACATCAGAGAGTGGGCAGAGGGTCTCCTTTTATGTTGTTTATTTCAAACAAACAACTCTGGGAAGCTCCTGTGGAAATGAAATGCAAAAACCAAAGCTGTTTCATGGGTATTTTTGGTTTATCTCCACATGAATCTTAAATTCATCATGTGGAGAGAATGTGGAACACATTTTTTTACCCCGTATACACTGACTTTCCCACAATGAATAAAATCCATTTTCTTGTGCAGTTTGTCTTCTTGCTCACCCTCGGGTAACAAAATAACCCAGAAAGCAGGAACACCCTGTCCCTGAACCCTGCTGAAAACTAACTAAATAAATAAAAGGAAAAGAGGGAAGACTCACAGGGTTCCCAGGGATGACTCGGAGGGTTCCCAGGCAAACCTGCCCTATTTAACATCACATACACAGTGACCACTGACACATGAACCCCGGAGCTCCTCATTCCTGAGCTATTGCTCAGCAGTGAGTAATAAACCCTTGCTCAGTGACTCACTCAGGCTCTGAAATACAGCCAAGTGTCAAGAAGCATCCAGGTTTTTGGGAATGTGAGTGGGAAGGGGAAGGTCTCCGTGTCTCTTGTATCTGCCTGTACTGGGACGGGGGAGAAGCCTGGCAGGCTGCAAGGAAGGGTACATCTGCACTTTAGTTACAGCTGTTGGTACAAAATCTGTCATACCAGAGGCTCCAGCACATTGAGTACTCCAAAGGAATTTTGTTTCTGCATTTCATCTTCTCCTCCACCCTCCTTCCAGCACACACGTAGACCTCCTTTTTCAGATTGGATCCTTCAGTTATCAAGATGTGACTGCCACAGATACAGCATCTAACTGGGAGTTAGCTGTCAGTAGAGACCCTTCTCTCACTGCAGGAGAAGTTTAGCTTTTCCTAGGAAATACTGATGTGAAGACACAGTAATGGAGACAGCCAGCTCCAATGAGAGGCAAAGAATTGTTTATAAGCTGTTTATTGAGAGTTTATAAACTGTAGCGAACAAGGCATACAAACTGGGTTCATTGCAGGAGGATTTGAAGGGTTAATCCTGGTTTGTTTTGCCTGTTTAAATATTAGACGGCAGCTTGAATATACACCTCGGTTCTTTAGGATGAGAGGAGTGAGGCGCTTCCCAGCTGGTGATTCACAGCCTCTGAGGTGCTTATCTCAGGATGGGAGAAAGTGGCCTCTGGGTGATGTCTTTTTCTGTTTGCTCAAGATTAGATTCTGCTCACCTATTTCAGACTATCCCTCCTTTTTCAGCAGTTAAATAACATCTAATGCCTTAGGAGCATTTTGTATCATCTTAGGCTTCAAAGATCCTTCATTCATTTTGTTGTGTTATACAATTTTTTATAACACCACATTGGCAATTTGACACTTGTGCAAGTGACAGTTTTGACTTGTGACAAAAAGATGGTATCCATTTCCTCTTTATTATTCTGGTGATTCACTTTTGAGAATCTCTCCCACTAACCCTCAGCTGCTCCCTTGGCTGAACTCGTACATATTCTGCTGTAGTGACAAAAGAGAGGGTTCTCAGGAGTTGCCCATGTTGCTCCATTTCAGTGAAATATGCATACAGTCCACCCACATGCTGCTGCTAGGTGCATGATGTATCCTGTGGGGATATTTGGATTTTACCAGGTCTTCAGATTTTAGAGATTTTCTGTAATTTGTGCGTGCACTTCGGACTTGGAATGTCTCTACCTTTCTCCTCTCCAACTCTTTCCATCGCTGTCTCTAGTGATGTTGGGAAACAGACAGAGTTTTACATTGATTCTGATATGAGTTTTGGACATTAAGTTATTCTGTTATCAAATTGCCTTTTGTGATTCCTGGGAAGCATCTCCTAAATGGCTCACTGCAATCTTTGCTGCTTGCAGATTTCTCTGTATCAGTGATGGATTGTCTCCACTCAGCCCTAGAGAATGAGCTTATTAATCACCATGGTACATGCCAATAAGTGTTAGTCTGGAGTTAGTCTGAGCTCCCTAGGGATGGGCCTGTGGCTTGCTATATCCTTCCCTCTTAATCTAGAAGCAACACAAATTAGTTCATCATTTAAGATTCATTATGGTATAAATTATGTTCACCATTACAATGATCTGTGTTTTCCCCATGTATTAAATGGCAATTCATAAAGCATTAACTTTCACATGTGGCATTTTCCATGGGTTAAGAAGCTTTTGGAAGCCTCCTAGGCTTCTGCATGGATCCAATAGCCTGTAAGGATGTGCTGGCAGCATTTGCACATTACAGCTACCAGTAGAAACTCTTCTTACTTTGCCTACTAATTCATTCATCCCTTTTGCAATGTCACAATTCCCCACTGTGACCTAAAGAATGTCCATTTGCAAAAAAAAAAAAAAAAAAAAAAAAAACCAACCTCATTTCTGCCTGGTTCAATGTTACAATTGCCGTCTTTTCCCTCCTCAAAACCGCCCCCCGCCAAAAACAAACAAACAAACAAACAAACACAAAAAACAAAAACAAAAACAAAAACAAAAAAAACAAAAAACCCACAACACCCCTCTCTGACACACGGGGCTGGCAGCTTGTGCTGCAGAAGTTTACAACATCAGCAGAGCCAGCTGCTGTCCACCTCCTTTGCCAGAAGTTGATTTCTCAGAGCAGACTCAGCAGAAGCACATCTGCCCAGCTCCCAGCAGCCTCAGTGCAAAGCCTCTGGGCTTCAGCTGGGGCTTGCCAAGCCTCTGCTTTTAATGATGGGCAGCAGCTTTGATTAGAAAATGAGCACACTGATTAAAATTCCTATCTGCAGCTGTCTAATTCATACAGGTTCCCTGAAATAAAGTGTGTTACCCAAACTGTCAAATCTTCTCAGCAGAGTATCTGAGAGATTTTTCCCAGTGAACCAGCTCTAAAATAATTTACTTTTTGCAGTGCAAGTTTTCCTGTGCTTTTATGAAATGGCCTTTTAAAGCGTTCATTTCCTACCTCCTGGTCTTCGTGTCTCTGCAGTAAATAGGTACTTCTAACTACAAGCACTCAGGAGAAATGCTGTTTGTTTGGACTTAAGGTCAGTGATACAAGGCTGCTAAACTTCTGCTAGTGTGCAAGTAAGAGCAATGTCAAAAAAAGCTATGTTGATTTATATCCGTCAAAAATATAGGCTCATTGACTTCAACAATGCTAGCCCTCACTCATTTTAAGATGCATAAGAGACTCAAAGTCTCCTAAAAACAGACCCAAAGGCTTTTTGAAAGATTGTGTTGGATTATGTTAGAGAATTAACTGAAGGCTTGATGAACAGATAAAAATTTTGAAAACCTTTGAAATGATGAAAAAGAGCACTTAATAAGAAAAACCAGCAAACATTTCTGCTTTACTTATGTAAATAACATGTTTTTACGCCACATGATTTGAAGCCTGTCACTCCTTAAAAAAGAGTATTTTATGAAAGCATAGGACCCTGCAAAACTGACTTTACACTTTTTTTTTTTTTTTTTTTAAATGGCAGGCAGCAAGACTGAGAGCTCTGCTCCAGGTAGGAGAGGGTGCCAGCAGCCGAGTACATCTGTACCTGTTCTGCAGCTGACCTTTTGAGCTACTTCTCACTTTCAGCTGTTTACTTTGCTTATCAGTGCTGTGTTTCATCCATAGAGCTCTGAAGAGCTCTGTCATGCGTAACTGGAGGTCACAGCAAAGGTCAGAGAGAGGCTGCTGCCCTCTGTGCACTGGTTATCGCTCGGAAATTTTGTGCTGGCGTTTTCCCTCTCCCAAAGAGTTTAAAGGAGGCATACTTTTGGATACAGCACTAATGAGATGGTTTCACCAGGAGGCCATGGTTGCAGTTTCACTTGATAGCTCCTGATTGTTAATGGCAGGGCTAATGCAACTGTACAGAGGCCAGTCAAGTTAAAGCAGATTTCTAAGAGCGTCTTGTACCACACCAGGACCAGTTTCTCTAAGAGCCTGAGAAATCTTCAACAGATGAATTCTTCCAGTCTTTACTCTTGCTAGAGTTCTTATTGGAGACTTGCCTGTGAAAGAAGATGTCCTTTGGGATAGGGATGAGTATAAAGAGCATTATATAAATATAGCACTTGGAGAGTGCTCCACCTAACATTAGTAAGCCTTGTCTTCTAGGAATGAGATTCAAAAAATGAAGGGATGACAACTGCTTGGTTGCAAAAAATGAGTGAAGAAATGCTTGGCATGTAGGCATGCAGTTTTCATTATTTTTTTTAATGATATCCAGATTTACCTGGCTCTGAAATGATTTCCAGAGTGTTCAGTTATGCTCAGTCCAGTTATGCTGGTATTATTTCCTCATTTTGCAATGTTCAAAAATAACTATTTTTCAACCTTGCCTTTTCACACATACAATTAAAACATTTTAAAATCCCATTGTGAAAGACGCCAATGAATCCATT
The DNA here is from genome assembly GCF_015227805.2 of Hirundo rustica. NCBI lineage: Eukaryota > Metazoa > Chordata > Aves > Passeriformes > Hirundinidae > Hirundo > Hirundo rustica. The sequence continues at coordinate 35,424,881 of NC_053451.1, read as the reverse complement.
GTATGAAGTTTTTACTTCATACACTTATGAAGTAAAACTATCCTCTCTGATTAAAAGCTTTGCACACTAATTTGTCTTTTCATCATATAGACCCGTACTGCCCTGAAGACTTAGGAATGGCAGAACATGACCTGAAATAAATAGAATTATAAAATTATAGAACAGTTTGAATTGGAATGAACCTTTAAAAGCCATCTAGTAGGATCACCCTTGCAATGATCAGGGATATCTTCAACTAGGTCAGGTTGCTCAGAGCCACGGCCAAACAGACCTTGAATGTTTACGGAGATGGGGCATCCACCACCTCTCTCAGCAGTCTGTTCCTGTGTTTCACCACCCTCATCATAAAAAAATATTTTTCCCTTGAATGAATCTGAAACTATTGAACTGATCAAATCTAATTGCAATTCCACACACTTTAAAAAGATTGTTCAGAATCATGTTATAGTCACTTTTTTTTTGGTAGCAAACTGTTATTTAAAGCTCCTCTGACCAGATTGTGGTATGATGATAAATATTTTCTTGATTTAAAGCCAGAGAGGACTTTTAAAACTTTGCTGGCCATGAATTGTTAAACTTGCTGCATATCAGCTGTCCATGTACATGTTTCCATACCATGACAAATGTGAGCTATTCAGAAACACCTTAACTGTTTGTGTGCTTGCCTCTGTAAGGCTGAAAGGAACACAGATCACTTAGTGCAATTTAACTTATAGTTAACCCACCTTAAATTGCCTTCACAGCTGCAGTAAGTGAGGCTATGCATGGGTGGACCAGCAGACACAGTAATTTTATCCCTCAGTAACTTCTATAACAGCTCCTGTTCACATAGCTGAGCCTTTGATCACCCCCTTGACTCTTTTTATATCACAAGGTGTTATTGGGACACCTTTTTGTTGTTGTTCGTTGGTTGGTTGGTTGGTTGGTTGGTTGGTTTTTGTATGCTGTGAAGTCTCACTCAACATCATTTTAGTGAATCTATATTGTTAATTCAATCTTTCAACTGCCCAAAGTTTCTAGCAAAAATAACCAGGTCAGACTTGTGCCACATTACCAGTTGGATGTCAGTCAGATGTGCCCCTTCAAATAACAAACAGAGTTTAAAAAAAGATTTTTCACCTCTTTTTTTTTTACTTCAGAACCTTCTATTTACATATGTATGATGTTACTCAAAAATAGTATTATCATGCTAGATGAAAAAATGTACTCTTGCACCGTGTATGACACCATTTTTAAATTTAAAATATAGTTAAAATTTATAGCTGGACCATAGCAGTATTTAAGTCCTATTGAAGCCAATTGTAAAATCTATGCCACCTTCTATGGCAGGAAGCTTGAAGCCCATGCAAATGAAAAAAATTACTTTGAAGATAAATCAACATTAAATGCTTATATATCACTATAAATTGATTGATTTAACAGTGCATTGTCTTGGCAGTCCTGTTCTCTTCAAAACTTTGGATGCTAAGGATCATGTATGCGCTCCACAGGGTTACTGCAGTGCTCAGGAGGTATGTAGTAAGATGGGAGTAAAACAGTATAACAGCAACAAAAAGACAGCATTTGTATTCGAGAGGAAGGGAGAATTTATTGACTGAAGTGTGTTTATTTCCATCCTCATTATTCATTTTAAGAGGTGTAAGTATAAACCACTATCATTATCACTTAAAATTAGCCAAAGCCAAGAAAGAAGTCCAAGAGTCTGATTAAGGCCTTAATTGCATAACTGCAGAGGTTTTTTTTGTCTGGGTGACAGTGAAGACTCTCACTGCTGAAGAATAACACTGTGAGAGCACACATCAAGGAAGTAAGCTGTGACAAAGGCAGCCTAGTGATAGGAGACAGAGTAAGCAAGGGGCTGACAGCAGGGATATATGGATCCTGTTCCCAGCTCCATCACTGTCTATGTGACCATGAAGGTGAATCCTTAGCGTGTTTCTCCATCTGTAATGTGCATGAGAAAATATGGAGTTAGCACAGTGGCATTAGCCCTACTTATATTTTAAAAAAACTTTGAACTTTACTGCATGGGACAAGCTGCAGCAATGAGGATTTTTAAGACCAGAGAGGCTTGTTCTCCCATTGCAGGGATCTGCTCTTTTATGGCAACATGCGATCATCTGTGGCATTCTGTCTGTAACCTTGGATCTTGTGTTTGTTAGAGGTGAACAGAAGGGCTCTGTGGCTGCTCCATCCAAAAAAACCAGACATTTGTGAATCCTTGTGGGTTAAACATCAAGTATATAATTGCTTGCACTTAGGGAAGGTTGGCACAATGATCCCTGTGGTGTCTTCAAATCCCAGCAGGAGCAAGGCAGGGATTGTCCCCCTGTGCTTGGCACTGGTGAGGCTTCACCTCAAATCCTGTGTTCAGTTCTGGGCCCCTCACTGCAAGAAAGACCTTGATGGGCTTGAGCGTGGCTGGAGAAGGGCAACGGAGCTGGAGAAGGTCTGGAGCACAAAGATGATGAGGAGCTGGTGAGGGAGCTGGGGGTGTTTATCCTGGAGAAAAGGAGGCTCAGGGGGGACCTTATTGTTCTTTACAACATAAATAACAAAATTTTGTTACAGCCTCCTGAAAAGAGGCTGTAGCTAGGCAGGGTCAGTCTCTTCCACTAACTAACAAGTGACAGGACCAGAGAAAACAGCCTCAAGTTTCACCAGGGGAGGTTCAGCTTAGAAACTAGGGGAAAATTCTCCACTGAAAGGTGATCAGGAGCTGGAATGGGCTGCCCAGGGAAGTGGTTCACTCACAGTCCCAAAGGTATTTGAAAGTCACAAAGATGTAGTGTGTGGGGACATGGTTTAGTGGTGGACTTGGCAGTGTTAGGTTAAAGGTGGAACCCGATGATTTTAGGTCTTTTCGAATCTACGTGACTCCGTGATTCTATCTGTGGATCAGTTAGCTCCAGACTCTTCTACAGCACTTATAGTTTTTCCAGCCACTATTTGTTGTACAGAGGGGTCCCAACCAAAACTCATTACTTCTGTTGTGTAAGGCTTCTCATGTCACAATGAATTTAAATTAACAGTCTGAATAGTATACAGTCTGTGCAAAATCTAATAAACCAGGGGACACATGGCTGCACAATGCCAGGAATTCTCAAGGTATCTGATTTGAAAATCACTACAATGAAAGTTTATAACTGTAGCTCAATTCATTTTGTGAGAGGAAAGATAATGCCATAGAAGAATAGACACTATACGATTCTGCCTTATATGTCAGAGATTCATTCTCTGTCAGGCTTAAAGGGTATTTCATTTGCATTCTCTTAGATGCCAAACTGGTAAATGCAAGGCCACAGCGCAAAGAAGTTTCTTAAATTACTGGAGGAATAAATTGGGTCTTGTAACATGCTTTGTAATTTCAATTGCATTCTGTAGCAACTCTCAAATCCCCAAGTGTATATGGAATCCCACTCCACAAACCATTGTTTCCTTCCTGCTGCTGAAAAATAGCTTAAAAAAATCCTGAGACCTCAATGATGAATATAACTGTGCATTTCATTGCTTTTATGGCTTTTTTTTTTTTTTTTGTAATGTTCTTTCTTGTTTTTTAATCAAGAATTTGACCGTCTCTTTTATTCAATTTGCATTCAAGCGAGGTTTACACATTACACGAAGTACATTCAAATGCATCTGACAGCGAGCACTCTGCAGCTTGGAGATAATGGATCTAAATCACATTCACGCTTTATTTTGCAGTGCCAGGTAAATTCTAGAGACCCAGCATTTGTAATTTATTTCTCACTAGGATGAAAAAGTCAGTTTGATGGCTACTGTCAGCCAATAGGAGGTAAAAGATGAGATAGCCCCTGCAAAGCACTATTCAGTGACTGCACAAAAGTGGGGAGACTATTTGTGGCTGCAGAGAAAGATTTATTTTTACAGTTATATAATACATCCCTGCTCAGGGAAGCACATAAGCTAGAATTTTAAAATTAAGGAAATAAAATATGTGAAAGAGTCCATACAGTAACAGTAAAGTCAGAAGCATACATTTGTGTATATATCTTCTTGTGGCAGTGTGTGCATGAGCCAAAAATGCTTATAATGTGCACTTGTTAAAAATATCTCTGTCCAATAACCTCCACAGTCAGTCATGGGAGATCACATATGCAGCCATTTCTGCAGACCATTTAGAATGAGACACTACAGCTACAGCACTTCCCTTACTCCCCAGTTTGCACTTTTTGCCAATCCATTGTAGAAGGGCTGTGTAGGAATCCCCACCTTTGCCATTAGACCTGTTGTGTGGCCCGAGGCAAAAGATTTCTCCATTCCCAGGGCTGCATCAGAAGCAGTGTGACCAGCAGGTCAAGGAAGAGATTCTCCCCCTTTACTCCACTCTCATGAGACCCCACCCAGAGTGCTGCATCCAGCTCTAGTTCATCATAAGAAAGATGCGGACCTGTTGGAGCAAGTCCAGAGGAGGCCATGATAATCTCAGAATACGGACATGGTGCCTGCTGTACCAACTGGCTGGTGGGAGGAAGAAAGCTTTGGCAAGCTGGCATGGTATTGACTTGGCTTTCATGCAATTTGTTCCTGAGGAGATGAAAATCTCTAGATTTTTCCAGTTTATAGCTACACACACACAAAAAGAGTAAGAATAGTGGTATATTTCTTCTTCTGTCTTCTGTGCATTAACAATCTCCCTGATCATATTCTGGCCTTGGTGAGGCACATACTCATTTTCTCCACCATCTGGGTCTCCCCAGAAGTGTGTCTTCATTCATGACCAATTTTTCAAGGAAGACCCAAAGACCAGACAAACAACCAGACTTCGAGGAGTCTTTCCCCCTGCATAGTTCTAGTACTTATTAAGTTGCCAGAGTCCTCCAGTATGAGGCTTGAATATAATAATTGCCTACAGCAGAGGTGTAAATATCCTGAACACACCAAGAACAATGCACAAAGCCACCTGCTCTTTAGGGAGAAATCAAAAGCTTGTGGAATCAAAATGCAACAGTGTACTCTATTGAGTGCCTAGGGGCAAGGCAAGGAAAAGCAACCATATCCATCCAGTCATCTTTTTGCTCTGCATTCTGTTCTTTTCTGCAGGGACTGCATAATTTATCCATAAATATATTAAAGCATATTAAAAAATACACCTGCAGACAGCAATACGAATGGAGGGATAAGCCTGAGAGCGTCCCTCTAGCAAAGCAGATGTGAATTTCATGAGAGGGATGCAGGTACAGAAGCAGTGTTGATCTTAAGATGAAACTGAACGTGAATCTTCCACTCTTTTGGGGGGTAATCAGGGCACTATTTTTTCCACAGAAGTGGTTGTGGTGATGGTAGTAGTAGTGGCAATGATGTTTTCATCATTTTAAAGGTTTAAAGAGCTCATTTATTAAAATTTAAAAAAAAAAAAAAACAAAAAAAAAAAAAAAAAAAAAAAAAAACAAAAAACTGGAGGGACCTGTCTTCTTCAGTAAATATAGAATTACAACATAAAGAAATACAGGTTATATACATTATAGAGCTACATACATAGTGAATACATTCTATGTACAATATACGGTGTATATAAATTTCACAGAGGGACTTTATATCGATCACATGGGGCTTGAAATGCCTAACCAACCACGGTTGTTCACACTCCTGGACTGAAAAGTTCTCCGAGGATGCTCCTTAGAGCACTAACAACTCCTCCGAGCAGCTTCGCTCCGCCGGCCTGCTCCGTGTCCTTGGCCAGGGTCTCCGGGCGCTGCCCGCCCGACGCCCTTTACCGCGGCTCCCGGGACGCTGCGGGCACAGCGGGGCGAGCACCGCACCGCCGCCGCCCGTGTCCCTGGCCGGGCGTGTCGCTGTCCGCGGCGGGGGCGGGCCCGGGCCGGCTCCCCGTCCCTGCGCGGCCGCTTCAGCCCGAACAGGTAACGGAGGAGGGGCGGCCGCCGCGGGCTTGCGGCGGGATCTGCTTCCCGGGTTTCCTTTCGCTTCGGCGGGTCCGGGCACACCTGGGCGGGACGGGCCAGGGCCGGGCCGCGCCCGCCCAGCCCCGCCGGCTCCTCTGGCAGGACCGGCGCGGCGATGGTGCCGGTGTGCGGCGGGGTCTGCGCCCGCCGCCTGCTGCGGGCGGCGGGGGCCGGCCGGGGGCCGCTCCTGCTCGCCGTCAGCCGGGCCCGCAGCGGCCAGGCGGGGAGCGCCGGCCCCGGCCGCGCCCTGGACGTCAAGAAGCGAGGCTACGACATCACCAGGAACCCGCACCTCAACAAGGTGCGTACCTTGGGCGGGGGGTGTCCGGGCCTCGGGGAGGGCAGCGGGCGCGGGAAGGGCCCGGATCGCAGGTGTCGCGCTGGGTGCGGGCTGTGGCGGCGTCACCCGTGAGCGTCCCCGGCGAGCGGCTCCGCTCCCGAAGGGCCCGAATGCCGGGGGTGGGCAGCGGCCGAGGACTGACCTGAACGGAGCACGGGATGCGTGATGGGTGCCCGGCTGCTGGCTCGGCACTGCAGCGCCCTGTGCAGTCGGGCACCTGCTTCCCCGCTGACCGCTGGCCTGCTGCCGCCGCGGCGCTGAGAGAGCCGGGCCAGGGCAGGAGTGCCTTTGCCTGGGAGCTGAGGCTGTTTGCCTGAAAGCGCACAAAACTGGAATGGAGAAAGCGTGGCTACTCCTTAAGATCTAATACCAAAGCTTGGGTTATTTATAGATATAAATAACCTGGGTTATTTATAGACATATATTGTTTTACGCATGGAGCAGTGAAACGGGTCATTTACACCTTCATGATAAAACAAGCATGTGTGGCTGTTCTTGTTTTCAGTCTTCCTTTCATAGCATATCCATAGCAGTGTGTGCTCCACTACCAAAGCAACGTCTCGCCAGGCTGAAGATGTATTTATCCTCAATACCGTGGAAGCGTTAACAATACAGTTATAATAATAAAAATTTAAAAAATACTTTTGGAGAAAGTTTTCAGCAAAGCCTACAAAGCATGTAGACTTAAGCATTTCTTATGCTTTTCTATGCCTTTCCGTAATTTGAAGGGGAAAAAATAATATGGGTGCCCATTTTGGGATCAAATATGTCAGAGTCAAGAATGTTGGGTTCTAGTTTCTTGTGTTACTATTACTAGAAATAACTACAAGTGCATTATTTACTTAAAATGAGCAGGTATTAAATGTGGTATTGAAATTGATTGATAGATTGGGCCGTGACTATTTGTCATATGCTTGGTACACAGTTATCCAGTCCATGAGCTTCCTATGTCATCACCCAAACTGGAGACGCTTTGGATGACCACTTTTGCTTTCTGTAGGATGTCGTGCATTGAGCTGCGTCTTCTGGTACCATTTCAGCATCCATAGAGTTGAATCCCAAAGGACCAAGGCCTGTGATGACACTGGATATTACTGAATGTGCAACAACTTTGTAGGAAGTCTGGTTTCAAGCATTGTACAGTGCCTGTCTGTGAGGCTGAAAGAAAAGGGACTGCCAACTAGGTCATAAATAACAGTAATTTGTCAGCATTAAGAGATTCTGATGGGTGCTTCGTGATAGTTAAAAAGAGTGGCATAGCTAATGTTTCTAGTTTTCTTCTATATATGAATGAAAAATTAATACTTTGACCTTTCCTCTGTGTAATGCAATAATAACACACAAACAGTTGAATCTGGCTGATGCAAAGGTAGATTTTTAATGGCCTGCTTCATAACTTCCAGAACTGAAGCTTTTCTTAAGTGTTTTCCCTCCTCCCAGTGAAATAAAGTGTTTTTCTTGACATGTAGATGGAATTTTTGTCCGTGTGGAGAGGAGGGTACAAAACCATTCCTGTTAGAGGAAAAAAAACCCAGCAGTGTTCCGTGTTTAATTGGCCATGAGAAGTCTCCCAGCTGGTCTCCAACCTGGGCATTTGCTGTTTGTTACATTCCTCAGTCAGTGCAGACCTTGCAGTCACTGAGACCATCATTTGCAGAGCATCCAAGTCAAGACAGAGATGGCTAACATGTGGTAAGAGATAAGGACTGCCTGTGTATGCACCCAGGTAACCAGTCATTACTGAACACTCAAGACCTCTTTCCAGACTTTTCCAGACAGGCTTCCGTTCCTCTGTGGCTCTTAACAGTTCACTGTAGCCTCTGAAGGATTACCTGTGGTCAGCTGAAAAGGTATGTTTCAGGCAGTTCATGTGTTGTCAGCGTGGGATTGGCAGCCCTTTGGTCTGCCGTGCTGCACTGGTGTAAATCAAAATTAGGGATCCCTATTTTAGGTAGGTTTTCAGCTCTTGTACTCTCCTCACATAGCAGTTGCTCTTTGCCCCTTTGGTAACTAAATACAGGCGTGGGGCTATTGCTCTTTTTCTGCAGTGGATCTCACTTTAATCTAAATTTTTAACTGATTGCAAGCAGGTCTTCAGGGAATAGTCCTTACGTCTCTCCAAGAACCTCTGAAAAAAATGTTCGGAAAGGAGACTTTGGGCAGCAAGTGTTTCGCTGCTTTATTCAATACCCTGGCTGTTTTGTAGCTTGTGGATGAAGTTTAAACTGTCAGTCTGAAGCTGTGAAGGGTGCAGTATTAATTCAATGAAGAACACTGTCTCTTCAGCAGAATTGCAGGCAGATTTACAGTCTGAGGTTATTGATCCAAGTCTTTGCTTGCTTACTAGGTTGAAGGTGCTTTGAAGAAGAAGCAGACTCAAAATCCGCTACTGGCAGGTCCTCTGTAATATCCTAAATATTAGTAAAAGTAAAAGCAGGCTGTCCTCTGAGAAGTTCCCCTGGTGTCCAAAGCTGCCTGAGAAGAAGGAGAAAAATAAATCCAAAAAATAAATCCAAAAAAATAAGTCCTACTTATGGATTTAATAAATTTGCAGTTGTTTCTTCCCTTTGGTCTTTGTTTACTATGTACTACATTTCTTATTACTATAGTATTCAAATACTGTTCTTCCTTGTGTTGTGAATTGTGCCAGTCCATGTTTAATCCAAGGGCAGGGCTTGGGAAACATCAGCATTCTTGTGAGAGGTACTTGCAGCTTTGAAAGACAATTGCAGTTGTTCTTAGTTAACTGAATAGTCTGAAGAGTCTCAGAAATAACAAGAGGGTGAAGAACTTGTCACATGTTTTTATGAAGTGCTTAATGAAGAAGTTCTTTTCCAGACCTTGAATGCCATAAAATTGGAAAACCTAAAAATGCTAACAATATCAGATAACCACAGAGCACTGGTAGGAGTTTTCTGTGGTGATCCAATGAAAAACTGGACTTGCTGAGAAATAAGTGTGTTCTACTCTGGGGCCTCAGCCTTTTGAAAAACCAATTCAATGCTCAGACCCTGGGAGGAAAGATGGAGCTTCCCTTACCTACTGCCTTCTTTATCAAAGCTGCTTTGTATTTGGTGTGGTCAAGGCCATGTCCTGTTCTCTCTGACACTGCTGTCAGTTCTTAAGGTTTGTGCAGTTCTGTTCACCTCAGATGTGCCTTTTATGATTTCCAGTTTTTCCAGGGACTCTGTCAAATTCATAGGCCCTTTCTGTATTTGAACAAACACATACTGAGCTGGACAATTCCCAGTTTGACCACATGCCTTCAGGGACTCAACAATCTTGTCATGTCCAAAATTGACTATAAGTTTGTTCATGAGATCTGACTGGAAGGTTGATGACAATTCTTGCATTTTTCTGGAAGTTCTAATTTTGAGATAAATCATGCCTGCTTGGAGATGTGCCGTCACAAACAGATGCAGCACAGGAGGTCACCGTTTGTTTTCAGAGTGGCCCTATTTGAAGGGTTGAGATAATCCATTGAATTTTCCTGCAAGTGCAGTGCAGGGATCTGACTTTGTCGTCTCTGTGTACATTTGGATACTACTCTCTACTCTTCTGATGTGCATGTATGTTCTCCACTGTTTTTCATGGAATGTCATAGTGAATTACCAACAAAAAAAAAAAAAAAAAAAAAAAAAAAAAAAAAAAAAAAAAAAAAAAACCAAGAAAACAAAATTATTAGTCTGGATCTGTAAGAATCAAACCTTAAAAAATTGCAGTAGGTTTCTGCAGCGTTTTTTGAACGTGCTGCTGTATACATGATTAAAATTCAGAAAGCTTGTTTGTCCTTCAGCTTTGCAGGGATTGAAATTGAGCTAACTGAGGGTTCTTTGAACAGCATCAGTAATTTGTCACTGCAGCTAAGAAACAAATTGTGTGATCTTGCACACGGCTGCACTTGGCAGCTGTGGTGAAACAGGGCTAAAATTAGGTGGATTTGTAAAATGATTGGATTTTTAAAAACTTAGTAATGAGCACAAGAACAGTGTGTCTGAAATTAGTTGGCAAGATCAAACTGAGGCTGAATTCTGTTTTCAAAGTAGTGAATCTCTCTTAATCCACCAGGTTATGTTCTTACAACTGGAGGTTTTATTGCAGCTGGAGTTTTCAGTTGGCTAGCTTTAGGTCTGGGTGGACACATAACAACTGATTGATGCATGGGGCTTTAAGTGTGTGCCTTCCAGCATTTGTTAACTTGCCATCTGTTCGTGTTTTGCAAAGGAAGAATAGGAGGTGGGCAGAGTTTAGACGTTTCCCTCATATTTTTTCAGGAGCCCGTAAGTATTTGAGCAAGTTTTGGGGGACAAATTTTAGACTGGACAAGTTAATTTAGGGGGAAAACAATCCACTGGGGGTTACTAAATACTCTAAAAAGCCCACCTGGCTTAGAAAGTCCCCAAACTGGAAATTATGAAAAGATGGGAGAATGCAGTGGAAGAATATGCTATTAACCTGTGTTATTTAATCTTCTCAGGGCTTGTGGCTGCTGCAGGAGACAGGGTGTTCATGTACATTTCTGTACATGTACATTCTGTACTGATGGTACTATTGTGTTTCTAGGGATATCAAACAAGACACTTTCATAGCCAAACCCTGTAACTTTAGACCCAAGTAAAACTATAGCTGAGAGATGATGTTTTGCCAAATCAGCTTCTAAATACTCTAGAGCTGAAATGTGGGTGAGCTGGAGCACTGTGCGTTGGGATGAGCCCTCGATGGTACCCAGAGCAGAGAGGCTCTTTGCATGTTTTTACTTCATTAGTCAAGCCAAGGTGTATGTATCCCCCCATGACTTCAGCTGGAAACAAACTCCATGGAGGTGAGCTTTGGCCAAATATTTTGGAAAATGTGGTGGTATTCTGGAAATACGATTGCTCAGTTAGATTTGTTTTGGCCATCATCCTGGCATGTGAACTTTCATTTTTATTTGCTTGGTGTTAGTGTCAATCATATATTTTTCTGAGTCCAGACTGTCTTTTGGCAAGGACACCTCCTAATTCTTTGATGCCAAAAAACTTGTTATTGTGGCATGGTCAGCAGACTGAGTCCAAACTAAATCTGTTGGTACTTCTGGTATTAGTAGCAGCCTGAAAAACTCCCGTTGCTCCCCCAGCTTGGATGCCAGTTTGTCTCCCTTATCATGGCCAAACCAAGAAGCCATCTGCCTTCCTGTTTGTTCACATAACCTCTTGCCAGCACTGTCACTTTCCCCTTTGGGATGCTGCTAGTGCTTTGGGAGTAGCAATCCCATGGGAAAGCTTGGAAGCGCATGTTGCTGTGAGGGTGAGAGGGGTCCTGATGCAGACTTGCCTCTGTGCTGTACTAACCCGGTAATATGTTTGTTGGTCCTCCTTTTCCCTTCAGCCCTTATAAATGACATTGAGAGGTCTTGGAAGCATTGGTTGGGCAGCTTTTATAAGTGCTGAGTTGATGCTTGCACTCAGTGTAAGATTTTATTAAAAATAAACTTGTTTTGGAACACAATGCTTCTTTCTGTTTTCTGAAAATGTAAAAATACCTTTAAAACTGCCTTTAAGTTGAGGGAATTCATCAGTTTGGCAGCTGCTTATGTTGCTTTCTTTTTATTATGCCCTTTCTTTTGGAGAAGCCTTAATCCCTACATCAGGCATGTTTGGTAAGGCAGAGCCAAGAATGAATGTAGCTCTGGTTTGATAGGATGGACTAAGCTTTTCTGGCGCTGAATAAAATTTGCACTTAAGTAACACAAACTCTTTGGTGAAGAATATGAAAATTGATATTGTTGCAGTTAGAATGGATTTAGTGCTGAATATTACAGCTTGTTCACATTCCTGTTCCTTGCATCTAGTGAAATATGGGGTCGGCTACTAGTTGATTACTTTGGGACCACGGCGGATGTTGGCAGGAAGACCGAGCGTGTTACGTGTTGGGTGAACAGTGTGCACTGAACTGACCTCGGCACACTCCAAGCCTTGCCCCACGTGAGCAGCCCGACGTACGATGTCACTGATGTCAGAGACTGTGTGCTGCCCTGCCATGAGATGTGTCATTGGTGCTCCTCAGAATTAGTGGCCATTCACCTTTCAGGTGAATTCACCTGAAAGGCAGTGCTGATCCCCAAGATGAAGGGAAGAGCTATAATCTGTGGCTCGGTTTTGCTTTCACATGGTTTGCACATGCAGTAAGGAACTTGCTAGAGATGGATCTGGCAGCCTTGTAATGCTGTGTGGCAGATTTTGACTACTGAATTTTTGGTTTTGGTGTGTTAGATCTGGCACTTGCTAAACAAAAGTGAACCTAGAACGAATTCTATTTGACTTGATTTTGAATTAAGAGAATGTAAATTGAATTCTTCTTTAGCTTCTGCAGCAGCCACCTCCAGAAGAAACACTAGGTGCTGTTACTGACCTTCATTCAAAGATGAGAAGGGAAAGGTTGTTATTTAATGAATAACTGTGGTCTCCTGATACCCCTTGCTGAAGGTGGGACAGTTACAATTTTTTACAGTATTCAGGCCCCTCCAGGGCTTTGGGATAATTTTCTTTCTCTGATGTGCTATAAATGATGCTGATCCACCTTCCTGCCCCACCTCACTTGCCTGGCTGATGGGAGATACTGTGCAAACATACCTTTTAGCAGCTCTCCTGTATTTCAGGTGTTTTACTCATTCTTCACTTTAAAGAGAGCCTCTGCCACCACGTGCCCCCGTGTAGGCAGCACTCTGGCATTTCTAGCACTGAGCCCCTGGCAGAGTTTGGAACTCGAGTTTGATAGGGAAGCTGCCAATGCACATGGCTGCTGTAGCTGAAAGCTGGATGCTGCCCTGTACAGGAGGACGCTTGCCTCTACCTCTCTCTTATTAAATGACATGCAATTCTATAGATAATCTGATTTTGCTGTGGGTTCTTTAGGTTTGTTTGTTGGTTTTGCTTTTGCTTTTGTCTCTTTCTTTTCCTCAGCTACTTATTTTTCTGTCTTTTTCTCACTGAAATCCTGACCTGCTACCAAACCTTTAACAGCCTATTGTAGCACTCACCCAGATAAATTCTTTTGGGACAGACTTAGCTTTGGAGCAAGAAGGTCACACAGGCCTTGGTGCTTGGGGGAGAATAAACACTGCTGAAATGACCTCTCTTTCAATAGAAGGCTTAGCACAACAGCAAACTTGACTACTTTCAGTTTATAATGTGCAGTACTGGAGATGATGAGCATGTTTTTAATTTTTTAAGCTCCTCTTTGAGGCCCAGGGATGACACTTGCTATCTTTCTCTCCAGACAATGTGACATTTTGATAAATGACTTCTGTATTGTCAACCTGATGCAATATCGTTCTTCTAAAAATGTTTTAAATGGCAAAGCTTTTTATAGTTCTGCAGCTGCCAAACAAAAAACTAAGGCAGGAACTGGGCAGACTATGGTTCTGACAAAGAAAATAAGGCTAACGCTAAAGTTTTCTGCAAATCAACATTTTCTACTTGGCGGCTCTCTGTTGGACATGTAACGTTTTTCAACCCGTGGACCCATAGAATTGAAACAGATTTTCAGTAAATTTCTCTGTTGTATTTATAAAAAGAAAAGACTCCACACCGTAGAGAATTCTGTTCTGTATGTCTAGCTTAAAATGTGGTAATTCTATTTTATAGGTCCATACGGATTAGCTGTGTTCAGCCTCATAAAACATGTAGTTCAGACTTCATTGTGTTTCTAAATATTGGAAAAAATAGCTTATTTCAAAAACAACAGTGCTATGTTCTCCTGGACAAGATGTCTTGAACATTTGGGCTTGTCACTTTGCCTAGTGGTTAAATTCATTATGGAAACTATTAAATTCAGTTTAATCTTCATTTGAATGGTTTGATGTAAAACCTGCACATGATTTCAGCTATAATTATTTGCATTATTTGTGATTATTATAAATGAGTGAATTGATTAAAGCACCAAATCCTGATATTTTTGGAAGTGTCCAGACTATTAAGGGTTTCTGTTGTCAAGATGGCCTAAGCAGGTAAGCAGGGTAGAGGCTGGAGTGAGAGATAATCTGTTTTATTGTGCCTAATGATTAGAGGTGGGGGGGAAAGGGGAGAAGTAAGTCCAGAGATTTTTGTGTTCATAGCCCTTCTTCTAGCAACTCACTTTTTCTTATCCCCAGCCAGGTTACTTGGTCCAATGAACAAAAAAAGAAAAATCCAACAGAAAAAAACTCAAACAACCCCCCCACCACCCAAGCCCCAAACTTCTCCCTTTTAGCCATTTCCCACCTCACAGAGAATTTGATGTCTTCATGTTGTCATTTGTGCCTGTAGCTAATTTCTGTGATAAAACAACTGCTTCTGTAAATCAGGTTCCTTGATCATAATTACGGGAGGGTCAAGATCCTTCTTTCCCTCAATTCTGTATGAAGGGTTCTAGATCTAGAGAAATGAGAAAAGTAACAAAAATTGTTAGCTGAAGTTAAATCTGACTACTGGGGAAGAAAAAAAAAAAATCTAAAAATTGTATCTCCCATTGTTCTGGATTTTATTTTTTTATGACAGAGCCTCTTTAAAATCTAGCGGGGAAAAAAATCAACCTGCTGCAAGAGAAAGTAATTTGCAGTAGTGGAGTGTGTATGAAGTCTGAATTCCAGCAGACACTACTCTTTTAGGGAGAAGTGTTACACAAGTGTGAAAGATACTTGTAACTAGAACTTAGCAGTTTAGGTATTTTCTGGGTGAGAGACACCAGTTGTCCAAAGAACTTGCAGTGATGAGGATATTGGGAAGAAGAATTGAAAACTTATCTTTTCCCCTAGTGACTGACAGATCCAGTGGCTTGATGTGTGAAAGCCATGAAAAGCAATCATAGATGTGACCGTGTGCTCCAGGTTGGCAGCTCTACAGAAAACTTTCCAAGTGAAATTCACTGCTGGTCTTAATGCAGAGAGGTTTGTTCGGCAGTTTCTGCTACTTTATACTCATTGGTGAGTTGGCTGCCATTGGTGGCTCACGAGCTTGTGAATTACATTCAAACACAGAAATAGCTGTTCAAAGGTAAAGGTAAAATAAAAGAATTTTTTGTCTCAAGTGTGAGGATTTTCAGTGCACATAGCACTGTGACTTGGTGCTCGTTGCACACATGCAGCAGATTCCTCTTAGGTTTGGTAACTTGCCCGGGTTGCGATGTGCGGCAGTATTTATTCGAAGGAGATGTGGAACATGCCTTTCACTCCATGAATGCTGATGCCAGCAGCTTTTCCTGGCTTGTGTCTAGGGGGAAAGAATGCTTGCAACAGCAGAGCCCTGCCTGAGCATTGCTCTTTGGTTTCTAAGGGGCAGTGTAGGCTTGAGTCATTGGGAGGGTTTCTGTTAACTTCAGTCAGCTTTACATTGAGCCTTTTTTGAACTTAGGAATAAGCAGCTGCACCATTCAAGATACAAGGTCATTTTCATTACAGACTGTTAAGGTTAAAGGTAGTAGAGTGTCAAATTTCATCATCTTGCTCTGTTAATAAATAGTAATTAAAATAAAAGCATATGTAAAAAATTGTGCTTACTGATTCTTTAAGCCAAAGTCTCAAAGCAAAAGTGGAATTTACCGATAATATCAATTTCTACTGATAGAGAATCCCATGTAGGCTCCAGCTACTCCCATAGTTGTGTGTCCTAGAAATAAAAAGTGCATGTTAGTATTCTTTGCTTTAGTGATGTCTATCTAAACTCATTCATCTTCCATAAGAGTTTTGGAGTGACCGGCTCAGTGATGCCTTTCCAAAGCCAGAAGCTGTCCTCTGGTGTGTAGGCAAGAAGAGTTGGACTTCTTCACAAAAGAGCTGCTGGATGAAAAATGAGGGCACTAAGTAAGATGCCTCAGAGTGCTTGAAGCTGCCCTCCAGAGTTCTTGTAAATTAATAAAATTTACAAAAGTGCCTTTGAACTGTGACCTTCCAAATGTCCACTGGTCAGAGGTAATGGGGTGGGTTTATGAAAGCAGAATGAAAGCATGATTCATGCTTGCTGAAACTGGGCCACAAGTAATTGTTTTGTATTTAGCATGCTAACTGTATTTGAAGTTATAAGATAACAAAGTAATTTCTCATATAAATAGAAAGGAAGTGATGGGAAAGCGCTGGAAAGCAGCAGCGAGACTCTGGCTGCTGCTGTAAACTGGATTTAGTGTTGGCCACTCTTAAAAAGCTCGTTGCATTTTAAAGATAAGCTTTAATGGAATTGGCAGTGACAGTGCAACTGTAACTAGATCTTGTTGTTTTGTACAAGTGCCTTTCAGGTTTCTCTGCAAGGTCGAATGTCCTATTGACTGGCAGCTGGATTGTTTTCCTTGTAGGAATGTAACTGGTATTTGATAGAGTTGCAAAATGAGTTTCCCACTGAAGCCAAATATAAGTATATGAGAGTCCAGCAGTTTCACTTCCTGCAAAGCTGGAAACCCTTGTAGCATTTATTAGGATTTCCTGCAGGGAAAGAGGGATATTAATCTTGTTTGACTTACAGAATCATAATATTTGTGCTGCAATTTGTAACACAGAGCAAGAAGTTTTCAATTAGTATTTCCTGAGAAACAGCAAATTCAGTAAAGTAGATGCTTTTAACTTTTTGGGGTTTGTTTTTTTGTCAGAGAATAACTATAACATCTCACAGGACCTCAAATGTGTCACAGTGTTGGAGCAGGGAAGAGCAGTGGTGAACGTGGCTGCAGCTCTGCTAGGACACAGTGAGCAGCTGGAACAGTTCTCAAGTGTTGCTCAGTGTCTGATTGGCACTGTCATAATGGACTCTCTGGGAGTGCTGTATCAAGTGTGCTTTTAGGAGGTATAAACGCGATGATAAAAGAGTCACCTGGTCGCTTCATCGCTGGTTTTAATTTTCTTAGTGTTGGAAAATTTTTCTCAAACTCTGAGCTGATTGCGGTGAATGCTGATTTGGGGCACAAAACAAATTGGCTTGAAGTGTGAGCCTCTTTCCTTTCAGATTTGTAGTAATTTTGTACTGTGGAAAGCACTTTATGTCTCTTGAAAAGAGGCTTCAGCCTTTACTTTGGGGAAGCACTGCATTTTCCCATCCAGGCAGAAGAATGCTGCTAGGAGAGGTGAGGCTGAGGGCTTGGGCTGAGGAGCTGCAAGTGTGTGAGAGTTTCCAGATCTGTGGTGGGCATGGTGTCTAGACCGTCTGGACAAACTTTGTGCATTGTAGATATTCCTCATCTCCATTCTGGGTGCGATGGGCCATATATCTGGGGTTTCTAGGCATCCAGCACCTCCTTTGTGTATAGTCTCTGCATATGCAGAGGCTGATCGTATTTGGGATTCACTGGATTTACTGTCCACTTGCAGACCAATTCATCGTGTGAGACTGAAGCTCTGAGCTGGCTTCTGGACTTTCAGAAATCTTGGGGCAATAGCCAAAATCCTTATATTTTCCCCAATAAAAAATTTAGGTAGAAACAGAGGGAATGCCTAGAGATACTTGTACAGGAGAGAATAGATCTCAGAGGTCATTCTTTAGGAAGAGCATCTCTATTAATGTTTGTTAATTCACCTAACAAATGAGAGGTGAAGAGAAAGTACAGTAGAAGTTGTGCTTACTGCTCTGCAAATTAAGAAACATCTTAATTAGCTAGAATGTGTCATTTATGTAGGATTTTCTTCAACTTGAGCATAAAATGGAGTCACAGGTTACTTTTTCAGTCCAGTGAGGCTGTGGTTAGACACATAATCCCCAGCTATGGCTTCCAGATTTTGGAAAAAAAAAAAAAAAAAAGAAAAAAAAAAAAAAAAAAAAAAAAAAAAAAGCGCTATTGAATTTGAACATCAAGACTTAAAACCCAAAATCAAACAAACAAAAAAAACCCAACCACAATGTGACTGAGAGAAATATTTGCGGCTTATTTCTTATTCCTAATTCTTGGGACTTTCAAGGCATGTATTATTCACTTTCTGCTTTTCACTAATGAGATTTATTCAGGCTACTGGAGTCCTAACTCACTTTTGAACTCTATCACATTTCTTATCAGTTATGGAGGACAGTTTCTGAATCACTGATGTGCATTCAAGAAAGGATCTTGCAGTCATGGGCATCATGTTGTCATAATTTACATTTAGCTTTGGAGTACTTCAGTGGGGAGCTGAATTTAGCTTGCCCAAGGTAATATGGGACATTTGTAGGCGAACATGAGTTCAGCCAGCAAACCTGTTTGCTCAGTTTTCTTCTTGTAGCATCTATTATCTGTACCAAAAATGATTTCCACCACAACCTGTTAGAAACACGCATGACATATCAACTGCTCTATCCCATACATGCCATCAAATATGCATTGTTGTATAAAATGAAAAACATGTTGTGAAATGTTTCCCAAAAGCTGTGCACAAAGGAAGTGAGTGCTAATACACAGCTGTTATAGGTGGTAGTTTTAATTCTGTGTACCAGAGCTCACTTTTTTTTTTTTTTCTTTTTTATTTAATCACTTAAAATTTCTGGCTTTATTTCATTACAGTTCAGAACTTTGAATCACAGTGTCTGTAAGTTACAGATGCCAATACCTGTGAACTTGAAGTTATTACCTTGTCTGCATAATTAAAATAGTAATACAAAGAGAGAACTAAAACAGACTGAATACTTAATTTAAAGCTAGTGGGCCAGAGAGTGGGCCAGTGAGTGTGATCTGTGGTCCCCCTGTGACTGCTGCTCATGTATCTGATGAGACAGATGTAACAACCAGTGATTTCTAAGAAATCAAGAGATTATTGGCCTAGCTTTCCTCTCATTTTATTTAATGACACCTTCCAGCAAATGTCTAGGACTAGATCCAAAGCAGATTGAATTTTATGGGAAGAAAATGAGTATTTACAGGCCTTTTCAGTGAAATTATAATCTTACTGGCTTCATATTGTTTGAGAAAGTGCTTTGCTGAACTAGGGCATAGGTTTTTGATTTAGTATCCCACTGCTGTAAGACTCTGGGTGTCTTCTGGCTAACGCCTATTTGAGGAGTGGATTTATAGGAGCACTGCTGGCTTGTAAACAAATTGTGATGCACTTTGCTCTGCATTCAGAGGGAGGAGATGCAAAACTGCAAGACAATAATCTGTCTGCATTTTTGAGTACCAGGCAGAAGAAAATCAACTGCAAAAATGAAATGAGCTTGCAGGATGAACTTCAGACAGCTTATGATGTCTTCAGTTGGCATTTGTTATATTAAATAAATGAGAAGTAAAACACAGTCACTTTTGAAAGCATATATCTGCCTTCAGCTGATGTTACATGGCATTTTTTCACGGAATCACTTTCTTTCTTAATTTGAAAAAGAAACAGCGGAAGTGTAGTGGGTGCATGGAGGAGGAAACCCTGAAGAGGTATGACAGAGCCTTATAGTGGGTTTAGATCCTGGATTCTCTAATGCTAGTGTAGGAGTTTCACCTGTCTTCCCCATGTGCTATGCAGTAACTGAGCAGTAAGATTAAAGTATGATTGATAAAATACACTCATTAAAGGTGTTTGGAGCCAGGGTCTGCCTCCAAGCCAAGGAGAGCAAACCTTTCTAAACCATTCTCCCCAAATAGTTAGACATTAAATTTTGGTTCACTTTGTCTCGGTGTGAAAGAACATACTCTGAAACATTTGCTGGTTTTGTTCAGAAATCTCATGTCCCAGCTCTCTTGTTCCTAGGTTTGGAAAGTCAGGGAAAGCAAAGCATAGTGTAGCAGTAACAAAGATCATAGTGAGGATTGCCTGTAAAGTATGATAAAAGGAATAAAAGACATAGTCATGGCAAACTCAGGCCCTCTTCTATGTACCAGGCCATACTTTGCAAGCCAAAACTCGATGTATTTCTTGAAAAGAAAACTGATCAGCAACATCGTGTAAATGTTTGGGGTTTGATCCTACAGATCCTTAGATACAGTTGGTTACAGTCAGGAAATGGAATCTTATCTCCTTGATCCACGTCGAAAGAATTATACCAGGTTGTAGGTTCAGGATTATGCACAGATTCTGAGATCTGACTAGAAAATTCAGTGGTTAAAAGATTGGTGAATAATATGAATGTGGATGCCTAGGTCTGTGAAAACAATACTCCAAGGCATAAATTTTCAGTAAGGACAAAAATAAACCCAGAACATTTGCCTCTTGCTGAGTCTTAACAATGTTGTTCCAACATAAACAGAGCTTAGAAGTTGTTGGCTTTTAGGAAAAACAATTTTTTTTCCTTTTTTTTTTTTTTTTTGGTTATTTTTTTTTTTTTTTTTTTTAATATCTCTGAGTTATTCAGGTTACCTCAAGCTCTGCAGAATTGCTTTGTCTGGAGAGCAAAAGGCTTGTAGAAGCATCAGGGCAGCTTTTATGCAGACTGAGGTCAGCATAATGTAATAGAAATTCTGTATATTTGAATGAATAAAGTGACTTTAAAATGTGCAACTGCGGGGGCATCACTTTGCATTTAACATAACATTCCAGTCATCAGTAAGATTGTCATCAATACAAAATACTCCCAACAGTATAAGATTTGAACAACTTAAATATAGTGTGGATGTTTATCAAAGTAGAATTGTACCTTAAATTTGTCTGAAACTGCCCTTTTTTCCCCCCATAAGCAATCACATGCATATGCTTAGAACATGGATTTTGGCAGAATCTGGCCTCTTTATTGTGAAGTTCAGAACCTCAGTGAAGTTCTGATTCACTCCCGCTATACCCTGAAATTCTCTTTCGGCTGTCCTCCAGGCAGAGGCATTGCAACTGCCATCTGCAATGCATCAGGATCTACATCACACTAAAACCACACTGACCTCTCAGCATATGGTGACTTATTAAGAATGTTCAAAGGCATATCCTTATCTTATGTCAAACAGGGAAATTAAGAGACTGAATGTGTTTTGCCGTATAACCAATTTGTCAGGTGAACATCAGCAGTTTGTTTGTTCTGTGGTCTACAAATGATGTTTTTACCTATTTTGTGTTAATCCATATTTTGTATTTTACAACTAAAAACATTCCTCTGAAGCAGTAACAGCTTTGAATATTATCTTCTAGACATATTTGCGAAAGCTGTCTCTTTTAGAGCTCTTATTTTATTAATATTGGATGTAGATTGTGAATAGAAATGCTTTGGAGATGGCAGGCATAACTTCAAATCTGAAGCTGCATTCTGTGGAGAATCTGTAACACTTTTGAGAAAAGTGTGAAATATTTCATGTATTAATACAACCTTATTTTGGATATGACATGTCAGAAAACAATTTTAATGTAACTGACGAGATTTTATGATCAGGAGTATGAGATAAGGAGATGAGAAACAAAATCTCTGCCCTATAATAAAAGCAAGACCAATAACAAAAGTGATTTGATGTTTTGCCTGTGTCTGTACAGTATTTGGGCTAGTTTGGAGGAGCCCAGATCCCGGTTCTGTTTGTCCATTTGTCTTGATAATCAAAACAGCTTAGCTTCATCTTGTTCATGAAACTGAAACTCTGGTGCAAACCTCTTAGAAGTATATGTGGTCCTATCTGTTGGCATCAGTTCAGTGAAAAATGCAGGGGAGAGGGCGTATCGAGCCTCCCTGTGTGTGATCTGCTGTCCCACAGGAGATAGGCATATGCTTGAGTGTACTGTAAAGCACAGACTGTACTTGAGACCTGTTCTTAGTTGTAGCAGCCTGATCATCCTGGTAGTGTCCCATGGAGGGTTTTTGAGGGTGAACAGGATGGGCAAGCAGTGAAACAGACCTTGAGCCTGGCATTTTGAAAGACGCAGTAGAAGTAGGTGGTGCTCCTGTTTCTGAAATCTTGTATAACATATATTTGTTTCCAGCTAGTTTACTTTTCTGTGTCTTTAAGCAAAAATAATCCTCACAAAATGACTAAAACAAAATCCTGCTCCTGTACAGTGGGAAGGGAAGGGGAGGGAGTGAACTCTGCATAATGCAGTTTATAGGTATAAAGTACCATATAGCTGCAGCACAATGCACTTTGCCTCCTCATTCTGTCGGTAGCTTTCTGAGCTTGCAGCACATTAGCACAGAGGTAGTTATCTTGTGCCACTCTGAAATCAAGGAGATGATAAATTTTTTTAACTTTATCAATGTCTCAGGAAAGCAAAGATTAAATGGATACATATGCCTCTCTTGCCTTTGAGGACGTAAACATGTGGTGAGAATTTACAGTCAAGTTTAAGGTTTTCAAGATTTTATCTTTTTCTGGAGGCATGATCAGCTACCACGGGAAGAATAGAGAAACCATTTTTTCAACTTGGACGCTTTTTGCTACAAAAAAATTCATTTACTGGATGTAAGCATATTTGCCCACAGTTTATGTAAGCATAACTGCCCACAGTTTATTTAGCCACATGATACATTCTAGAAAGATTTCAGGAAAACATCTGATTTAAAATTGAAATTAAGACTTCACTTAGAAATGCCTCTTTGTCTTCACTTGCTTTTCTTTGATTTCTTAAGATTTCCCTTAGAAATACCTCTTTGTCTTCACTTTTTGCTTCATCAGACATCAGGTTTTGGTGATACCATGGCGCTGAAAGAGGTGTACTATTTTAAAGGGCAGGTATTGCAGATAAACTCTTGGGCAAATGGTGGCATAAGCTTTTTGAAAGTGATTGGAGGTTTTTGTGCGTGTAATATCCAGAAAGGTTGTGGCTTCACCTGTACAATCAAAATCAAACGTGATGTATTATCCTTCTCAACACAGAGTAATCTGATAGCTCTCAACAGTATTATGATCAGTAGCAGACTTTTTTGGACTGCTAATTGATCAGGACATCCTGATGCTCATTTAAAACCACTTTGGGCTATTTTGCCATGTGGACTAGTTTCAATGACATAATTAAATGTTTGCATTTATAGTCTGATTACAATTTCATAATGCAGGCTTTATAGCTCAAGTTCATCCCTGTCTCAGGGGAACATGTCAGTCAACACTTTCTGTGAATGGGTCTGCTTTCAGTTTTGTGTTGTACTAGATTCCTGCTGATGTAAAAACTCCAGAAACCCCAAATGACACACATCAGATGGAGGCAGTATCTGGTACTGAGAAATGAAGCATAAGCAAGCAAAGCCACCAGCAGGGTCTGCATGCACACTCCTAGAGCCTCAACCTTTGTAACAGTGAGTCTTTATAACTGGGTCAGCTCTGGGACCCATCGTACCTCCCCAATGGCCAGCCCAGGAATCACTGGTCCTGTAAATAGGACTGACTGCTGCAGAGGTTTTGCATCTACTGCTCTGGGGAATATCATGGATTCGCAGGTAAAATGCGGTGTTGGTAATGACAGCTTTCAATAGACATGTATTTAATTATACTCATACACTTGTTTTGAATATAATTTATTATGCTAGTGCAATTCTACTTTAGATATATTAACAGTAGTGCAATATAGTTTTGGTTACCAGTTTTCTTTAAATCTCAAAATACAAACTAAGGTTTACTGTCTTTCCTTTTTTTAGCCAGGGAGACTTCATTGATGATGTTGTTTAATTTGAGGGGTGGGTGTTGTGTTAATTTGGTTTGGTTTGTTCAGTTTCTTTTTCTTTCCACATCTGTGATGACCCCAGGTTTTCATTTCTTTTGTTTAATTTTTTCTACTTAGAGACATGGGTCCTCATGAGAAGAACTTCTGGATAGAAGTAGAATTTCTTTTTGAAGCAGAATCTAATTCTATTTCTAATTCTAGGCTTAAAGTACAAAATATGCAAAGCACTTCACATTGCCTTACTGTTCTTGATGATGTAACTCTGTTGTGATATTCTTTCTGTTAATTTGCTTTGGAATAACGTATGAAAATTATGAATTTTGTGTGTGAATGTGGCATCATTTTTCTTTAAAAGCACTTACAAAGTTGTGGCTAAAAGCCTGGGCTATGGAAAAGGACACTGACACCTTAGAGTGACATTGTAGCTCTGCTTGCCCAGACCTCTCTGCTGCATCTTTTCAGTGTGAATCCAGTGTGGTCTGTATGACAGCTGCTTGTGGATTTTTCTGCTCATACACAGCAGAGTCAAAGACCTTTTGTGCAGCAAACAGGGATTTTCCACCCACATTTTTAAGCAATTCTTTGAAAATTGTATTTCCTGTGGGCTTCCTCAGTGTTGGTGAATCATGAGGCATTAAACCCACAAATTATAGCTTGGTTAAGTGGTCTAGAGTAAGCAAAAATTTCCAGTATTTGAAGAAGAATTTGTGACCCTGAAAGCTTGTCAGTTACTTTTTTATCCATGACAGCATTGCATCGCCAAACTAAATGCCAATGATAGACATATTCCAGAGGCTCATAATTCTGAGACCGAGAATGGCAGTGCTTATGGTAGTGCAGAATGGTTAATGCATTTACCTGGCATTTTTAATTGGAAAGCTTTTCATTCCCCCAGGGTGGTACTTCTCTTTTGGACTAATTTTTCATTATGATAATTAGTATGAAAGCTGAGAAAGCAATTGCAGATCATTTTACCTAGGAGAATTGATCTCTTTAGTTTTCAAAATTTTTTATTGAAAACATTCGGTTCTCTAATAATGTCTTTTAAACCTTGGGTTCTTAATTGATTTGCCCTAAGAGTTCATGGTATCTTGCTTGCTGCTTCTCACCTAAATTGGGTAGCTGTTTTAGAGAGGAATGAAGAACTAGACCCCATTTATAAGGTCTGTTTTCTGGAACAGGGTTGCTTAAAGCCTCACAGCTTCTGGTGATTGCCAGTACTCTTGGGGTTTTTTGGCCATTGGAGGAAATGCTCTCTTACCTGCAACACCTGTAAAATTGGTGGGATTGGAAGGCACATATAAAAGGCTTCTCACGGAGATACCTGTGCGGGAGAGGTTCCAAATGCAAGGCAAGTAGTCTGATGGACCTCTGAAAAGTAGTACTTCATCAACCCCAAAGTAAGTGATGACTTGTGTTTCAAATACTGGTTCATCATCCTTCCAAAAACTATGCCTGTCAAGGGATGAATGGTGTTCAGTAGTTAGGTAACGGGTGTTCTGGAGTTAAAGAGCCACAGCCAAAGGGAGCTTCAAAATTTGTGTCTATTGTGCTCCACAACTGATCTTTCTTCAGTGGTTTAGACTTGTTGCTTCATGCTTTATGTGGACAGAGACTCTTGCTCACCTTACTACAGCAGCAATCAGCTTAAGCAAGACTAAACAGTCAAATTGGACCATCAGAGACTAAAAGACCTTGAAACACTGCAGCAATTATCTTCAGGGCCTTGTGGCACACATTCTGCCCAAAAGCCAGTGTCCATGCCTTGAACAAGAGGCTTTACCACCATAGCAGTTCACAGACCCTCAAAGTACCCTCCTGACTGTTATGGTACAAACCCTTCTATGTAGGTGTTTGACTTTTGAAAGGATCTGCTGCATCTCTGAGCCCTGAAGGGGTTCTCCTTGTTTGTAGAGTGTTGTCAAGTTTCCTTTCTACAAGTGTGTGTTTCTGTATAAAACATTAATGGGGGTGTTTTTTGCAGGCAGGTCTTGTTTTCATTAAATATGAAGAAAAGCCTGCTGTTGTGCTGAGCAAGACTCAGTTCTGAAGCGCTGTCAGGTGTTAGTGTGATATTTCAAACAGATCTGGCACAGGGATGGGACCTTGCTGAATGGCATATGCTTTCTCTGTGCCATTTTTCAGCACTTCAGAAAAGCATTCAGATTTTAAGTATATTTAGTGTTTTTCAAGCAGCACTACATCTTAGTTTCTGACTTCACAAACTTGCGAGACATGGTTTTTGTACTGACTGCTTATCAGTCTGCATAAATCCTCCAAGTACTGCCAGCTGGGTACATGTAAACATGTTAGTAGTAGGGAGCATGTGATGGGGTTTATGCTGTTGTTCCAAAGGATGATTGTGCCTTGCTAATCTTTCCAGTGACAGATCACAGTCAGCTTCTTTTCTGTGAAGACCTTTCACAGCCAGGGAGCTGCCCCACAAGCAGAAGTTTGAGAAACACCTTGATGTGTACATACAGGAAGAAAACCACATATATATAGTTGCTTTTTAATCTTGCTCTTTATAGAGTAAAATTTCCTTCTTGACCCTTGCATTAACAGTGGTGTTACATCCAAAGGTTTTCAAATTGCAAAACACTTGAATTTTTTCCCTTACATCCTATTCATCTAAAGCTGTTCATGTCTGTTTCACTCTGTCTGGGTTGCTATTTGTGTAGCACCACCTATACCTGGTTTAGGTTTATTTCAGCATTTATGCCTGGCAGTTGTGGCTGTAACTACATGGACGTCGATTGCAGAAGTCAGTGTATATCAGTGTATATCAGTGTAGGGCTTTTTGGCCAATAACATGCTGGATGATGCTTGGCTCTGTCAGAAGAGTTTGGCTGGTCAAGCTGACTCAATTCTGTTCTCCCTCCACCCACCCTCTGATTTGTTTTCCCCTGTTCCACAGTTTGGAAAGGAAAAATATAAAAGTGAAGAAATCACAGCGGTTCCACTACTTCATTCCCAGTTCTCTGTCTTTAGGAAACCCAGTTCAGCCATGAATCATAACTACCCCAGTGTGACGTTTACTGTTCAGAAAGTGCAATTTTGTGTTGGTGTTAATAATTGGTTCCACAATGCCAGCTACTCAAGTCATTCCTAATGTTGTTTTCAGTACTTTATAAACTATTAGAATATACTTTTGCCTTTTTAAGGGATCTTATTACAAGACACTGCTGGGTCGTTGCAGAATTTTGGGTTCTGCCTGAACTGTGTGGTAAGATCCCCTGGCACAAGCCTTGGCTCTGCAATGGATTGGGCTTGGAGCATCAGTGCTAAGGATGTGTGGAGAACCCCACAGCAAGAAATAGTATGAAAAAAAACACGAGCAACTTGAACTAATGTGGGGGCTTCTTGTATTCCGCCAAGCAAGCGTCTGTACATAACCTCTATTTCCTGGATTTCAGGTAGATTAATAATTTCAGTCTTTGGATATGTCTATTTGGCTTTAATTAGACCAAACTGTTTATGCCAGTGTCCTGTTCTTAGAGTGGCCACCAGCAGATGCCAAGGGAAAAATAGGGGAAGGCAAGCAAGCAGCAACAGTGTTTCCTGCCACCAGCAATATCTGTCTCAGGGACCTACAAACTTAAATAATTCCATTTAATAGCCATTATTTTTTTTTTCTCTCCTCCTTGTTAAATGCTTTTAAACTCCATATTCAAACAAGTAACATCCAAGGTAATGAGTTGATTCTGATGACTGAGAGTTGTATAAAGAAATATTTCATTTGTTTTGAACGTGCAGTTTGGTAGAATTGTTTGATGTCCTCTTGCCCTTTTCTTAGAAGAGACTGGGAATAATCACAGATTTCTTTGTCCCTCCAGGAGAAATACGATTTCCAGCAACTTTTCAGGAGACACATCTAGAGAATCTCAGAGCCTGAGGTGCTGATGGAATGAAGGCATTACTAATAAAGGCCTTGAGGTGGTGGAATGAAGGCTCTGAAGTAGGACAACATGTACTAGTCTAATTCAGTTTCTCAGTCTTGGAGACAGCTGCTGGTGCTAACTAAATAGAGTGGATCTCTCTTCTTTACTTTCAAGTTTTCTGGTTAATATAGTACATTATTAATGCTCAGATGTTTATGACCTCCTCAATCTCAACACTGGGGTTTTTTTGCCAGTGTGTGCAGGGAAGGGAATAATACTGAGAGTCAGGAAGTGTGAGTTCCATTTGAAGCAGATTTGTTTTGAGTCTCACCAAGGTTAAAAAATAACAAACAACAAATAATAATAAACACCACAAAAGATTATTGCCAAAAATTAGCACATCTCTTTAAAAGTAATTGGTTCTCAGCCAGCTGCTCAAATTCTCATGGTAAATGAGTGAATAATTCAAAAATAAGATGAAGACTTGAGTTTTACAAGCCCTAGTGTGTTGGAGTAGAGCTACAAAATGAATTTGAAGTGTGCATTTATAGAAAGTAATGTTTCTCATTTCATAAGGAAATAAGAATTCTAGAGCGATATCTAAAATACAGTTCTGAAATGAAAATTACCACCATAATCTGAAAATGTAACTTCAAGTGCAGCACATAAGCACATATTCTACAGCCTCAAAGCATATTTAATAAATTGATAGGATAGAATTCCAATACAAATTGCTCTGTGAAAGGCTAAACAGCACTGTGGTGGTAAAGCTCTAGAGGTAAGCCATAAGGGTCTTTACAACAGATTTTTTGCGTTGATTTTCTTTTGAAAACAAACCACTGTAAAATACACTTTTTCTTAAAGGAACAGCCCTTGCCCGTTTTATGTAATTATTTGCTCTGAAACATGGCTTTAATTTAAAATAAATACCTATGTTGGGCTTAAAATTTCCACACATTTCGAAGTCATCTGCTGCTCTGAGGGTTCACTATTAGCTTGTAAGAGAATGAATGCAAAACCAGCAGGTTCATCCTTGCAGCCTCAGTGGAATCGCCCTAGGGATGCCCTGTGGAGCTGTAGGAGCAGATCTCAAAACTCGTTTATGCTCTCAGTCCCATCTGCTTTATCTTACCAGGCATTCCTCTCATTCACTGAGAGGTTTCTTTGAGCTGTACTGAGGATCTCACACTGGGCTTCAGTTCTGCAGAGAATGTGAAAGAAAGTGAGTCTGAAACCTAGAACCAAGGAAAAAATTTGCTAATTGGAGAAATATGGAGGTGGAAAGCCCTGTGACTTTCTTCAAAATTGTGGGGAGTTTTTTGCCAGTATGGTGCTGGAGATGACACATGAGAATAACCTGAAGGGAGTCACGGCAGCTGTGGACTCAGCCTTCTGTACTGTCCTCAGAATGACTGTGAGCCCTTAGAGAGGCCTGGGAGGACCGGCATGGCCAGCAGTGCTCATCTCTCTGGAGAGGCGCAGCTCTGCTAAAGCATTCATCTCAGCTTTGGCTCTGAAATTCTTTCCTGACCACATCATTTGTAGCTTTGTCAACTTTTGTACCCCAGGTACATTAAGCAGCTCTCCTGGCATCTACTTCCAAGTTGCTACTGCAGGAAGCCCTGCGGGTCTGTGCTGTTTCATCTGTCCTGGCTATTTGTTCAGCAATGTGGTTGGGTTTTCTGTTTGGGGTGTTTTGCTTTTTTTTCTTTCAGACTGTTATTGGAGCCTGTGTTATGGTTGTCATAATTCACCTCACTTGCATCCAGGGAATTTGACCTGGAATTTTCATCAGGTCTCTGTTGATTTGTGGTAGAGTGCAGGGAACTGAGCTGTTTTGTCCTGAAGTCTAATTTGAAGTTGGGGATCAGCTGAAAATTATTAAACGGCTTTTCCAGTAGAGCTGATAGTGCTGGACAAGGGGTCAACCCAATGTCTTGTGAATAGGAACAAATAGAAATACAGAATATTTTGGGTTGGAAGGGATTTTTCAAGTTCATCTAGTCCACTCTCCCACCATGATTAGCATTGTTCAGAGCCCCATCCAGCCTGGCCTTGAATGTTTCCAGGGATGGGGCATCTGCCACCTCTCTGAGCAATCTGTTCCAGTTCCACTCTCATTGCAAAAAAATTCCTTCTTATAAGTAGCCTGAATTTACCCTCTTTTAGTAGAAAACCATTATCCCTTGTCCTGTCCCTACAGGCTCTACTAAAAGTTCTGTCCCCAAGGTTCTAAGATGAGAGCTTACTTTGGGATTTCATTTATTTGCTGTTAAAAGCCTTTTCCCTTACAAAAGTATCTTTCAAGGCTTTTGTTAGAAGTTTTCCAGCTTCTAATAAAAACAAAATATTAAAACTCTGTTGTTTTTAGTTTAGCCTTTTTAAAGAAGTTTTACTTTTTGTCACTAAGTACAATAAAAGCCTACCTACTGTTTTTTGTTCTTCCTCCTGTTACCATATTACAGGGGTTTTTATTTTAATAACTCAAACTTCAGAAGCTAGAATAAAGAAAAAGGAGTTTAAAATGTGGAAGGAGGAAAGAAATGAATTATTTTCTTTCAGAAAGACAGAACAGGAGAGGAGGAAATAAGATTTGAATAGCAAAAGCCAACCTCCTCCAAGGGTCCAACAGGCACTCAATAAACACAATCAAGTGAGTTTTTCATTAATTTGTCTGAGTAAAAATGAGGCAAAAGGGGAATATGCAAACAAAAACATTCTTAAAGTGAAAATATTCCTGTAATTATATTGTTCAGATCTGTACAGCATGTGTGGCCTGGGGTCTCACTGTGCTAATTAGGTTAATTCAAATAGTGAGAAACACTGTTCTGTTGTTCTCTGCCACATGAGAGAAGCAGGGAATGGGAGAAGAGCAATTAAAGATCAAGAGGCCTTTGGCTTTGGTTCCTTCAGGCAGATGAACAAGGATGCAGATGCTCTGTCAGTGACTGTCAGTGAAGAACTTCAGGAGGCTGAGACAGTCTGGCATGCCTGGTTCAGGTCGCCTTGCACAGCATGCCAGGTCTGGGCAACAAGAAATATTTTTCTTGTCTCTGTTCCTGGTAATTTTGTTTAAAACAAACAACCCACACTAAGAAACTTGGTTTACTGTGGGTATCCAAAGCATGTTAATTTTTCTACTGATTTAATCTCTTTTATTCTGAAAAGTTTCTAAATTCTAAATTTTCAGGTCAGTGCTGTGCTCCAGTCACACTATTCTCTTTGCTCTGTCAAACTCACCTGTTTTTTTGCAAACCCCTAAGAAGGCATGATCCTGAGCAAGCTGACTTACTCTGAGCAGGGCTAGGACTAGATCATCACTGGAGGTCCCTTTCTATCCAAATTCATCAGTAACTGTGTGACACTCATGTTCCTGAAGGAGATTGTACTTCAGTAAATTTTGTCCTTGGAGCTTTGCCTCCGCTGCTGACCTGGACAGCAAGAAGAGTAGCTCTGTCCTTGTGGTTGAAGGCAGGAGCTTAAAGGGTTGAAGATTTTAATTTCTAGCTATTAATTTCTAGATTTTAAAAACAAATGGGTTTGTTTCTTTTTATTTAGCTTGACATTAATTGATACTTTATTGCTGCCTAAGGGACACAAAATGTAGAGTTTTAATGTTCTGTAAAGATTATTTTTTAAGTGCGACCAAAATTAAACTACAACTTTTGGCAGAAGGTGTATTTTTTTTTTAATCTCTGCCAAGAGAATTGTTATTTCTCATTCCCTATTCCTCAGCATAGAGCTTTCAAAGTTAAAAAAAACCTGTGCACATCCATACAGCATCTCTGAAGCAGAGAAGAGCAAGGACACTGCTCTTGACAGATAGGTCTTCACAGATTACTTAAGTGCACTCTTGGAGGGCAAGAAGTACTTGGAGAACTTGTTTACGTGCACTAAAGTCTCTGGCTCATTTAAAACTTGAAGCCAGGGCTTGTTTTCCATGAGAAATATCTGTGCCGCTGCTCAAAATGAGAGCCCATGTGCTTGGTACAATGCTACAGGGATGTGGGAAAATAATTCTGAGAACAGCATCTGCTGCGTCTGTGTGAAAGCCAGGCAGACAGATAGCTGCTGCCCTCTCCTCTCTCACAGAGGAGAAAGAAAAACCTGTCAAAGGTTTATTTTGGAAATAAGAGAGACCAGAACAACTGTACTTCCAATGTTTTGATATCACCTGTGTGACTGAGTGTGTGTGAGTGTCACCTGACATCTGGAAGGACTTAATTGACCGTAAGGTGCAAGTCTGGACATCAATTTGTAGGACCTGAGATCAGTCAAAAAAAAAAAAAAAGAATCGGAATAGTTTAAAGATCACATTTGGTAGGAATTGTTAGGAATTCTGTGCAACCTGGGCTGAAATTTCATGTTCAATAAGAAGAGAATAACATAGATCCTTACTGTTGTCTCTTCTCCCAGAACCATGACTCTAACTGCGTACACAGAGATCGCAGGGGCAGAAAATATTCTTGTATGTGGAAAATCTGGTTACCACCATAGTTGTTGTCTCACATCTTGTCTGAGATCTGCCCAGAGGTGAAATGGGCAGACAGTCAGTGTTTGTTTCTTGCAGCAGCTAATCAAGGTGCACCAAAAAAACAAACAAAAAAACAAAACAAAAACAAAACAAAAACAAAAACAAAACAAAACAAAAAAAACCCCACCACCACCAACAAAAAACCAAAACAAACAAACAAACAAACAAAAAAAAAAAAAAAAACAAACCACCACCTCAACTTGACACTAAGGTGCTAGATCTGGCTGAAAATTTTGCATTTTAATTGCAGCTCATACCAGTGACTACAGTGTCCATTAGATTCACTGTGCATGCAGGATAAAACTAAACATCCACTGCAATTATGCTCAGCTCTGTAAGATTAAGTGTCTGTGTGTGAGAAGAAAATTGATAAAAGCACATTAAAAAGGGATTTTAAGAGAATTACACACTTTCACAAGGGTGAAGAAAAAAAAAAAGAAATGGTCAAAGATACAGGCTAAACAGAAAATAAATTAGGTTATGAAATGATGGGAGGACAGTTTTTAAAAAGCTAAAAAAACATATCCAAAGGATGAGAAGGAAAAGGATCCTAATCTCCGAAAGGAGATATAAAGATACAAAAATATAGAGCAAAAAGAAGGAGCAATTAGCTAAAGGACTCAAAAAAACAGTATTAATTCTTCCAACCCTCAAAAGCAAAAGCTGACCAGAGACTGTAGGATCACTTTAAGACCATAGTTTAAAACTGAGCAGCTGGACATGATGCAGAGAAGCCGAATTCATTATCTACGTTGTTACTCACTATTGAAGAAACAGCTGAGACAGACTGAGCATTTTGGGGTAAATTCATGAGAGAATGTGTCCAATATTGAGGCCACTGTGGAGGAAGTTATGGTGCAGTAGATAATAAAACATAATGGTGCTCACCTGAGAGTGTAAGGAAACTCGCACATGAAGTAGCTGTGTTGGTTGTAGTAAAATGTATCATTGCTTAAAACTTTCTCAGTATCTGAAGATCTCAAGATGGATGATGGATGTCCAGCTTCAAAGCATTGTGAGGGAATGTGGGGAGCTACAGGCCTGCAACATCAGCAAATTAGCAGAGACTAAAAAGGGATGGAATGAGTAGATGATTGAACAATCGAGTCTGCTGAGGAAAAATCCATAAGCTTCTTTAAGGACTATTGTAAACATCTTGTTTTGCATATCTCTGAGGGGATCAACAAAATACATAGATAACATGGTTTGATTGATACTATCTATATGGATTTTGATAAGTTTTTGA
Source organism: Hirundo rustica (assembly GCF_015227805.2). Taxonomy (NCBI): domain Eukaryota; kingdom Metazoa; phylum Chordata; class Aves; order Passeriformes; family Hirundinidae; genus Hirundo; species Hirundo rustica. Next base: position 35,391,507 of record NC_053451.1, on the reverse strand, counting down.
TGCAGCCCTTGCCAAAGACTTTCTAGGAGGTGAAGCAATTGTGATAGAAGAGGGGAGATCCTGGCATGATTATATCTGTAATTAAAAGAAAAGAAACAAAGGCTTGGGATGAATGAAGGGAGTTACCAGTGAAGTCCCAGAAGAATCTGTGTTGAGATCTGTTCTGCTCTTCTCATTCATAAATGCCCTGCAAAAAGGGATATCCTACCAAAGGTCACCAGAATGGCAGCAGGGTTTCAAGGAACTACTGACAGTATTTGGATTATTTGGGTTCCAAAATTGTGAGTGGCATGGAAAAGATGGACAAAGATGACTTTAGTTTTCCGAGCATATATGAAAATTAGGATATCATTTTCAGGAGCTGTCTCTTGAAAGAAAATCTCCAGGAGTTAAAACAGTGAACTGGAAATGTCACAAGTTCCACCTGCATTTCTTAGTGCGTTCTTTAACTTCTCAGGTCTAAAATTGAGACATTAATTTAATTTGATTGGTTTCAGTCTTTCCAGTTTCATTTCATTTCTGAAGTCCTGGCCATCTCCAGAAGTTATGTCTTCTCCTGGTATCTAAAAGTTGGAGACAAAGCGCTTCAGGATGAGACCCCCAAATTAGTCACAATACTCAAATTCCTGAGTATTGCTTGGGGGATTTATTGTAAGACACAAGTTGTACCAAAGCAAATGGGTCTAGAGAGACTTCACTTTTCTTGTTTCTGCTAAAAAACTGACCAATAATAACATAGTTCCTGTTAAGAAGACTGTGGCCACATTAGTCACTGCCAAAGTGGCCTGCTGCTTTGCTTCCAGAGCAGAGTGGCTCTGGGTTCATTTAGATTTGAATGTGAGGACAGTAAATTCCTGCTCTTTTGTGTAGGTGTATGATGCAGCCCCCAGATTGTTCATAGTCTTCTGAAGGACGCTGCCAGAATAAAAAGGAAAGAGGAAAGTGATTTTTGAGTTTGTCTGTTTTGGGGCGGGGGGGGGGGAAGGAAGCATTCACTGAGTAAGTAACAAAGATTAGCGGCAGCCAAAAATATTCCAGCGACTGCTTTTTCAGCTTTACTTGGGTACCTCTGCTGCATTGTAGATACTTGTTTTTCATGGATACACGAGAGTTAGATCAGCCAGGCCAAGCTTGGATCCAATATAAGCAGACGCAAAACTCTTATTGCCTGTGGTCCTGAGTCCTTATTTTCACTTAGCCTGATTTTACCCCATTGTTGTGTTATTAACATCAGTGGAGTTGCTCCAGGTATTACTGATAATTGCTATCAAAATCAGATTTTTAATGAGACCTAGGCTCACTATTTCAAGGGAAAACTATGCCCTTAAACTGTTGCCAGAAGGAGAGCAGCGCTCATTTCCAAACCAGACCAACTGCTGCTGCCATTTATTGGCTACGAGAGTTGTTGCAGAAGTATTGAGGTTTATGCTGATCAATAAAGGGTCTCCTGTAAGCCAAAGTATTAAAGCTGTTAACTTCTTCTCTATGGATCACTTAAAAGACTTCATTAAAGAGGAGTGGACATTAAATCACTGCCATGAACATAAAATCTTGAATTCACGTGCAATACAATTAAGGGTTTCAGGCATTCCAATAAGGATCAGCCCACGCTGATCCGAATCACTGAACAGGAAATGCTGCTAGGCAAGATTGTGAGCTTAACAATGTAATTTTAATTTATGCATAAAAGTGTTGATCTAGATAATGCAATAATTGCAAATGCTTGTGTTTGAAGTCCATGAAAATTGCTAAAAAATGAAATTTTGTAATCATGAGACTATGAAGGTTGGTCACATTGGGCAAAGAAATGTTTGTCTTGTCCCGGGGCAATGCATCTGTCATTAAGATACAAGTAAAGACTCTTGGGTGGACTTAAGTCTCTGAAGCACGTACCAGCTTTTAGACTCAATAACACACTACCATTGCACATGGGGTCACAGAAATGCATTTTTTTGCAAGGTACCCAAGTAATAATTTCAAAAACCAACCCAAAGTTATGAATGCCCAAACTATCTCTTTCATACTGTGTCCTTCAAATGGTTTATTTATTCCCAGGACATTTAGTTTAACCATATTAAACTCTGAATGATGGAATGAGACAGTGCTTTCAGGGTCAGCGACTGATTTACACTCCTGCTCTTTGCCTTCAGGCAGTGGATTCTCATCCACTGAAGAGACCTGAAGACCTCTCTGTTGTTCCACTGGTCCCTAAATCAGCTGCTTCCAGGAGGGTGTAAAGAGTAGATCCAGCTTTAGAGAACCAGTTAGCTTATTTCTGAGAGAATTTGTGAATTCACTGTGCTGGTCCCAAAGGTTCCCCAAAACTGTTAGATCACTGGGAATGGTTATGGTTGTTTAGCACCAACCATAACTCAAAGAGTTATGTTTTACCTTTATATTCGTAAACATGATTGTAGGCTACAACTGTACTTCTTTGAACATCTACAAAAGAAAATTATAAGCAAAAGTCCCTCTAGCAGGTATTTAGCCAATACCCTTCATTTTCAGTCGGAGTGTCATGGCTCACTACAGCTGCCTCCTCTTCCAGCTGCCCGAGGCTGCTCTGCCATAGAGCTGGCTTGACCTTGAGGGTACTCTGTGGCCACTCACGGTGAGACTTCACCTTCTGTAGATGGGATGGTGTTTCCTCCTTTCTCTGTCTTTTTAACCTTCCTGCTTTGGGCTTTTCAGTAGTAATTCTGCTTTAGGACATGATTATATATTTGTTGAAAATTTCTTTCTTCTCCTCCTTTTCCACTGTTTCTTCATGCTGCTTTTAGACTGGACTTCTCTCTACTTCCCTGACCTTGGGTGACTAACACTATACTAACACATCAGATGCCATATCTTTTCTGACTTCAAACTGATTTTCCCTGTTTGCAGCATTCAGAAATCCCAGGGTGTTTAAACATACACATCTCATTGGATTTGCCATGTGAAGCTTGCTGCAGGCATTTCATTCTTCACACACAATAAACTAATGTATATGCCAGATTTGGCACAGAGTCCTGTCCTAAATTACTCCCCCCACCTGCCCATTCTTGCTTTGTGTTATTTGGAGGATATTGCTATTACAGAATCCTGTGCTTCCGGGTTCTTTGTTGCACCTGAGTGTGCTCTCCTTAAGGCATAAGAAGATTGTGTTCTTCCAGTTCCAAGGTTTGTTTTCTTTTCAAGCTGAAAATACAGATGCTCAACATGTACTACGAATGTTAAATTTACATTAGAGATGCATTCAGAATCTCCAGAAAGGCAGTTCCTGCAGGGACCTTAAATTCTAGAATTCTGCTGCCTGTACAGAATCTTGCCTGTGATTTGTTGTCACTTTGCTTTTCATCCACTTTGGCCATGTACATTTGATATGAAAATATAGGAGGGTTCCAATGTCTGAAACATTGAAAATTTAACAATTTATTTAACTGCCTTAACAAAAGATCTAAAGGTGGTATATCTCTAGTATCTTCTTATTCTGATTTTCATTTACATGCTATGAATCTATATTGGTAAAATGTTGCCATTGAGAAGAAAAATTACTATTAGCCAACCATTTTTTCAATTGGTTGAAATTAAATTACTATTAGCCAACCGATTAACTCTCCATTAACTCTTGGAGAGTTTCACAGTAAATGTGTTTCCTACCTGCATCGACTTCAGCAGCTGTGCATGTGCCTGTATACAATTTTGAGAGGAAAAATACTTACAGTAGTTAGAACCCAAATGAGACATAAACTGTGGCCTCGTGTCAGCATGATTTCAGTTCTGCGGAAGTTCTAATGGGAAATTAGTGCGTGCCTCTACACAAGTGTTTCTTGCCTTTGGGGTCATCCTGCATATAATATACTGCATCTTCTGTGAGTCTAATATAGGCAGGGCAACTCTGCATAAAGCTGTGAAAGAGGAGGAAGAGTTCAAAAAATGGAATTACTGCAGCATGTTATAAAATGGGGTTTTGTTGTCTCCTTTTCATCAACTTTTCCCTAAGACCATTTACTTAAAAGCTTCTCAGCTATTGCCAGAAATGCAGCTATCCTATTTTAGGCATTATCTACTCAATAAAACTAAGTCCACAGTGTGTGAGGGAGGCTTTGCACTGATGTTGTGATGCTGCAGTGCTGTGGTCCACCAGACTCTGCAGGTATTTAAAATAAACCTCTTTTTTTCTAAGGTGCTCACCCTCTCTGAAGTAAAAAACAAACATTTAAATGCAGATTTGCTGTTGGGCCATTTTTGTTTCGTTTGTACAAACTGAAGCTCCTGAAAGTTCACAACGTTGATGCCTCCAGATAATTTACCATAATCACATGCAGAGAGAGAGGTAAATGAGAGGGTCTACAGCACAGGGACTAGGAGATGCTACAAGAGACAGGAGAGGCCGTAAGGCAGAAGAAAAGGAGGAACTGATAGAAATTTAGCCTCATTTTATACGTGTTGCATATTGCCAATGCTTCTGCTGAATCATTGAGTCCTGTGCTTCTAAGAACTTACCCTCTATTATGGGTGTGAAAATACAGCAGATATGGTAAAAATACAGGAAAGAATGATTTAATACTGCTATTACCTGCTGCAGAAAAGTACATTTTTGTGAAGTTATGACCTTCATTGCTGTATCTGTGGATGCTTTTTGTGGCCTCTGCTCTAAATCCAAACAAACGGGCTTAAGCAGCCCTGTAAGTGATCTTGATTCAGCCTCCCTACCAGAAAGGGAGGCCTCTGTCATTAGGAATTTCAAATGGAGCAACTTTCATTTGTCCTGCCTGTATTCTTTGTATCAGGTCTTAATTTTTGTACAAGTAGACTAAAAGGTGGGAAAATAGTAGCAGTTTGGGAGTGTGTGGGATGAACCAAAACAACTGTCTTTAACTGCTTGGATCAGATTCAGCCTGGCAGCTGAAGTCCAGCCCCAAGCAGGGCTAAATTTGGCATCATCAGACACTGCTCCATGGCTGATGGAATGGATTTGTCCTGCCTGGAATTTGAAAAACAGGCTGTTTCTTGTGCTTTCTTCACTCTGATGCTTATTAAGAATTTGACCTTTTGGGAGGTCAGTGTCTTGGTGCACCCAAGAGTCTTGTAGGTGAGTGGGTATTTGAGGTAAATCTTCAAATACAAGTCAGCCCTGCAGCTGTCTTAAGGAGCAGCATCTTCTCATCTGCTTATGGCAGGCAGGCTGCCACTTTGCCATGGCTTTCTGTGGGAGGCTTTTTGCTGGGACCCAAAAGCTCGTGTCAGATTTAAGGTCTCCGTTCTGTGTTTAGCTCATGTTGAAATCTTTGTGCTACTTTGCCTTGCTTCATTCAAGTGTTCATCTGACAGTTATTTGGGTTTTCTCATTGCTCTGCCCTGGGTGAAATGGAGCCATCTGTTTACAGCTATGAGCTTTTCTACTAATTTTTCTTAGACATCAGCTCACGACCTGATGTCAGTGTGCAGGATTTAAGAAAGCCTATTTTGGCTGGCATAGCAGGCTGTCTGCCTGTGCACATGCCTAAAGTGATCTCCTGCTGGGGGCTGGGAAGGGATTTCCTCTATCAGGAGCAACACACAAAGAGCCAGAAGCATTTCTGAAGGAGGGAAAAGCTCACATTCCTTCAGGGCATCAGCTACCTGCAACTTAGACTGGGACATGCAAAAAGGGGACCTGCCAGCCTTTTGCTCAGGGGACCAGCTTGGTTCTGGCAGCTGGGTGCTCACCTCTTTGACTCTCTCTGTACCAGAGCAATTATTACACGTTCTCCAGAAGGAAACCCTGACATGCAGTTCCTACCTGCTGTATTAAACCCCCTTCATTTCATTTTTTTCTGGATGATTCGAGGGCACTGTGGTCTGTAGCTCCCCACAGTGGGAGATCTCTGGAAATGCTTTAGGCTCCAGTGAGTTTGCAAGGATGGAGAAAGGGTTTGGTTTTTTAACTACCTCTGTGCTTGGCCTGTTTCACCCTTTGCAGGAGGTAAAATATGTCCCAAGTAATGAGATTTTTTTTTTTTTTTTTCCCAGTTTGTCTGCAAGGTTCAAAGGAGTAGAGATGGTTGGCAGCTTTTGTCTCCCCTTTGGAAAAGAAAAATGCAGCCCTCAAATTCCTGTTGCACTGCTGAAAAGTGAAATCCAGGATATTTTTCTGAGGGCATGAAGGGGAATATCTCTCATTAGACCAAATACAAGCATACAGGCATCTTCAAGCCAAATAGTCACACATTAGGAGCTACGGGATTAAAAAGCATGTTCTGGTTTTATTTGGGTCAGGTTTGACTCAAATGAGGTGTTTAACAGTCATCCCATGTTTCCATCTGCTTCTCTGAAGGGCAGTGTGTGCTCCTCACATATGGGTGACTGGAGAGATGCCACAGCTCTGCTAGTTCCTTCTGGGAAGGATTGTTTGGGATGCCAGTGTCTGAACTGACTCCTCAAGTGGGCATGGGATTGGTTGGTGACCATAAGAGAGAATAAGGGCAAGAAAATGGGATGGAGAGTTGTGCCTTTGTCAAGTCCCATCTGCAGCTGCTGGGTCTTAGATTGAGACTGGTCTGGAGTGCACTCAGCCTGTGTGGAAGGGGAATGTCCCTCATGGAACAGCTTTTAGCAGCAGCAGACCTTGTCTGGGATAAGATATCCTCTGAGGTTAAGACTCAGAAAGGTCCCCATGGCTGGTTCCATAACGTGCAGATTGTGGGAAGGACAGTGGTGAAGCGCTGAGCTGTGGATGGACTCCCCTGCCCCTTGGATCTGGGTCACACCAAGGAGCTTGAGCCACATCCACCACTCTTGACCAAGTGTGTGAACTGTATGTTATTTCAATAAGCAACCACTTAAGTCAGCATTTTCCCAGCTGAAGCAATATAAAATAAGACCTTTCATAGTATACACACTGGCCACCTTATAGGTGGCTGTCACACAACTCAGGACAATCCCATGTTGTGTTTCCAGCTTTACATTTGTTCTTGAGCCTGAGACAGTCCTAAAGAACAGAACAGGATATTCCTCCAGATCTTCATCTCATTATGTTACCATGACTTGTTTATTTTTTTTATGTCTATATCTGTGGATAATGCTTTAAAATGGGCTTGACTATTTCTTCAAAGTATGATTTACATCCTATATTTGGTGTTAACAACCTTAGTTTACATGTGTGTCTTTGCTGCCACTTGCTATTAGTTGCATTTAATTCAGCTGGAATAACAAGCATCTACACAGGTTAATCTTCTGTTCATAATCTGTTTTGATTCCAATTCACTTCACTGTGTGCCCCAGCACTGGAATTCCAGCCCTCCATCTGTTGCTGCACCTTGCAAACAGAAGTGATATCTTCTAGTCAGGACAGGTCTCTCTGGAGGAAAGGAGATCTGTGAGGAAAATCTGAGAACCAGTGCACTAGTTTAGCATTGAACCTTTTGGACTGCAAACACAACAGAAAGATAGGAGTAGTCTGAAAATATTCCGACTTTTTGGACCATTCCCATTGGGCTGTTTGTTCAGGTCTGTTGCAAACATTGTGTGCCACCAGTCAGTATTTTAATTTTCTTTTTTTTTTTTTCTTATACCTATATATGAACTTCTTATAATGTCTTTAGGAAGGACAAGGAAGGTGGTCAATCCTTCATAAGGATACTGGCAATAACCCCCTTGTAGGTCCCTTCAGGACAGTCCTGGCCTGAAGTAGTCTAAACCATTTCTTAAATATATTTCATAGTGTTTGATTCAGCTCTGACTTGTGCCCTATGTTTTTTTCCACAAAAGCCATAAACTGAAGGAAACATAAGCACAACACATTTTTGGTTCTATAAAATATGCTAAATCTAGCAATAAAAATTGCTGATTTATATTCAATGATAACTTTTGAAAAACAGATAGTGAATGGCTAAACTTTGAAGCATTTGAAAAAATTATCTAGGGGAATGCTACCCAACTTGTTTCACTATAATCATATTTGTGTAGCACCAACAGGAGCAGCTGATGAGCCTCCATCAGGGACTGTGCTTCACACACTTAGGGTTTATTATTACACTGAGTGATTTCAAGAAGCAATTTTATTTATAATCCTAAATGAAAGCATGTGAAGTTTTTATTTTATAAATACATCATCATTGCATCTGTGCATTTAAGCAGCAACCCTGTGCACTGCAACTGGGAATTGAAAACCTGATTATTTCCAGGCAGGTTGTGATACAGATCTGTGTCACTGCTCTAATTCTCAACAAAATTTTCCAAAGTTCTAAAAGTCAAACTCCAGTGCCCTGGAAACTACATTTTGCTACGGATGCAGTTTAGTGAGGGGTTTTCCAGGGAGGAAGGTTCATGCAGCACTGAGTGTCCAACCATTCCTGTTTCATGAACTCATTGCTGTACTGGAGGGCTGCAATAACATCTTTGCTGAAAGCAGATTTACACAGATACACCCAGAGCAAACATTTCCTGTCATTTTTTATCTTCTTTGTTAGATACAAACACAAATGTCTCCAAGGACAATCAAGTGGGAGCACTTTGAAATGAACCCAAGCAGTGAGCAAGTGCATTAACATGCAGGGTCCCATTTGAGTTTTCTAATTAAACTCAATTGTGTTCTCTGACCTGCATTTTAAATACTGAATATTTAGTGAGATTCATACTTTTCCTCCTAGCCTGGCTCCTTTCAGGCTTTGTTCAGCATGTGAATAACTCCATTAGGGAAATGTGAAAGCACTGGACTATGCATTGAGTTGCTATTTTCACATTCCAGAGGGAGATGCAGCTAAGCTGTAAATTACAGAATTGGACATCATTGATTTGAATTCAGATCAGTTTGGCCTAAAAAGCTGGGTTTAGCTATTTGACCTGCCGTGACCCATTTCTGTCCTTTGTTTGTAGGTACCTGAGTTGTTTGCTAATTCTTTCCTACTCTCCTGTGTACAGAGATCTAAAGTATTCAAACGTTTTAGCCCATATCCCTTGCTTTGGTGAAATAAAAATAATTTTGTGCTTCATCACAACGTGAGATTTCTAAACATTTTTGGGCCTGCCCTTTCTCTCTTTTTTTATTTTTTCCTCCCAGCAAGCAACAGTTGCAATAGTGTAGTTACAAGAATAAGGAAATTGCTTATAAAACCCATCAAATTCTGGACATTGTTGAAGCTAACATTTAATATAGTATTTAAAGAGATGAGATTGTAAAGGTACTGGGTTGGAAACCTGGACTCCAGGAAGAAGCAGAGTATTCTCTGCCTGAGCCATAGCTTGGTGCAGAGCTCTGCTCGTGTGTTGGAGGAGCAGAGCTGGGGCAGTAAGACCAGTATGATGAATCTGTGCTGGGCTTGATTTGGATGCTGAAGAGGCAGCAGTAGCCCCCATGAGTTGGAGTGAGAAGTGGAAAGAAGCAGCGAAGTGAGGAGCACCACCCATTTTTTCAAGTGAGACTCGCAGAAAGGTTGAGATTTAAGAGACTTGGTGTAGTTCCCTGGATTTTCCTGTTATTTACTGAATTAACTTGAAAGTTTGGAGCATTGCAGAATCATACAAATACAGGTCTTTATTTTCTATTTCCAAAGCCTCTTAAACCAAGTGCACGAACACCTCAGCCAATACACGTGTGGATGCAGAAAGGCTCTTCAGGCAAAAGCCCTCGACCTTTGAAAGGAAACCCACTGGATGCAAAGCAGATGCCCGTGTGCCACCTTTGCAAATCATTTCCCACTTTTTCAAGCAGCTGGTGCTGGCTGCTGTCAGAGCCTGCTCTCCTGAGCAGGTTGCTTAGGTCACTGGTCTGACACAATTGCTGTTCCTACTGTGCCGCCGTGGGCTGCTCCACATCACGCCTGAACCTCCTGCCTTCCCTCCATCCCATGTGTTCCCACACACTGCAGAATCCAGCTTTTCAGAAGCACAGACTCTGGACTTTGCTAGTGCAGCATGGTGCTGGGGTGGAGGGGAGCTGAGGCTCTGCTGCTGCCGTGCTCTTCCAGGGGGTTAATGTACTTCCACACTCCGCAGCTTGCTGACTCGAGCTTTTGAAAAGACAGCTGTGCTGCAGCAGGATCACTTCACCAAGTTGTTTGCTTCCTACTCCCTTTTTGATGTGGCCTTTGGAGAGGCTGAGAGAAATGGGATAACACAGCTTAACGTTCTTACTTATTCTGCTCCCATAGGGAGGCAGGAGACGCCTTCTTGATTGTTGCCAGTTTTCCTTGATTGCCACTAGATTATTGTTCAAGTCTAGAAGAAGAGACCTTCTGAGGCTGAATTATGTTGTTTATCCTCCCTGGCTGTACATTAGGGAATGGGGAATTTTTTGTTTTCAGTCCCTCAATGCAAGTCTTGAATACAATGATACTGTACCCAGCATTTGGTCTGTAGGTTGATTTCGCTGATGCAGGATCATAAAAGGCCCCTGTACTGGGCAGATAAAGTCAATATAAAAGGTTTTTCTTAGTGCAGAGAGGAGCTGGCACCAAGCCCTCTGCATCTCTTTCCATTTCAGCGCAGAAGATTTGCGGGGGAACTGTAAAAGTCACAGGCTGTGAGTGGCAATGCTGGAAGTCTGCAATGAGGAACAAGTCCTCTAGCTGACTGGAGCAGCCATCAGCTGGCTCCGGTTGTGAGCTGGCAGCTACTGCTGCCTGCAGCCCTGAGCTGTCCCAGCTGATTGCAGCCACAGCTGAGAGCTGTGTCTAGAGATGGACAGTAATGCCAGAGAGCAGTGAACTGCCTGGATGCTGTGCACAGTGCTGTGATGTAGGACATGGTAGTGTGAAGAAATGATAATTCAAGAGTGCTCATCACTGTGATGCAGTAATAACTATGCTTAAAGGAACAGGAAGGAGAGAACAAAGGTGGTAAACAAAAGATGTACAAAACAGAGAAAGATGTACATAACCTGCATTTCCTTTAACTATTTTTGCTTCATTTCATGCTTTTGGGGACATTTTCCCACCTGATTGTTATACTTTTATAGCAACCATGGTATACAAATTAATCAAATGGCTTATTCCATTTTGCCTTTTCCAGTCCTGCATTGTTCCCTGAGAAGCATGGTACAGAAGTTCTCTTGGCTGTAGCTGCCAAGTAACTCATTCTGGTGGGAACCTGCTGCTCTTCAAAGCATCCAGTCTAGGAGTTTTCTCCTGAAATGTGAGGTGTAGCAAACATTTCTGGTAGTGGCAGTTGCAGTACTTTTTGTTTGCCTGAACAGCTTGTGCATTGTGTGGTTTTGATAGAAATGATACAGTAAACAATGAAGAAATGATATAGTAAAATGACTCCCTGGTAATGTTACCTGCTTGTTCACTGTACTCACGACTCCCTCTAAGTTCACGTGGACTCAGGAGGCCTGAGCAATCTGCGTTTGTCAGCTGCTGCTTGAGGTCATGGGAATGCTGTTGGCACTGGGAGCAGTGATTCCCCCTTCCTGAGTTTACTGAGACCAGGAGACTCTTCCATCATGGCCCATGCACTTTGCCATGGCAGAGCACAGAAACTGAGAAATCATTCCTTTAAGCTGGCTGTTAGGAATTTAGATGCCAGCAGTCATATAACAGAGGGCTTTATTTTCTGTGCTTTTTACTGCTTTCTGTGTATTGTAGGGTTTGAGTTAGCAGTGATTTTGAAGCAATGCAATTACAGTATCTATTCATTCATAGCCGATGACCACAAGCTATGGAGTGTCTGTGGGCACATCCGAGGGCAGAACTAGAACTCAAAAGGGTTTGCAGAAACTGCAGGAATTACATGAAAAGGCATACATATGTGAGGTTTTTGCAGTAATCATCAATGCAAACACAAGCTGAGGGGAGAAATACAGCCAGGGAGCACATCTGCAGGAAAAAATCTGAAGAGGGGTTGGAGGGGTTGTGACAGATCTCAAAGCAGACAGAAGACAGCAATTTCATGCTGTTTAAAAAAAAAAAAGAAAAAATACAGTCTTTATATGAGTATGTATAGATTGGGTTGTTCTTTGCAAGATGTATTTAGTGAACCTTCTCCTCCCTTTGGCCTGTGCAATTGAGCTAGGTGCCACGCCTCATCTGGCACACAGCACTTCCAAAGAGATGTGGCCTCTTGGTCAGAAGCTGGAGGTATGTTCCATAAAGGACAGGGGTCTTCACATATCTGAAGGCAGGCAGAAACACAGAGGGATAAGTTGGTTTTTGTACCTTTGGGAGACATGATAGGAGGTAGTGAGCTTCAGTGCAAGTGAGGGCTGGATAACAGGATGGTTTTCTGACATGAAATGAATGGGTGATATGGAACTTCTAACATGGGAGATTGTTAAGGCTAAAGAAAAGGTCTCTCCAGAGAGATGCAGGCGTAGCTCAACTTGCCTTATGAGCCAGAGGACCTCTTCATGTCCCCTCCAACCCCTTTTCTTCTCTGTGACTAAAAGAAAGTAACTTTGCAGCTGAGCAGACCTTCGACCCAAAGGGTGTATGGGCTGTGGGACATTCTCATGGAAGCCTGAATGAGCAGGAAGGAAATTAATACTCTCCCAAGGCCACTTGATGAGGAATGTAACCTCTTCAGGCAGATCAATAATCATATGTTTCCTTTCCCCACCTCAGGAGAACTAATAGAGGCAAAAAAAATTGGCTCATGACCACAAAACTGGATGTAGAACCTCGTCGAGATGTATTTCCTGCCCTGTGCCAACCTGCAGTGTCATTATGTGGGCTATGTCAGCAGGACATTGGCAAGGAGAGAGGAGCTGGATTTGCCTATTGAAGCATTCAGCTGGGGAACAGCACGCACAGGAATTCACTTTCATGAAAGTAGCAAATTCTGCTGGAAGCACACGATGTGCAGAGGCTGCTGCACTCTGGATTTATGTTGGTGCTGTGAGCACAGCCTGGAATCAGAATGATGGAAATGCAGTATCCAAAACAGCGAATTCCTGCTCCCTGATTTTCATAACCTTTCTTGTTACATCTGTACCACATAGGCAACTCTTAAGTACTTGCTTTCTCCCTCCTTCTATGCAAAAACCAACCACCATTTTAACCAAGAAGAAAATTGAAATCAGGTCGGAATTTACTTTAAAGAACAAAATTACTATTTATGCTGAATATGAAGCAATTTGGGCTTCACACAATAGAGAGCAAGATGGTAATTACAGTTTGTCATTTTTTCCCTCACTCATTTCCAAAAAAAGTTACCAAAGATGATTTGGGATTTATTTGGCAAATCTGACAGCAATGCTTACTTCTTGAGATTAAAGTAGGGGAGAAATAAGATGGAAAGTTCAGTCTCAGACAGAAAAGAAATGTCTAGGAAAATTACAAACTGAGATGCTAATAATTCCATGATGCCATTATGGTGCGTATAAGCTTGAATGCAGTCCAAGGAGCTTTAAACTTCTGAATACTGATTCAAACATGTTCATATAGACTGGATGGTGTGTCATAACCATAAATAACAGGGGTTAGGGAAGAGTCCTGGGGGTAGTTTTGAGACAAACTTGCTTTTAATGATGCCCCTCAAAGTTTTGCCCTTAACTTCAGTCAGGTCATATTTCACCCTTTGGAAATGATCCTCTCTGGAACAAGAACTGGACCAAACTTTTATATAGGTGGATGGGGTTTTTCTCCAATTTCTGTGAATTTTCCAGGTTAGCTTTGGGAGTTAAGTTATGCAAGTAAATTAGAAGAAATGGAAAAAAACGTCCATGTGGTTTTAGAAAAACATGTTGAATACATTAACACTGAATGAGAGCAGAGGGAATTCATAAAACGTTTTACATTCTACTAATTCCTGAGCTACGCAGCAGATGTAAGAGTAAACCAAGTGGCACTGATAGAAAAAGCTTTTTTGCAGGGTTCATTGGACATCTGGCTACAGTTAAGGGATGCTTTTTTAATACAAAAATGAATACAGTCCAATAGGTTCAGCAGTCCTATAGGTTCAGCATTTTAAAGGACCTGCATTCGTCAAGGGCACTGTAAACAGAGATGCACACTATTGGGGGATATGTTCAATAACCACCATGTTATAAGTGTTCAAATTGTTTGTCTTTGGGTTGAAGAATTGCCCTGATGAGTTGCTCACGATTCAGAGGGAATCAAAAGAGAAAGAGAGAAGGACTCCGAGCTGTGGGGAATCTTCCCTCTTGACAGCTGCCTTTAACTCTGATGTTGGTTGTAGGAGATTGCTGGCTTAGTTTAAGACCTTCCTCTAGATGCCACAGGAGCATCCCCAGTATTGCTGCTGCTGGTGGTGTTGCCCCCTTGGTAGGTCCATGTAGAAGTGGAGGCAGAGACCTGGAACTTTTGGACAGGGCAGATTCTTTGGCAAGGTTTTTGAAAGCCAGGTATTAATTCTTCAGAAGTGCAAGACTTCATACCTTATGGGTGTTTTAAGGCTGATAAAAGCTTCTCACATCAAAATGTTCCACCTGTTTTCATGGGTCAGGAGTTGTGCACTCAGAGATATTGTCATTCCATCGTCTCTACTTCACCCCATTCTGGGGTTTTGGTGTCTTTTCATGCAAGTTTCTCCCTGTCTGCTTTTAACAGCTGAGCTGTGCTTGAAAGTCATAAATCCTTTGCATCACTTTTTTCTTTCTTTTTTTTTTTTTTTCAAGAGGAAAAAGGTATGATACCAGGAATGAGAAACTAGTAGGGTAGGACCAGATCCTAGTGATATGGAAGTTTATTCTTCTTTGATAAAAGTTCAAATGCATAATTTTTCTGTGGTCTAAATAACTATGTGGTACATATTCCATATTTCATATTCCATATTGCATATTCCTGTTGGGAGAAACATTTCTAGTGACAAGACCTCCTTGTCTTAGGAAAAAAACCTCAAAGACAGTATTTTACACCCTTCCTTCTATTCCAATCTCTGCCAACTTCAACAAAGTCCATGACATCTCTGTTCTTGAAGTCCCATCATCCTTTGCCATCTGTAGCTGTTTGCCTAGATTCATACATCTCTCATTGCATTTTTATTTTCTTCTCACTAGAAGACTTCTTGGGAGAAGATCTCCTGCCATCCGTCCCTTTCTTTTCCCTTGACCTTAACCATAACTACAGATGCAACTGCCATCACATAGGTGTGATGTAAATTTTATATTTCTCCACATGCAAATCTCTTTCCAAACTGCAGTCCTTTCTCTACAAGCTACAGTTTAGCCTGTTTCAGGTGCCATTTTATCTGACCTTCCTTAAGGCTATCCAGCTATTAGTTCATCCTTGGTATTTCATTCCCTACCTCTTTGGACCACTGTAAGCTGCAGCAGCCTCCATCCCAATGTAAGCTGGCACTCTGTGTCTCTCTAAAGGCTGTACTCAGTATATCTGCATGTTCTCAGCACCGTTTTGCATAACATCTCCAGTGCATGGTCTTTCTTATGCTGAAACATCATACAGCTGTCATTTCATCTAGGCTTTTAGAATTATGTATCTGAATTAACCTGAAGCACTTTTGCTTTGTTTCTGGCTTTTCTTTGTGCTGCTATTCTTTCTCCAATTTCTGTAATGAATCTAACCTGTCTTTGCTGTCAGAGCAGTTCACAGGTGATTCTCATTGCATGGCATCTTTTATTTATTGTCAGATCTCGACTCTTGATTCAAAGCAGCCTGCAACATGAGTCTCTGTCGTTCCTTTGTCATATTTTCTGCTTTCTCTCATTTTCTCCACATTAGAAGGAACATCCTTTCAGTACTACCAAAGCTGAAACACTGATCCAACTTTTCAAAAAACGACTACCTGACCAAGTTAAGCTACTGATACAGAATCATAGAATTGTTTAGGTGGGAAAAGATCTTTAAGATCAAGTCCAGCTGTTAGCACAGCACTGCCAAGTCTATCATTAAACCATGTCCTTAAGCAGCACATCTCTCAAAATCATTGCTTTTCTTGCAGGTACATATTTGTGCCCTTCTATGTGCCTGGACCTGGAAACTGGGCTTCCTGTGATTTATAGTCTGTTTGGGCAGGATTTTCTCTGTTGCTACCACCTCCAAAACAACTGCTCTGGGTCTCACTAGCAGAGATGTCCCCCAAAGGTGCCATGGTAGTCGTGGAGGAAAGGAAGTTTACAAAGTATTTGGTGGGTTCCATCTGCTTAACACTGAATCCGGCCTTTGAGTCTTTCTTTAATTTTTTGTCCACTATAGGAGCAATAACTTAATTCCTTTCCTGTTCTAGGGAAAGTGCTGTAAACCTTTAGCCTGTGACCTCCCTGAAGGGTTGTGCTGGCAGGAGCATGCTTTGCATGTGCTTCTCACCCCTTCCTGTGAGGCTGAAACTAAACAGCCATGTTTGACTGCACTTCTGCAGTCTGGAGAAACTTCCCTTTGATGCAGTAAAACTGAGAAGTCATTTTGCACATTTCAGACACAGACCACAAAATTCAACTTAGGAACTTTGCCTGGCAGCAGTGCCAGAAAGCTGAAATGCCTTTACGTTCGCAGTAAAATGTATATGGAAAGTGAGCTATTGGGAAAATTAGTTCAGCTTTTAACTTACTATTTACTGCATGTCAGATTTGTAGGATCAGTGATGTATTCACAAAATATGACCCTGGTAACGGAATATTACTAGGAGCCATCTGTACCCTTACCTGTAGTGCTGTCCCAAAACTTTTCCTTATAGCCTTCAGATGGGGGTGGTCTAATGCTGCTGCTGAATGGTATTAGGAGGAAAACATCTCATACAGTATCATTGTCTACTTTTATTCTGCCCTTCCTGACTCACCCGATTAATTCTGAGAGCAAGAGTTGCCCATTAGGTAGCTAATGATGCAGTAATTGATGCTGGTTACATACCTCCTGCAGCTGGTAATGCATCCCAATTACGTGAAGCAAGACAGAAATCTGGAGCATCTCTTCCTCGGTCTTCCTTGCTTTTACAAAGAACAACGTGCTCTCTTTTCCACTCTGCTGTATCGATCCATAGGGTCTGTTCGATGTCATCCCTCCAAGGAAGCATCCCTTGACTGTGTTATGCTATAGGATGATTGTCCTGCTTAGCCACGTCTGTCCTCAGCAGGCCTGGTGACTGCCAAAGCTGCCACTGTGAGCTCCTCATTTGCACGGCATGCCCAGCTGGGTGTCATGCAGCTCGATGGGAGTAGCCTGATTTTCTATGCAGACATTTCAATGGGGCCATAGGCAATAAATCGGTGTCCTATGGCGAGGGGCTTTTCTTTGTGTCACTCACAATAAGAATTCAGCCAGAGATCCTTTGTGTTTTATCTCTGAGACGAATGTCGTCCTACACTAAAACGACTTGCACAGAGGATTACTTTAACATAACAAATATTTTTGAGCTGACTTACTGACTTGGCAGCGGGCGTGCTGAGAGCCCTGTGTGGCTTGTGCTGAGGATGAAGCTCATCATGCTAATCAGTACTCCTCCTCTGCTGTCTCCTGCCTCTCTGTACCGGTTGTCTCTTTGGGACAGAGCCCATCTTCTTCCATTGCTCTGTTTTGATCTCCTGTATCTTTTTTTACAATCTGCTTTGGACCCTAAGGCTGTGCGGTGTGACAAGGGCTATTCTAATATGAATGTTTTTCAGGGTTTGGTCATAGTCCAGAACACCTTCGCATTTCTTGCAAAGAAATAGGCTGCTTTTCTTTCAGTCAGTCTGCAAGGTACAGTCCTCTCCCAGTACCTGGAGTGCCTTGAGCATGTGTGTCTGCTGCTGGTAAGCAAAGTTTGCAGGCATAGTTGTCAATAGTTAATGTTGCCAGGCTGTTTCTGTAAAGGGCTGTGTCTCACCACAGTGGGTTTTTGGTTTGGTTTTTTCATAAGGAGAATTTATTTAAACCACGTAAAATGTTCAAAAGGCCATAAATGACAGTGTTTCCACGTTATTTTCCAAGGAGCTTTACTAAGAAATGAATATGGTATATCCCATATTTATATAATAATGATGAAGGTGATAAGTTAAATGGTAAGAATGCAGGCTTAGGAGTCCCAGTCTATAAAGAATTATGTATGCACTTGACGTTAGATGTCAGATGGAGGGGAAAAGCATGTCCAAAAGCCTCTGTAAAAACAGAAGGCCTTCATTTCTGGTGTTTTGAAAAGAGTAAGTCACGGTAAGGAGTGAGGATGTGCAGGTGAGTTTTCCATGGGAGAGACCAAGTTAACAAAAATGCAAAGAATGTAGATTAAAAATGTAGAGGGAATTGGCAGTAGAGAGATGTTAAAGTCGCCTGGATACCCAGGACCCATGGACTACCAAACTTCTCCAGTTACACCTTTGCAAATACCTTCCCTGTAATATTCCCACTCCTAGTGCTATGCTGCTCAACAACCTTTAGATCAGAACTCATGAACCCCATGTATGTATAATGTCTGGCACAGGCAGGGGTCAGTCTTTCCTGGAGGCTGCAGGTGCTACCAGACTCCATGGTGGAAACACTCTGGTCTGAGCCTGTGAGAGGGGAGGGAACCAAATCCAGAGCCGCTAAGACCCAGTGTGATAAATTAACTGTGTCTTTTTTTATGCTCTGGTGGAAGCCCCCTGGTCTGGTTTCAGCTGAAATCCGGAGGCTTTCCCACAAACTTCATAGCACTGGACATGCTACAGAAACAACACATCAGGAGCAGAGTTGTGCTTTGTGAAAGGACAGACCGCGAGCAACAAGCCCCCTGCCACGTGTCACAGAAGGAATCAGATATTGTTCACCCCAGAGCTCAGAGGTGGCACCTCTGTATTCTGACCGTATGCATAAGTCCCTTTTCCTCTTCACCTGGAGGATCTCTCCTTCTGGAGTTGGTTCTCTTCTAAAGAAGGAGCAAAGGACAAACAGTGAAGTGGTGAAAAGGCATAGTTGTATTTCCTCTGGTGTGGGCATGTCTGGTTTGACCTGAAGACTTCCTTTTTTTTTTTTTTTCCCTTTTTTTTAACCAGCAGTAGAGAATTCCTTACCAGCTTGTTCTTGCAGTAGCCAGGCCAACAATGACAAGAATGTGGAAATCAACTAAGCAATTATATTCACAGTGGTGGTTAACAGCATCCCTTCATCTGAAACAAATCAGTTACAGTCCAGTGAAACCTGCTGTACCTACTGCCTGTACATAATAGAGCCCTTGTGCATTTTTGGAGTGTGCCCGACCACTTAAACAGGATCGATGAGAGGCAACAGGAGAGAAATGCTATGTTTTATTAACTAGAGACACAGAAAACTGGGTATGCTTTAATCAATCCTCTTCCACACAGGTAAATCTGCCACTGTGTTTATAAAGACATTACTCTAGGTGCTGCAAAATGTTGTAGGAATGAAGTCCAGATAACTTGAAATTAGCTGTGAACAAGAGTGATCAACAATTGCCAAGGTAGGAAAATTTATCTAATAGGCTTGAAATTAGTGGTAGTTACTGTGATCTTGGTCACCTCTGAAAATCTGCAGTATTTTCTGTACCTCTGATGTTTAATCTGTGAGCCCCAGGAGTCCATGGATTGCTTCTAAGCTAGTCTGTGAGGAGTGGTTAGGAACACAAATACACAGCTACTGAACATCACTGTACAGACATTTCTAAAAGAACATTGGCATCTTGCTTGAAGATTATGAGAGACCTACAACTCAAACAAGACTACAAAAATGCAATGTGTTATGATAGACAGAAGCTTAAAGAAGTCAGCCAGGATGTTCAAGAGGCAGTTTGGAAGGTGTGCCCTAAGTTACACTCCCAGTAATGTGAGCCCTCCTATACAACTGGAGAGAATTTGATCTTTGATGTTTCCTGACCTAAAGAATTGGCTTCTCTCTCTTGGAGGTGGAAGATATTCATGGTTCTAGGCTGTGCACCATAGAAACTCCTTATTTACAGTGCTTTTATTGTCTTTTTATTGAAATTCGTTTTCAGTGACAGTGACTGTTGGCAGGTTTGGGAAGATTCTGCAGTGGGGGTTAGCAGTGTCCAGCCAGCAGCCACACAGTTAACGCAGCTAATGCCTGTTCTTGCTGAATTTGTTGTTTGAATTACTCTTTAGTCTGCACAATTATCTTTGAAAGTGAAAACAAGCTGGTTCAGAATGAATTGAACAACAGGGTCCTAAATGGGAGGGCAGTGTGAACTAGAGTAGCAAATTTTCATGGATTAATGGCCAAATTGTTGTCCCATTAAAGTCCAATGGCAGAATTCCCGTAGGCTACAATAAGAGACAAGGTTTGACCCTAAGAAAAGATTCCATTTGAAGCATTTGAATGTCTCCCAAAAGCCGATTATTAAATCAGAGGCGCCGTAATAACTGAGCTCAAATTTATTTCAGGACCAGGAAACACAGTTGGGAGGTCAGTACATGCTCATCATGTCATTTCTATGGTGACTTCATTGCAAAACTCGGCACTGGGCTGTGTACCGGGCTGACAATAAGGCTGAGCTAAGAAAGAGCCTGAAAGAATGGCATTGTAACTGATGAAAAGAAGCTGTTTCCATCAGCCACGTTGTCAAGGAACTTGGCAAAGCACAAGCAAAAAAAGGTCTCTTCTGGTGACTGACTTGCACCGTGTTCCTCTTCTTTCAGTGCCACCACTAGTCACCACCTGGCTCTGCTCCAGGCTCCAAAGAAAGCTCCAAGGAATCAAGTGTTTGCTGCAAAACCACACTAACAGAGTATGTCTGTCTCATCGGTACAATTTAATACCTGCACATCATTGTTTTCTCTTCCTCTAAAGAAAAAAAAAAAAAAATAATCAGCAGAAAAGATTTCATTTACATGGCTCCATGTGAAAAATGTGGGGAATTTTTTGTTGGGTTTTTTTGTTTTTTGGTTTCTTCTTTTTGTTTGTTCATGTTTAAATAGAAGAAATCAACTGGTAGAGGCTTTCCCAAAATGCCATTTTACCTTCAGCACTTTTCTTAGGGACACTAACCTCCTACTGATTCTGGACTTATTAACAAAATTATCAATGCCTTGCATGTGCACATCCTTTTAAAAAGCTGGGATGTTCTGAACCTTAGAAGTTGCAGAGGAGGTCTCAAAATTAGAATGTGAGGAACGTGGTTGTCCAACAAACTACACATCTAGAAAAACTCACGCATCCCCCTCAACAAAATGAACTCCTGCAGCAAAAAGCAACTCACATGTTACAGCACCATGGTGCAGAAACAGCATCCTGCTGGAGTAAATGATCTGCAGGGAAGTACTGGCTCGCTGAGATCTGACCTGTAACAAGAAGGAAACCTGATTTTGTATTTTGTCTTTATTTTCCTTAATGTTCTATCTCCTTGGCTGGCAATGCTTATGCACAGGTATGGCTGTAAGCAAGTTCTTGTTATCAGAAGACAGCACATTGTTTTTAGTTGAGCAGCCAGATAGCTTGTCTAGATCCATTCACATGTATTCTCTTTTCCTTTCCCAGATGCTTTTATTCTGATTTTATATTAGGGCTATTTGGCTAGGTCTCTTTTAAACAAATTTTTATGGTTTCTATTCTGTGTGTGTGTGTGTGTGTGTGTGTGTGTGTGTGTACCCAGCCTTGCAGGATAATGTCATAAGAAAACCTAGTTTATAAAATAAATACAATACAGCCAATGGAAATATGTTGTTTCTTACAATCTTCTCAGTCAGACCTGTGAAAATATTTGGGCAGAGCTATGCTAAATCTCTGGGATCTGAACACAATGCAAATTAGAGACATATTTTATTAACATTTCTTTGATAATCCAGGTAAGAATATTTATGCATCTACAAGTACCTAAATACACCTGAAAAGCAGCACTCTGTTTTCACGAAGAAAATGTAATATTATTTTAATTTCATCTTCATTTTGACTAAATGGATTTTATTTTTCATTAATTTTCTTGGTAAAAGAATGATGAAGGAAACCAAGTTCTCCTTTATCAAATATGCTTGTGGCTAGCCCAAATGGAGAGAAAATATTATACCTGCTAGCTGAATTCAAATCCAAAGATGCTAAGTTGAGGGCATTTC
This sequence comes from Hirundo rustica, assembly GCF_015227805.2. NCBI lineage: Eukaryota > Metazoa > Chordata > Aves > Passeriformes > Hirundinidae > Hirundo > Hirundo rustica. The sequence goes on along the minus strand of NC_053451.1, from coordinate 35,369,660 downwards.
AGAACAGCAGAAATTAAAATATTTTTGTTTGAAAGAGTGCACTTCATTGGCATTTGTTACATCCAGTACCCGATACTGAATTTGGATCTGTTGATTCTACATAAATCAAAAAGCATGAGATCTTCTTCCTCGACATGTAGCTTAATAATGCAACTTTTCTTTTCCTACAGAAGTTACATTTATTTTAAAAACCTTAAGTCTGTAAGATCACAGAATCATATAATATCTCTAGCTGGAAGTGACCCATAAGGATCACTGAGTTCTACTCCCTCCTCCTCACAGGACCTTGCAGGTTTAGTATGATTAAACCTTGATATGTCTTGCCATTGCTTCAGCTTTCATTTAAAATAATGTTTACATTTATGTTTTTGTCTAGCAAACAAATCCCAAAGACTTATCATATCTGATCTGCTCTGGATTCAACATGAGTTTTCCTGTGGAGCCAGGGTTTTACCACCGGGGTCCAGTTTCTTTTAAGCTGGAAAAAAGGGCTAGGCTAAATGCTAAGCCAGACTCACTGGCTAAAGAACAAATGAAGCTTATTCCACTTTGCTTTCTTATTTAGTACGTACAGGGTTTGATTTTGCCAGGCCTAAATGTCAGCTTCCTAATTTCCACCCTAGCCTGCTGCTGAGTGAAAGCCTGCATTAGACTCAGAACAAATCTGGAAGCTTTGGACGAAAGAGTTGGCTTTCAGACAGATTTCTAAATTGGTTTTAAAGATTTAATTTTAAAAATTTATTCTAGCAGAAGGATTAACTCCGTGCTTTTGTCTTTAGACAAGCAACTGCTCATCTTTAGACTTCATATCAATGATTGTCATCTTGGGAGTCAGACATGGAGACACTGCCCTCCTTCCTTTGGGGAGTTCAGACTCCACCTGTGGTTAAGCCCTCTGTTGTGCTTTATGTTTTTGAAGAGTTGAGTTGATAGAGGTTTAGGAATAAAAAGTTGTTTCAAGTTGTCAGGAGTACCATTGCCAAAGGGAAAGGCTTTTGGTTATTTCCAGAAGGTCACACCCAGGATCTTGACATTCTCTGAAAGCTTCTTCCAGAGCTAGATATCTTTGACAACATATATGAGGCTTGCACAGAGTTTGCCTTGGGATTTGCCCTGTCTCAGCACACCAGAAGTTGCAGTGGTTCAGAGACCAAGCTGTAAGTAAAAATTCAATCCGTATCCAAGGGCTCAGTCCGCTAAATCTTAGTATGGGTTGGAAGATTAGTATGGAACTTAAAAGATTGATTTCTTTAAAAAGCAAGGTTTAGCATTGTTGGCTGAAATACAGTGTGTACACTTGAACAGGAGGCTGGTGGACTCCCAACAGCCACTGTCCCAAAGGGAGCGGGTCACCACTCGATGCCATCAGGAGTGATTTTGTGATCTTTAAATCAGTGTGCACCAAGTTGCCTAACACAGCCTAGAGCAATAAGTGTGTAGGAACTGTCAGAAGGATTATCTTTATTACTGACGTTATCTGTACAAAGAATGCCATCATGAAAGTACTAATAACAAGTTACTAATAACTGTGAAAATAATCATCTTTTAGTGCAAGTTTTTTTACCTGTGTGCTGAAGCAGCAATCAGGCTCATCCTGCAGGTTTTGCACTAATGGTGTTCACTTCCTTAGCTTCTGGGACACATACATCTGCTATCAGCTAGAAAAAACAAAAACCTTGCTTCAGGAAGTCATCAGAGGAAATACAATGAGAGTGTGTCAGCACTACAGCCCAAACAAAATGTTCACTGACGTTCTTGAAAGCTCTGAGTGATACATCCTGGAAAGAGCAACAGCCACGAGATAATCTGACATTCGCTCTCACCTCTGCCACGTAACTTCTCTGCATTTTCTGTGAAAGAAAATCAGAATAGAGAGAGAGGACAGAAGCAGCATTCTACATCTGTGTTGTTACGAAACAGTAGAAACTGCTCTAGGAGTGGAAATGCACTTGAGCTTGGAAATGCTTGTGACCAAGTGACTGGGAACTCCCCTTGGGCTCTGGGAAGACTGAGTCAGCTCCTGGGGCAGTGCTGACCCTGCTGTGGGGGCTGAAGTATCCCATTGGCTTCCTCCTGACCATTGCATACTATGAGAAAGCTGCACCAAAAAATCCTCTGTTAGCCCACACCAGTATCGGGACTGGGATTCCATCTCTCTGGCTCATGGGCTTTTGTCCAGCTTATGGCTTTTATTTATGGGAGAGGCTGCTAATGCTGTTGAGTGCACATTTGTAGGTAACTGTTCAGTAGCTCCCTGGGGTGCTTCTCAGCTTCAGGACTTCCCTCCAAGAAAATCCTTAGTTCATCACAATCAGTAGTGGATCAGTCAGTCAAAACTGACAACCTCTTCTCCTGAGTTTGGAAAGGATGTTGCTGTGTGGCAGCAAGTCAGACACACTGCCAGAAAGTAGGTGATGTTGGTTAATGGCTGACCTGAAAAAGTCAACACCTCTGTGTACTGATGGGACAAAGCTTTTGTAAACACACAAAAGACATGCCATATGGACACATCCTCTGACAACCATGCTTTTATTGTGAGGAATAACAAAGCTGAGTGTGACTTGTTAGGTTTTGTTCAGTGCTAAACATAATGGTAGCCTACAACTTCGGGAGTGCTCCCTCACCCAGATTCTATAGATAGTGTGATAGCTTCTTACATCTGAGTTTCAGGCCCAGGAAGAAGATGCTGGATATGATAAAACTCCACATAGCCATTGACAACTGCCAAAATCATGCTGATGGTGAATTGTAGCCTTTTTTTCCCAAAAACCCAGACACTTGGATAGGATTAGACGGGGCCTTAAAGATCATCTTGTTCCAACCCCCTGTCATGGCTTAGGATGTCACCCAGTAGACCAGGTTGCTCAATGCCCCATCCAAAGTGGCCTTGAACATTTTCAGGGATGTGGTATCCACAGCTTCTCTGGACAACCTCTTAGAGTGTCTTACCACCCTCACAGGAAATAATTTCTTCCTAGTATCTAATCTAGCCCTGCCCTCTTTCAGTTTAAAGCCATTACCCCTTGTCCTGTCACTACATGCCCTTGTAAAAAAATATGAATGTTATTGTAAAACAAAGTCTTCCTTATGTCCAGTCTAAACCTACTCTCTTTCAGTTTAAAACCACTAACCCTTGTCCTATCACAACAGGCCCTACTAAAAAGTCTCTCCCCATCCTTCCTATAAGTGCCCTTTTTATTTTTAAAGGTCAATATAAGGTTTTCATCCAACTTTTCAGCTCTGACTATCCAGACATTCATTTATTTCAAACACTGAGAAGTTAAAAATCATTTTACATTTGCTTTACTCTGATGTTGCTGCATTACTGTGGTGCCAGGCAGAGGAGAATCAAAACCTTGGCTTCAAACCTGAGTTTGAGGGGTCTATTCTCACAGATATGCCCTGCCTGCAGGTCTTTCATGGCAGGCTATGAGCGAAAAGCATGTCAGCATTCCCAGTATTTGCAGACTCTGGCTCTGCCTCCAATGTTCCCTGTACTATAACATCCCATTTTAGCAAGACAGGCTTTTTTAAGTTGAAACCCCACTTTGAATAGCAGGTTTGGAGGTTTGACTGGTGTCACCTGGTTGGGGTGCATGAGTGAAATCAGTGCTTTAACTATAATCTTTTCTTGATCACCCATATCAGGTTATTTTGGGATAACACTTGTGTGTTCAAAGAGCCTGGACTGTTTGTTACCGTTACTGCAGTCACGCTCCATCTTTGTGTCATTTAGCCAAATTGTTTCGGGTACAGAGGAATAGATGTTCTGCTGGAGGAAGGAAATCACTGCTTTGGCCTCGGACAATACTTGTTTAAGCTAGGACAGGCTGCAGTAATTGAGCTGAGGTGGACAGGCAGCAACCATGCCAACAATAATATTGTTTGCACTTTAAGCTATAGCATCTAATGGGATCAAGAACAGAACTAATTTATTTTGAAACTCATGTGAAGGTTTGCCAGAGGGGTGATTTACAGCTTCCTAGCAATAATGAACAGTTCAGCTGTCTTGACCAAGATGTGGTCACGCATGTTACAAACTGACATAGATATTTCATAACATCTTTCTGCAATTGCTGTCCCACAGAAATGTTTCTCAGACAGCTCAAGTAATCAAAAGGGGTTTAATCTTCAAATTTCATCTCCGAGTAATTGTGCTTTCTCTTTTTTTACATTCTGAACTCGGATAACTTATTTCATACTGTCCTTGATTAAAAACAGTTGGAAGAGGAGGATGGGAGTTTCATTTTTGAACTTTCTTTTTAAAAATCCTCAGGAACTTTATTAGGTATTTGATTTATAGTCTATAGAGCAGTGTGTGCTTTTGAAACTTGAAGTGGTTAAGCTCAGTCTTGAGAAAGTGATAAAAATTAATGCACTTATATGAAATTAGTGGTATTTTGTCACCTGGAATATTTAGACATAGGGTACTCACACCATATGGAAACAATAGAACAGAAATTTTGAAGAGCAAAGAAAGTGGAAAATAAAAGGACTGTATAATTGGAAGAATATTTGGAGGTCCTGAAGGGGAAATTTAATAGAAAGGATGTATCATTTTGTATTGTCGTACTGTAGAAATTGCAGCCCAGATGCTTTGGTGTCAGGATCAAGTGTGCCAAGTGCTGAGCATTCAACTGCATAGAATTTAGCAACAGCTCACATCGAGTTGTCAGTAAACACAGATAGCAGGAAGAGTGCACACAGAGGTGATGAGAGCTGGAGACAGAGGGTCAGACTGCGTGTTTGTGAGCACTTCATGCATCTTCCTTTTTCCTCTGCACATTAAAAGGAATAAAAATTCTGAAGTGAACTATTCAGACAAGGAGGACAAGGGGATGGGTCAGAGGGTAGTCATGATAGGCTACTCTCCTGGTGGTGCCAAAAGTAATTTGGACACTTAGATGGTCCATGTGTGCTTAGGAAAAACACATGCTTGGCAAAGCGACAGGCCCCTGAGGTCAGCATGGAGATCATTTTGGGACTGGCTGGAGGCTGGGTTGGAAAAGGACCTGCACTGGGGCTAAGTGTTTGTATATATGTATACACGCACACACACACATATTCGTGTGTGTGCATATATACAACTTTAGCTACGTGGCAGTCTTAAAAAGGCATTTTGTGAAATGCAGCCCTAGAAATGCTGGAGTAAAGCTAGGAAAGCAACTTGCTTAATGCCTTGAGAGACAAAACCACTGGAGGGCTGAGTCTGTGGAAGACTGAGAAGTGGGAAGAAAAATATCACCATGACACAGAGCACAATTACACTCTAAGGTGAACTGCCAAATGAGGACTGCACAAAGATCCCCAAAGGGAAGCTGGACACTCTTGAGATTGCTGTATGCCTCTGGTATGTTGCAGTGCCAATGGGCACTGCGCTGGGGGGCAGTTTCTCTGTTGAGCCCCAGCATAAGCTGCCTGGGTTGAAGTCCATTGGTGACCTTGCCATGCAGGGTAGTAGAAATACCGAGTAACAGAAGTTGTACTCAATTAGGTACTCAGTTTGAGTACTTAAATCACTCGAATAGAAAGTGGAGGCTCACACAGATTTCCTGTGGGGTGCTCTGTGGTTACCTGCATGTTTAGTTGCCTTCAGGTGGTGGTTGTATCATTAAATGAGAGCTCAGGGTGTTTTTTCAACTGTGTTTGTTTTACTAAGATGGCAAATTTCTTAGTTAGAGCCTTGTCTGTTTCTCATGTTCCTAATTTTTAAAAGAAAGCATTGCCTTGCTCTAGAATCCTTTATCTGAGAGGGTATCTGAATGTTTGTAAACATCTCAAATGTTCTGAAGCCGACATATGTTAGATCTCCTTGCACAGCTATCAAAATTGTGGTTCAGGAGCCAAGCCTGCTTCTCCTGGATCAGACAAAATGTGCAAAGAACATCTGGTATGCTCAAGAAGCTGCTGCTATGGTTCTTTTCTGCAGAGCTTTGCTAGAAGCAGAACGTGAAGGAGGACAGTGACAAGGACATAGGAATGCTACAGTAAAGAAAACATCTCTGGTAAAGTCAGTAACAAAACTACTCTTGTTTTTGTTCAGATTCAGCTCTATCCAAACTATTTTCTTGTGAAACAGCTAATTGTATGGCTGAGGCAGTGCTTTTCAGTGCTGTTTAACCTAGCACAACATCAGCAATCATCCATGAACTGTAATCCAGCTACAGCCTAGGTTTGAGACAACCCCATTTGCTGGGCTGGCAATAGCAGAGAGATACTAATTTCAGAGAGGTTCCCACCCACCAGACCTACAGCATGGTGCAGTTTGTGTGCAAGCAGTGAGTGCACAAGTCTCATTTTATGTGATTTACTCAAAATGGACCTCGAAAGATAGTGCTCTCAATAGCACTAGACACAAATTGTATTCAACCACAATTCACATGATGAACTGCATGTACAATGGGAGAAGTTTCCAGACACTGTAAAACTGGCTTTTAAAACTGTATTTTTTAAATGTTTTGGATCACATTTAAACCTTAGAATTGCCTTGATCTTTCTTCTCAGACATATTTGCTCTTTCAAATTGATAATGATGGCTGGTTTTCACAGGCTTAGGAATGCAAGCATTGTCATTTATGCTGAATTCTTCCTGTCTAGTGGCAACATTATATTTGGGAGAAAAGTCTGTCTCTGACATCGCAGTAACTGAAATATTTGGGTTAGTGCTTGGCAAACTGCCTGCAGAAATTGATTTTACCCTGCCCCCTTTCCTCATGAAAGAAATAATAGCTTCTCCCATAGCTGAGACATAGGCTTGTGGACTGTGAGCTTCCCTTTTCTGTCCTGGACTAGCTCATTTCACTCACTAATTGTCATGAAAAGCTGTGACAGTTGCAGGTGTAAAACTGATATGGAAATATTTAGGGAGACTGGGAATAAAGTAGGAGACATACCAGAGAGTCTTCATTTGCTTTGTAGTTAGGCGGGGCAACCCACCAGGATCTGTGTGCCAGGTTTACATGGGATATTTTTGATAAGGGACTGAGAATTTGGGGTTTGTCTCAGGGTTGTGCCCAACAGCTTGGCAGTAGCCCAAAACCTGATGTCCTCATTACTGCCTACTGCATCAGGCCACTGTTGTCTACAACATTTTGCTTCACATGAGGAGGAAACCAGCAAGTGCTTCATGATTTAGGCTGATGCAGACAGGAATGGTCTTCTACTCTGTTGTTTGCCTGAACTGTGTGTTCCCCACCATTTGGGATTCTGCACTGCTCTGTTCCTCCTAATAATTTCTTGGGATTTCTCTCGGGTTTTTCTTCCCCATGCCACCAAACTTTTCTGTATATGGCAGTCTTGTTCTCCCTGAAGTGATTTTACTCTTCTCCTTTACCAAAAGACACTGAAGCTTACATTTGGATGTAAGCATGTAAATACATTTGTGAATCTAGTCAAAATCAAATGAAAAATCAGGCTTATCTATCCCTCCACAGAGTCAAAGAAATATTCCCATTAGCTTGGCTAGAACTTTGTGAAGATCTTAACATGCTTTTGTGGGAAGAAGCAAGTGTGCCAAACAATCTGTTCTTTGGGGAATTTTGTCTCATTCATCTTCTGAAAATCTGCTTTTCTCAATGCAACAGAAACTTATTTGCACACAGAACAAATAAAGTCTCTAGCACATAGAATATATATATATATATTTTTTTTTTTTTTAATGTGGAGGACAAATTGCTGCCCTGGAGGCTGACAAACTGCAGGAAATCATAATGAGTTCTCTACTAATTTTGGTATAGAGCTCTACTGCTGCAGTCTGAAATCACAGTACAGGGCTTGAGGAGTTCAGCCCTGCAGTTTTTCCTATGGGTTAATGAGTAAATCCCTGAAGACATTTGTCCTGTGAGTTTTATCTATTGAAGAAAACCTCCTGCAACACGTGCGAATAGCACAGCCTTGCTGCTTTTTGCCTGGGACCCTGTCACATATTGCACCAGGAATGGCCTCACCAGGAAAGCTTTTACTTCTGTGAGACTAAACTGCAGGATCAGATCCCTCTGGCACAAGGGCTTTGTCATGTTCCAGTTCTGCTCAGTCTCACATTGGTGTAAATCAAAAGTCATGGAGGAGAATAATAGAAATGTAATTCAGTGAAAAAAAAAAAAAAAAAAGTTAGTTGCACAAAACAAAAGAGTTCCTGGTAAAACCTCATTAATAGTAGGGACAACTTATGTTGTAATTAAATTAGAGGACCTCATTAAAGATGGTTCCTCCAGGAACTAAAACAAACACAAAGCTGAGTTGCTTAATTATCTTTGTCTCGGAGTTTTTAATGGTGTTCCCAGGCTCTGTGGGAGAGGAAGGAAGAACAATATGAAATTATTAGAAATCCACTATTATATCATTTTGTAACAAAGGGGATGGCTGAGAGTGAGGGATTTTTCAACTAGTGACTGTGAACTTAGAAACAAGAATGGACACTGTGAGAAGAGTTTGTAAATCACAGTCAACAGAGGGTATATCCAGCAATAACTGCTGAGAAGACACAGAGGGGATTCTTCTTTCCAGGTTTCAGAGATATCTTCCCCATACCCCAAAGCATCACAGGTTTAGGTTTTTCCTAAGCTTAAGAGCACAAACACACCTAAATTAAAGGTAATATGAAGCTACAATACTTTTAAAAGGAGAAAATAAAGAATTTCCCCTCTGATGTCCCTCCGTCGCTCTTTTTTTGCAAACAATATTTTCAATACAGCCTTTCTAGGGTGGAGTGCAGTGCCTGTCAGTCCATCCACGCCAGGAGGAGAAGCTTGAGTAGCTGAGAAGGAGCACTGTGAAGAAGTTTATTAAGTCAGTTGGAGTCAAGGAAGTCACCATAGGATCTGATCTCTGTGGAAAAATCTTTCTCCGTGCAGAAAATGGAAGTTTCCTGCTGTTGCTCTCTGCTCCCCAGCCCATGTGCAGTCTCAGTGGGGATTAGTTTAGCTTCTGGTGCTGACCCCTTATGGGAGAAACTTTTGCTTGCATACCATAAAACTGGACATGTGCAAATATCTGTGGAAAACACGGTACAGGAGAAATCTGTATGGAATGAGCTTGTTAAGTTCCCTGACTATTACATCTTCCCTAGCCTGGCTGTTTACCTACTAACTTGTAAAGGAGAAGTAGATTAACTGCACCTGCTCTTGCAGCCTGCAGTGGTGATCCCTGTGTGTCTGCATTTCCCCCATGTGCTCTTCCAGCACTCTGCTCTAGTCAAACTAGGAAGTTCCCAGTTCCAGGGACTGTTGCCAAAGGGTTGGAGATGTTCACTTGTTTACAGTCTCAGCTCAGAGGCTGCCAAGCCAGCTTTCACTCGCATGGATGAAGCATGTGGTCCCAGAAGTTTCCTGAGAACTGCACCTGGAGTCCCAGCATCACAGAGGGCAGTGGCCTGGGACTGTATAAACTGCATGAACCCCTTGGTCTGGCCATCCAAGAAGTCCCACAGCCCTCCCTGTGCTGTGGCTGCTCATTGCTCTCTAGAGTGCATGCATACATGGAGTAAGCCAAGGCTCTGCTCCAAAATGATGCTCAGGAGCTGGAGATTATCTGAGTTACACCAGACTCTGGATGTTCCACACTAGGTAAAGAATAATTCAGCCCTTGATTAGACACTCATTACATTAAAAACAGTTTTCTGATACCATAGGAACTATCATTTGTGTCTTTATTCCCGCCTACAGAAGGCTGTTCTGTAACAATTATAAGCACAAGCCTTGCCTCTTGTTTGTATCCCCCCTGCTTGTAGCCAGCCCTGAGTGAAACACCCCTTCTCACAGCCAGAAAGTGCAGGCAGTGATAAAACTAATCATTATCCGTGAACTGGCTTCACCCTTCAGTTTCCAAAATAAGTGACTTTTATGGGATTGAACTGCAAAGAGGGGCCTGCCACATAACATACTTGGTGCTGTCAGCAGTAGGAAATAATAAAACAGAAGCATTTGTGGTTAAAAAAAGCAGTAAGCTTTTTCCAGAAAAAAACCTCTCACTTAGCCTCTGTGTAGCTTGAATCCTTCTGGGCAGCTGATATTTTTGGTTTTGTTTTTGTTTTTTTTTTATATTTTGTTTTTGGTTAGTGACATAGCATCTGCCCTCTCCATGCCAGTTCATTTCCAATACATTTAAAACTGAATTGGAGCACCTGGCTTTAGCTCTGCAAGGTTGTGGCTCATCTAATCATTAGACCTTTCAAGACCAGAAAAAGAGAGGTACAATGTGGCTTTCAGGCAGTCTTTAAAAAATCCAAGTCTAAAAGCTTTAATCTTAAACATAGCAATACCTCAGTGAATTTGAGCTTTTGATCTGGGGCAGAATGTGTTTCCAGGTTCATTTCACGCTGTGCTGTTTCAGTGAATATAACCACCTCACCATGGGGTCCTACTCCTAGGCCTTCACAGAAACTTCAGAAAACAGCCTTAATGTTAGAGATGGCAATTTCTGTTCTGCTCCCAGCTCTGCCACTGAGGCACTGGATGATGGACAAGCTCTGTACTGAAAAGTGTTTGGGAGATTGAACTGGTTGTGAAAGCAGCAGGTTCCTCATCACACTTTTGTGATTGCTCCAGTATGAAGATGCTTATACTGCTATAGCTTGTTCAGATAAATGCAGAGCTGCAATTAATGCAGAACTGCAGAAAGTTAGAGATGTTGTGTGTCACTATTGCCATGTTTAGCCTTTGACTAGTAACAGCACAACTGTGGTGTTTAAACAGTTTGAGCTGCTCCTGGTCTTGCGGGATGGTTGGCGATGTCGTTCAGGCAGAGCCCAACCCAGCAAACAGGAACGGGTTACTATAGTGGCCATTCCGGCTGTCATTTCTGTAAGGCATCATGGTATCCTTTTGAACAGACATGAGCTGAAATACTGAAAGTTTTTCTGGTATTGGATATGTGATCATCTGATGAAATATTAAAACTTCTCGCTGTTTTATTGTGCGGAAAATCACTGAAAGGACATTATTTCCTATTGAAAAATTACCACAAGAAGGTTTTCAGTGGTTGGATGCAGAAATGCCTAGGATGCTGTGTTTCTGCCTTTTCTACCCTTTTCAGAGGAGGTTCACTGATAGTTTATTGTGTTTGCTAGCTTCATTTCTGTTCTAGGGTATGAGCAGGGCTCAGGTCTGACACCCTGATTGGCCACTCTTTGATGTGACTTTCTCTAGACAAGCAAGTAGAGTATCTACTGACAAATGTTTCCATCTCCCATTATCTGTCTCCAGGCGCAAATGTCACAGGAAGTAAATGGTTTGAAATGGTATTATTTTTTACCCATTCATTGTAGATAAACTTTGACATTCACAGTAGCTGTATTTTCCCTGCTGTGATATAATATTGGCAGTGTAAAGCCAAATACTGACGCAGAGCTGATGTCCAGTGTTGATCTTAGTCTAGTACTTCAGGAGTCTCCAGCCTGGAGAATGCAGATGATTACAAGTTTTCTGATGAGAACCTGTTGCTTCTTTTTTTAAATTCAGAAATGATGACTTACCAAAACTCAAACTCTATCTTGTGGGAATGTACCAGTTCTGCTGTGAAACTCATTTGGGGGAAAGTTTCTCTTGTCCAGGAAGGAAATTTGGGTCAGATATGTCAGGCATTTCAGCAGAAACAGGCCTGTCCTGGGTACAACCTTCAACAACGACCATGGGGACCTCAATGCTGTTCCTGGGCTTGGCAGCAAAATCCCGGCCTCCTGCCTCCCAGGCAGCTGCTGACTCCTCATCTGCTGTTTGGAAGAGGAACAGTTTCTCTCTGCAACGCTCTTACAGGAAAGATTTTTGAAAAATACTTGACTCTGTCCTGACTGAGAGCAGAAAATAATCCTGGGAAAATGCTTGTGAGATAAAGGTTGTTTTCAGCTCTCCTGGAGGCTGAATAACTTTTCTAAAATACATGAAGACTTCTTTTTTCTTTTAATTTGAGCCAGTGCACCTTTTACTAATGAAAGGAGTGTCACAGAACAGCTCTTCCAGAAGTTCATTCCCACAGCCATATGTCCCCAGTGGCTGTGCCCAGATTTGCCAATGTCTGTAGAGCCATCTGGGGCATCATCAGCCAGGGGAGCTGCTCTGAGATCAAGTAACACAGTTATTTTTCAGCCAGGTGCTTCCTCTTGCTGATTAACCATGTGACTGCCCACATGCTTGTACTGGCACAGCCACTGGGATGGCACAGAGATGGGGGCAAGCAACAGGAGTGGGGGGAAGGTTGCCAAAACCAAGTTCATCAAGATATGTCCTCAGTTTTTCTCTGGCAATGATGGCAGTTATTTGTCATAGAGAAATGTTAAATCCATGGTAGAAAACAGCAGTTTAACAGCTATGCAGCCATAAAGCTGCTCATTAATATTTTGTCAAGCATGTGTCTGTGTGCTTGAGTAGATGTAGTTCAATAATTACGGATTTTGAATATTTCACTGCCAGCTGTTCATCAAGATAGGAACCAGTTTGTTAGTTATGGGTGAAGTTTTCATTAGGATTTAAGCTCCTCAGACACTCCTGAAAATGTTTTCTGCCATCCTGCTGTCTAATCTGCTATTAGCATAGCAGAAATACCCTTAATTAAAGACTTAAAATCTCCTTCACAGACTGCAGAATGCATTTACCATTGCTGTTCATCAGGCTGAGTCCAGTACAGGGCACTGCTGGTGGTCTGGAGCATCAGCCCCTGCATGCACGGGAGCAGGACATGCTCAGGTGTCTGCTTAGGAAGTGTGACCTTGTCCTATAAGAGCAGGGTCATGCTGCAAAGTCTAGCAGTTGGGCTCCAGCTTTGGGACAGTGTCAGTAACTAAATAAGATTGTGGCATTCTATGTGCTACTTGTATTCAAAACAGAAAGTTAGCGCTGAGAAAGCATCCTACATGGCC